>NC_064851.1:13004977-13335810 GCF_024139225.1 Suncus etruscus | reverse complement strand
TTTGATGCTTCTACTTGTCCTCCTGTCCAATGCCAACTCAGTTTCTGTTCCGGCAAAGCTGCTCTGCGTTTGGACCACATGCTACTCTGAATCCAGAGACATTAAACCTCCCATGGGGCTATCAGCTCCTTCAGGAGGAAACCCCAAAGTGTAAGCATTCCCAATGAACAATGACACTGGGGAAACTCCCCAGAAGCTTTAGAAAGGAGGTGTCAGGACCACTAACGTGTATTTGGTAGAACAGACAATTTGGTGTGGTGATAGGACTTGATTCAGTTCACTCTCAAAGGGTCTGGATAAAAATAAACTAGAGTGAGAGATGGTGCCGAAGCAGGCAGCTAGTTTGATGCTGGTGCTGCCATCTGTATTAATCAAGCCACATTTGACACAATGGGAGAACTGACCCACACAACTCTGTTGTGTTAAAGAGAGGGAAGCTGGGGTCCTTGGTGGGTGGTACAGTGATTATACGTGTGGCATTGGAATTATGTGCATGAGCAATCATTATTAGCATGATTGTAAATTACAAAATTTCAATCAGTAAGAAACCTTATTGCTAAAAAATAACTAATAAACCACATTCAAGTGTGAGCCTCCAATGGTAGGTGCAGGGATCAATGAGTTAAAAGATGGATGCTGGTACAGGAGTGTAACTTCAGGGGTTAAGGCAATTGCTTTGCATGTGGTTAAACCCAGTTCAATTTCTGGCATCACGCACAGTACTCTTAATACCACTGGGAGATAGGACTAGCTTCATGAGTACTGTCTAGTGTGACCTCAAAACATACCACCCCATTCCTGCACCAAAAAAAAAAAGAAGAAACATGACTGTTGGTTTCTGTCTCTTCTCTCATCTCGAGGTCATATCTGTGTACCTTTCCCTTGCGTATATATGGATATGCGTATGTGTGTGATAACGCATGTGGTTTGTATGTGTGCGTGACTCTTTTGACCCATGTGGCTGAGCAGAAGTTGCCCTGAGTGACTGTCAGGTGTGGTTGATCTAGAGCTGAGTCACCCATGAATCATTTTATAGTCCCAAGGCTATATTTCTGGACACCCTCCAAGACCCTGATCCAGCTCTCTGACCCAACCTTGGCCTAGCAGGCAAAGTAGTTAGCATGGCCCAGATGCTCACACCATCCCTCATCCCTCCACTCCTCTATCACCTGCCAACAGAATCCCCCCCAAGTGATCTTACTAGAGTCATCAAAGGTCCCCCAGCCCTGTTCTCCCCAAAGCCCAGACCCACAAAAGCAAGAAATCAGAAGGTAACTGTGGATCCCACAAAGCCTCAAGGTGGAGTGAGAAGTGGTGGACCAACACAGTGACTACTTAGAGCCGGAAACATTGTCAAGGGTTAGACACGTCCTGTTTCCAGTCAGAAAGGGGCCTCCATTAATTTGCTTAAAGGTTCTGAGGAAGGTTCCAGTGAAGGAGCCAACAGCTCTTAGGAGATTCAGCTGGGGGCTGGTGGTGGTGGAGTGGTGGTGGCGGCGAGTCCTGGTGAGCCTCAGATACCAGAATGTTTGGGGGAACAGGGTCTCCAACAAGAAGCTGGGAGACCAGTGCCTCTACCCTGTGCCTTCAGGTGGGAGAATATGTAAGACAGACAGGCAGGGAGATAAAGGGGTGCAAAGAAGCACAGAAGTGTAGAGAAGCTCTTTTGTAGAAGAGGAGAGACCAGTGAGGAGAGTGGGAGCTAAGCTCCTCCAAAGCCGCACTAGCCCTAGAAAAATCTGCATTTAGGTTTTTGTTGAGTACTAAATCTACCCCTAACATGTACCACTCTATTCCCCTGTATTGGCAGGATCCCAGCACACACATATGGGAGCAGGTGTGCTGAAGACATATAGGACACACATAGGGAACATGAAGCCTGGAAGTTCATATCCTGAAGGAGCTTCTGGTCAGGAAACATGGGCCATAACAGTTATGGTCACAGGTCACTTGTCCATAATCCTAAATCTCACGGTTGAGAGTGCAAAGGGAGGCGTTCAACCAGAACTGGCTATTGGGAAACAGGCAGGCAACATGTGTGTGCTCACGTATGAGTGTGTCTGTTTATGTGTGAAAGTCTGTGTGTGTATTTGTAAGTGTATTTGTGTGTCCCTGTGTGTATGTGTCTATATCCATGTGTGTCTATGTATGTCCATGTATGAATATGCATAGTTATGGGTTCCTGTCTGTCAGTGTGTGGTATCTATGTGTGTGAGTATGTTTCCAGATGTGGTGTGAGTATACATGTATTTGTACATGTGTGACTGTGTGAGTGTAGTTGGGGAATGCCTATGTACCCATATGTACATCTAGGTCACTGTGATGTGTAGCTGTGCATTCCTGTCTTTTGTTTGTTTTCCTTTGTTTTGGGCCATGCTCAATGGACCTCAGGGGTTTCTCCTGAAGTTAGTCCTCGCAGACTTGAAGAACCATATGGAATGCCTAGGATTGAATCTGGATCAGCTGTGTGCTAGGCAAGTGCACTACCCACAGAGCTATACCGCTGGCCCCATGCTCCTGGTTTTTGTGAGTGGTGACTGGGTATCCAAGTGGAGTGAGGGGGGGTATCTGTGTGCATGCTCTATGTGAATATGTATGTGTGTGTATGTGTGCTGCAGTGTGAGAGTATTATATGCATACATACACACGGCTGCTTGGGGATTCTGAAACAGGAGAATTCCCCAGTGGTTTTGAGGGTCAGAGACTGCGGTACTGCTTCTGGCTTTTCTATTGGTCCCTGAACAAGCCTGCTATTTTGTTCCCTCCTAGGAATCACTGAGCTCTCCTAAAAAAATGAAGAAATAAGAATCAGTCACCCCTTTTGTCCATTCACATGCCTGCTTCCCCTTGAACGCTGAGGGGTGTTGGCGGTGGAGATTCCACTTTTACACGCCACCCCTTATATTACTAATGTCCTGTTCTGTGAACCTGGGAACTAGAAGTAGGTACAGCCAGGCTGAGCAGCCTGGGAGATAGCAGGAGAAACTCTGGGTCAAGTTTGCATTTCTCATTATTCCTCCAGCCCTTCTCAAATTCCTTTTGTTTAGAAACCTCCGTGAGTTTCTGAAGGCCTCCCTTCCCCCCATCCCACCCCTGAAAAGCTCAAGGAACTCCCCCAGTCCGTAACCCTTCCCCATAACATTTTCCATATGTCGGTCACTCGGTATGAAATGTCTGCACTCACTTTGCTGGTCACCTTCTCTGCCTCTCCCCCCAACAGCCCACCCAGCACCTCCAGGACCTCCTTTCAAGAAGTCCAGCTTTGCAGCAGGTGGCCACACCCTAGGCTTCCTCTCCCAGATCTCTTCCCCTAGGGGCTTCCCATTCCATCACCTGCCCAGTGACCCCCGTGTGTTTTTGCCTTGCTCTAGCCCACCCCACCACCACCCTCCACCGACAGCTGCAGAGACCCTCCATCGGGTGGGGGCTAATTGAGCCATGCTCCGACTGAGCTTGCCATATAATTTGCTCTGAGCATGCTTCGGCTGCAAAGCAACACAGCATTCTATTGTCTTCCTTCTCCTCCCCAGCCCCATTCCTCCTGTGACTACCCAGGATGGTAAATAAAGGTTGCAGAGACTTTTCCAGCAAAACCCTCAACACTTTTTGTGCTGATTCGAGAACAGAACTGCTGATCCTCCTTTCCTGACCCTGCACCCATGTGTCCCAATCCCTCTGTGATGCATCTTTTTATGATCCAGATTCTTTCTAGAAAAAAAAAAAACCTAGGCTCATGGTGAGATTCCAAAGACAGAGGAAAGTGAATGCCTGCAACGCTGCTAGAAACAATCTGTATTGAGAACTGGATGTCTTCTTTTTTTTTTTTTCTTCCTGCAAAGCATAAGTGAACTCAAAAGCTCTTGTTCGGGCTGAAGCAGTAGCATAGCATGTAGGGAGTTTTTCTTGCACATGGTCGACCCAGGTTCAATTCCCAGCATCATATATGGTCCCCTGAGCCTACCAAGAGTGATTTCTAAGTACAGAGCCAAGAGTAACTCTTGAGTGCTGCTAGGTGTGGCTTCCCCCCAAAAGCCCATTGTTCCCAAGATGCTCTGAAGAGCTAGTAGAGGCCACCTAGAAATAGGCCACCATGAACACAACAAAGGCAGGGAGGACCAGCAAGGTCCTGAGGGTCAGCTATAGGAACTCAACACTCTCCGAAAACAGACGCAAAAGTCAAGATGAGAACTATATCTGGAACATGGCAGAAATATCCATTCTCCCCAAACAGATGATCTAACCACCGAACCCTTACAACAGATGACCTAGCCACCGAACCCTTACATAGGTCACAGATTGCAATTGAAAAATGATACACCACTGTGTCCTGTGTTTTGAAGGAAGATGGGACTAGAAATGGAAGAAAAAAGAAAGGAGAGATAGTACAGGGGGTTAAGGCAAGTGTCAGATGCTGGCTTTATTTATGGTCTTGAATACTATTAAGAATGATCCCTGATTCTAGAGCTAGGAGTAAGCCCTGAGCACCACCAGATGTGCCCCACCACACACACACACACAGACACACACAGACACACAGACACACACAGACACACACACACACACACATACAAGAAAATAAATTCAAGAGAAGATACTGCTGCTTAGAAGTGGAGATTTAGAAATAGAGGACATTAGTGATAATGAGGTCAAGGTTAATATAGTCAGAATCAGCATTTTTCAACCTAGGAATATACTAAAGGGGCACCAGTGAAAATTGCTTACATAGGGGTCACAGCATGAGGTTCAGGGCCCCCACCCAGTGAAGAAGGGGGCCATAAGAAAGAAACAAGATCAGAAGAATCACGATTAGAAAAAATGCTGAGAAAGACTGATTGAGCAGACTTCGAGCCAGAATTTCTGCTTCCAAACCCTAAACATACAGTCTTCCTAACAGACAGTGCTCTCTTATTAAAATCTTAGAGTGAAGCAAACACACACAGATCTCACACAAGGTGACACTTTATTTGTCCATGAACTTCTGGAGAATTTTCCCAATATCAAACACTGATCACATTCTCCTTTAGCTTAGCTATATTCTCCTTAGCTATAATGCAGCAAATTTATATTGGGTCCTTCCCGCTCCTTCTCTGACTGTTAGAGTATCCTGTCCAGGGAAATGTATAGAGCCAACCATTGATTCAACGGCTACACTGACTTTTTTTTTAAGCCTCTTCTCCCCCACCCCCCTTTTCCAAGCTTGGCTCTAAGTTGTCTGAAGATGTATTGTGTTCTGGAGATCAAAGAGTAGGTTAAACAAAACGATGCGTTACAATCTTTCTCAACAATACCTCCATTAAGAAATATATTTGTGGATGGGTTTTTGCAGGATGCAAGGGGCTAATGAGACAAATGAACTATTATAATTGGGGATCTGACTTCAAAAACCCCAATTATGCCTGATGGGCTTGGCATGGCACTCTGCAATTTTGTGCTAATGAATGGATTCATTACAGAGGCTACATGTGAACCCAAGAATGTGCAGGAATGTTTCCTGACATTGTGACCACATATGTAGTTAGCCCGGGGGTGGAGGGTGGATGCTGTTGGGGGGAATCACAAAGATCTGATGAACAGAAGTAGGAAAATGTGAGCAAGTTCATTCTAGACAAGTCACTTCTGGCCAGCAGATAAATTCTTCTGCCACCTGATCAATCTAAAAAGAGTTATTAATTTCAAAGGGATCTATCTATTTTCTGTTTGCTAGAAGAAATGATTGAGTGTTTCTAGGTGCAGAGTCTAAAGGACCAGATGAACGGGAGTTCAAGGAGGAACACACAAGAAAGTTGATTTCATGGTGATATGGATGGCAAGGTAAGCACAGGAAAGTGCAGAGAAATCAAAAAGCTCAATAGAAGTAGCAAGTGGCTGAGTCACAGGGTCCAAGGAAGAGGGCTGCTGCCAACTGTGGTCAAACGGAAGGGTCTGGAAATACATTGGCATCAATTCAGCACATGGAACTTTTGATTCTTGAACATGATACGCCTTAGTTCCCCCTCGGTGATGTTAATAATGCAGTTGGCGAATGCCACAGTAACACAATTTACGAAGCACCAGTTCAGCCAAGAAAAGAAGCCATGACCTCAGTTTGTACCCGACTTAGCCTTCTGCAAAGGTTGAGTGCAAGTCAGACATTTGTGAATTGAATAATATTTTAAAGATGCTAGGACGGTTTACAAAAAAGAAAAAATAATCTTTCTTGTAATTTCCTATGGGAAACAGTACATGCCCTCTCTTAATTAAAAAAACATAATCAAGACTAGTCTGATCAAAAACATCATTTGAACCAGTTTTTTTTTTTTTTTTTAATTTTGGTTCTGTTTTGTTTTGGGGCCGCACCCGGAGGTGGTCAGGAGTTATTCCTGGCTGTCTGCTCAGGAATCACTCCTGGAGGGCACAGTGGACCATATGGGATGCCAGGGATTGAACCTTATTTGTTGTACTATTGCTCTGACTCCTACACGGAACCAGTGGAACTCAAAGCAAAGCACACCTCTAAAGAAAATGTGACTATGCCGTACACACAGGACAAATCCACAAGGGACACACATTTGGAGACTGAAGTCTCCACCAAGACCATAAGACACCTTCATCACTGAGCTCCTCAAGTATCTGGGAGCCCTGTAAAGCACATTATTCCTAAAGGTCTCATCTTCAGGAAGCTAGAAATCTAGAAGAAGAAACACAGGTAGAGGTGGAGTGGGAGGGATTTCCTGGCTGGAAGTTCCCGTATTTCCCTTCCTGTGCCTTCAACATCGAACTCAGTACCCAGATTGGAGGATATCCGAGTACTCCAAGATCTCTGTAAAGTTGGGAATGAATGGGAGGAGAGTAAGAGAAAATCCCTGCCCTTAGTATTTCAGTATTGTCATAGCAGAAATGATAATAGGTGAACTTATAGTGCATTTTTTCTGGGCCAGAAACTGTGCTCAGATTTCAGCCATCCGAATCCAATTGAATGCGGTCATCATCTTGGAGGTAGGTCCTAGAGTGCCATTCCCCAAGCAGTATAGATTACTATACCCCTAGGCTATATGGTTAAACCATGGAGACCACCATTGCATGTGCCGTCCATTATTGACTCAGAATTACTTAAGTGACGCACACATCTAGAATCTTGGCTCTATTATGCAATTTCCTCAATGTGTCTAAGGGCAGCCTTCAGGATAAAACAAGCTGACAATTCTGCTGCAAAGTTATAAATATTTACTTTTGAGGAAAAAAATAAAAGAGCATGGCATTCCGGTCCTATCTTGTAATATAGTGAATATAGGAGATCAGTGAAGGATCTAGAATGACAAAGAGACTTGGGAATGCGAATAAAGAAATCAAGCCCATGAGACAAGGTAGCTTGTCTGAGAATACATCAGGCCACAGGACAGCTAAAAAGCAGCAGTACAGGGAATGAAATCTTTAGCATTTAGTCCTGAAAGACTGGCTGTGAACCAGTCTTTAGGGAGGAGATCTTGCCTTAGGGATGAGGAAAATGATAAAATTTTTTTGCTTGTTTGGTTTTGGGAGACCACGTCTGTCAGTGCTCAGGGCTTACTCGTGGCTCTGCTTGCTGCCAGAATATTTTGAGGAAGTCAAATGGGTTTGTGATAGCATTTACCCTATTTTTTTTCTTTTTCAGTTTAAAGAAAAAAAAAAATCTCAGCTTATGGATGTAGACCAGCAGTAGCGAGAGAATCTTGTATATGGGAAACCCTGGGTATAGTCTCAGATAGGCAGTTAGGCTGGGCACACAAGCGCACGCGCGCGCGCACGTGTACACACACACACACACACACACACACACACACAAATCCATTAAGGACAAAGGTCTTGGAGCCAGAGAAATAGCACAGCAATAGGGTATTTGTCTTGAACACAGCTGATCCAGAATGGATGGTGTTTTTCCCGGCATCCCGTATGGTCCCTCGTGCCTGCCAGGAGTGATTTCTAAATGCATAGCCAGGAGTAACCTCTGACTGTCTCCAGGTATGACACCCCCCCCCCAAATGAACAGAGGAGAACAGAGGTCTTGAGATGAACAAATAGTGCAGTGAGTGAGTAAGGCTCTGATATGTGAGCACAGAGTTAGAAGTAATCCCTAAATAGAGCTGGATGTGGCTCCAAACAACAACAACAACAACAACAACAACAACAAAAATAGGTCTTAGAAGACTTCAACCATCAATCCACAAACTGTTGCATGCCAGCAGGTATAAAAAGGTTGAAAACTGCACCTTGGTTATAATTGCTGGTCCATGAACAGATATACAGGACAGGCACCTGCCTACAGATACAAAAAAATTGAAGCATGCCCTTCTATATGCTTTTCCAGAGATGATTTCTGAAGAACCTTCTCAAAAAATAAGAGAGACACATGGAAAGTTTTGTCATTTCCCATACGTATTGCAATAAAATTTCTGTGCTCTGTATTCTAAAAACAGATGCCAAGTTTGTACACTACAGAGTAAGAATCTACTCACTAATAACTCTGCACCCCCCCCCAAAGTCATGTGAATATATGCAACTCAAGTTACCATACCCTTGACCTTCCCTCCCCAAAAAGCCAAATAGCAGGCTACTGAAAGTTTCAGGAGGTACTGTGAATATTTCAGAGAGATGGTATAGGGATAGGATGTTTGCCTTACATGCAACTGGTGCTGGTTCAATCACTGGCATATATATACAATCCCAAAGCCAAGCCAAGGGCTCTGAGCACAGAGTAGGATAATCCTGAGTACTGTCAGAATTATACCTAGACCTCTTCTTTACTGAAGGAAAAAAAAATTGGTTGGAGTAAAGGCTGGCTGACTGCCCTGCCCTGAGTGAGCAGAAATCAAAGTCACTGAAGTCCAACTACAGTTCCCTTGGAATGTCTGAGGGACCGAACCCCACCAGTCCCCAACTTTGTTACAAAATCTATTATCACCATACTGGGGTCCTCAGGCGTCCTCCCTCTCCAAATTGTTAGCTTCCCTCCATGATCTCCACCAGATCACAAATACTGGCTAGGAAGACACTATCTTCCTAGCCCTACTTCCTTGTATTAAAACTAGACAGGTTAGTTTTGTGGTGCCTCCCTCTTTCACATCTTCTCGTACTTTTCCTCTGTCATTCTCTCATTGTTTTCCTGAATCTATGCTAGCCTCCTCCTCAGTGCCTCTCCCTGGCTATTTCCCTAAATTAGATCTTTCTCTTTAGTCTCACCCTAATCACCTTGCTTAGGGGTTCTCATTTCCCCAAGCTCATTTCCAGCCCTGCCCTCAATCCTGTACTCCAACCCTTAATCCTCAATCCTGTCCCTAGATCTACCCAACTACCTGTCAACTCAATTTAAAGGTTTCAGGAGCATCAGAAGGAAGATGTTAAAAATGAAAGTTTCTGGTTTTCCCTACCCCCACAACCTTCCTCACCTCCAGCAGGAATAATTATCCTCAGGAAAGGGCCTCAGCCTTCAACAGAGAGTACCCCGAGGCCTCTCTCCTCCCACAGCTAATCTAACTTTGCTTCTATTCTATTTTACTGTGTTCACTGACCCCAACTCCTTTTCTCCAATGTCTATACTAGTTCTTTTTTTTTTTGAATTACTTCTGTGGATTAATTTTATTGGGGGAGGATTTATCCAATGCTCAGGGGCTTTGTACTCAGGAGTCACAGCTGGAAATATTTGGGAGATATTGAGGTATTTGTCGGGGATCAAACTGGGTTTGACAGCATACAAGGCAAGCACATTAAGCCCTGTACTTTCTCCATACCCTCTATTCCCCCTTTCTATTTGACTGTTTTATTCCCTCTGATTCCACTTCCTTGCTACCTTCTTTGTTGGAATCCTTGCACTCCTGTTTCTCTCACCTAACTGCAAGTTCTCTTTCTGGGCTCTGTTGCACCCATATTTCCTGGCTTATAACAGGTCCTTAAGAAATATTCCTAGATACAATGACATGATCCAAGGGATGAGCTTTTAAGAGATATGCCCATTGAAGTTTAGGTTCTGGTTTAATCATTATTAATTCAGTCTTTCTCTTGAGAATACCATTTTGTAATCTTTTTGGAGTTTCTTATTCTGGCGTGATTTCTGGCTATACCCAGAAAGCCATTTGCTATTGAATCATGGTTAAGAGCCTATCCTGGCTCTCTTATCCTGAGTGCCCCACTTTGGATGATGAGTTTCAGGCTATCTCTTCTTTGAAGATCCTACTTGCACTCTTTAAAGATAGTTACTCACTGGCATTATTGTAAACCTTAGAATCCCTCCTAAAATTATTTTAAATAAAGGTCTTTAGTCAAGCTCAAAAGCAATAGAGTCAAAGGGTAATTCAGTTGAGGATACTTATTTGAGAATTGGGAGAAGAATTTCAAATGCCCTGTTAGGGGATGCTTGGGTACTGGGGAACTAGGAACTACCTCAGAAGTGTTTATGGACCTCTAGCAATGCATCCAGTGATGTTTAAGATACCTTGTGATTCCTGTGTTTTAACCTCTGCACTCTTTCTAGCCCTGCCCTGGAGGACATTAAGAAATTCTTTAGAACTTGTATCAGATTATTTAAAAATGACAACCATACCCTTAGCTGAACATTATACTTTATTTCAAGTGAGGCTTCCTCCATGGAGATCTCAATAACCACTGTGATCAAAAGAGGATAGCATGAAGCAATGTAAACTGATGAAGACAGACCTGAACTTTAGTCAGGTCCTCAGACTGATGCTCTATCCTGTCCACCAGTCACTCCTCCATCCAGCCTAAGATCATGCAGTGAACTAGGCAGCTGGTGCTCCATTTCCTCTAGTCCTCTCACCACTATGACAGAAAAGCTCCACAAGGCCCCAAAGTCCCTTTGACCTTCTACTGGGAAACAGAGACTTTCCTGCCAAGAGATTTGTGTTAAATTTACAAAGATCCAGAAATCTGGCCCAGTGAACTTTCATGTAGAAATTTTCCCTCACTCCAATGCCTCATCATGTCATCTTCAGATCTTCTCTGCCCTACTCCCTGCCCCTCCTTCCTTGAACCCAAAGTCCACCTCCCAAAAGATACAGCCATGGTAGCTGGTGTCTAGAGCAAACAGTCAATGCTGCTGGCCTTATCTCTATCAGTGCCCACAACCCTGGGCATCATTTTGTCCTGCTGCCTAACCTGACTCTTCTCATTGCCATCTCAGTCTCTTTTTGTCTGGAATGTGTGAGGGCAGAAACCAAATAGCAGCAGGACCATGCTTCTGTTTTCTACTATGTGTTTCGCATTTCAAATAGACATTTCCATTTGAATTTCCTCAAACTAGTTAATGCTGTCATGTGAAAGACAAGGAACCAGTGACTTCCTCTTTGATCAAAGTGATGCATTTATATTACTTTCTAGCTAGGGACACACAAGGGCAAAGATAAATCTAGGTGAGTTGCTATTGCCCAAGACCCTCTGTTCCCCAAGAAGAGTTCATCAAGTAGTTCAGAAAAGCCTGGCTAAGACCTTAAAAAACAGAAAGTCTGGGTTTCCAGAAACAAACTACACTGTAGAAGAACAAACAAAAACAAACATGCCAAATGCAAAGTTGCAAGGTCAAATAAAAGCAGAGAGAAGAGGAGACAGACGGGTGACTGAGGAAATAAATGGATTACAATTCGCATTGCCGAAAGGCAAGGGCAGGAGTTTTAAGCAGGTGCTGACAACATGTCCCGTCTCTGCAAAACCAGCTGCAGAGAGACATTTTGAATTTCAAAATCATAGGCTTTACCTACAGGCTGCACTTTCACCTAAAAATTAGTCAACTATGGCTGAGACGATCAGCAGGGGAAACAGCCCCATGTTGAAGGTCTTACATACCAGACTGAATATTTGATCTTCCTAGGTCCTAGCTTTTTCTTTGGTCCTCCAGCTTTCAGCTGCGTGTCTGCTGATAATGAAGGTTGCATGGTGGATCAGGGTTAAGATAAAGGCATTACAGAAAGACATCTCAGGTCCCCAATCTCTTACCTCTAGGCACCAGGAGGGACCTGGGGAATAAATAGGATGTTGGTTTAAGACCGGGAGTGAAGAGGAGAAAAGAGACCTTCTCCTTTAGTCAAGGGGAAAAGCAGTAGTAAAGGGATTTGCCCTAGGCACAGCATAGAGGACTCAGCTGCACAGGACTCCCAATGGTTTCTTCCTGACCCCCTTGTCCAGGCTGTGAAAGTCAGCAATGAGATGACAAAGCCAGGGGTGATTTCCTACTGGGAAGTCAGGAGGCTCTAGGCCCTCCCTCCAAGATCTGCAGTAGTTAATCTAGTATCCTAATCTCATAGGAGACAAGAGTGAACTCTGGTCTCTGTGAGGAAGAAAGATTGATAACCATCAAAGGTCATGCCTTTTTATACAACGAGTTAAGTTGGGTTCTAGGTTGGCATCCAATTTTGTAGTTAAATAAAGTCCTGTAATTAGACTGAATATTGTAGATGGTCCCTAAAGCCCAGAAGTTTCTTTCACTCACCAACCATGGAGCTGCCTCTCCAGGTTCTGGGGACACCTTTCAACCCCTCTTTGTTCCAGCCATGTGGTCTCTCCAATAATCCTTCTTCCCATTCCTTACTGTCCTGGAAAATGGTTCTGGCTCCTGAAGTTGCCAGTTAATTTTTCAGAAATCACCAAAAAAATCTTTTCTCACTGAAGTGCTCAGGTCTGTCCATGGAAAATCATGTCCGAGTAGGGAAAATCATGTCTGGTTAGAATTGTCTGTTTCAGAATGACAAAATTCCATTCATCAATTCAACTGCTTTGTATATGAGTGTACCAATCCCCACCAATGAGGCCAGGCGATGGGTATTAATGAATCTAAGGTTTGGGGTGTAGAGGAAATTCCTGTGATTAGTATAAGGGTCCTCAATCTATGCTATGAAGCTTACTACAAAGATTGGTAAGTGCAGATAGAGAAATAGCTGCACCAACAACTAGCATGACAATGGTAGTGAGTGAGGGAAATTGAATGTCTGTCTCAAAGACAGGCAGGGGATAGGGGAGGAGGGAGATGAGTAACATTGGTGGTGGTGAAGGGAAGGTTGCACTGCTGAAGGGGGTTGTACTTTTTATGACTGAAACCCAACTACAAACATGTTTGTAGTCATGGTACTTAAATAAAGATATTAATTTAAAAAATAGAGTAAGGATCCTGCTTCCCTGGATCCTGAGGCATCATGGTATTGGCATTATCTGGCTAACAGTTGACATTATTCAGCATGAGGTGGATATACTGAGATTCTTCCATTTCACAGCTATTTCTGAGTTTGAACTTATTCTGTCTTCAGTGGCCTCCATGAATCAGAGCTTCTGCATCTTGAATATTTTTTCCTAGAGAGGAAGGACGCAGATCAGGAATGTTATGGTGCCGAAAACACCATGTGGGCATTGAAGAGAAAGAAACTACCCCCTACCTTTACTACTCCCAAGGTGGCAGAAGAGACTATAACTGGGGACCAACAGCATGTGCCCTCAATTTGTTGGGAATCTGACTTGGAGAGCTGTCCTTCATGTCAAAAGAGCCCCTGGGGTTCTCAAAACAGCCCATCTCCCCATATTTAGATCATCTGCATAGAGATACTGATTTAGGGAAAGATGAAGAAGAATTACAGGCATGATGGAAAATGGATCTCTTTTTCAATAGACAGGCATCACATGTAATATATACACATATCTATGTATTTAAGTATGTGTATATAAGACAGCCCGAGAGGTGGAGGACACAGCGTGAATTACACGAACAAATCAAGGCAGAGTTGATATCACTGAACCGACTGTGATTATGTTGATTGAAACCAGATTTAAAGGACCAGGGGAATTTGTTTGGGAACAGAGAACAGGACCAAAATTTTCCTCAGAGAGGAAATCTCATCAGAGCAAAACCACTGTGGGTGGAGGGGCAGGAGACATGGGGAGTTGGTGGGGGGGTACAAGCAGGCTCAGAGGCCTGAAGGCAGCATTCAGGGAAGGAGAATGTGAAGGAAACTTCTCTCCACTAGGCAGTCTACAGTCAGTTCCATCCAGGAGAAAGATGGTGGAACCAAGGGAAAGATGGGAGGATACTTGGCAGGGAGAGAGAAAAGAATGGGAAAGACAATGGATGAGAGTGGTCTGTTTTTTTTTTTCTTCTTCTCTTTGGTGGTGGTTGGGTCATACCCTGTAGTGCTCAGGGCTTACTTCTGGCTCTGTGCTCAGGGGTCTTGACAGGCAGTGCTCAAGGGATCATATGTGGTAGCAAGGTGGAACCAAGGTCAGCCGGAAGCAAGACAAACATCTTATTTGCTAGACTGTCTTTCTGATCCAGGACTGGCCTGTTTCTCCCTCTGTAACCCAGTACTGGGGAATAAAATTTCTGATTTTGGTAGCTAATTGGTGATACACACCTCCTCTTTGAACTGTTGGAATTCAGGGATGGACGTTCATCAAGCAGATTTGAAAGAAGCAAGATTAATGGACAAGTCTAACCAGGTGCTTTGTAAGAAATCTTTTCAGAGACATCATGTGAGGCTGGGTGGAGGCAGAGGGATGGAAGAATTTGGCATGAGGCCAATCCCTTTGGAAAAGAAAATGGCAAACCCCGAATTCCATTCTCCTAAGAGAGCCCCACCCAGCCCCTTCCAGCTAAACATGACACAGTCTGAACAAATGGCAAAAGGTCTCTGTTCCACACAGGGTCACTCACCTACATGTGAGAATGGACATCCTACCCCAAACACATACTTTGAATGTATAGAGTAGCTTTACAGAAACAGAGATTGCAAAGAAGCAGAATTTTAGGATACACAGAGATGGGAAGATGCTCCATTCAGCCACTGTTATTTCCCAATTAGTGAAATGGAAGCCCAGAGAGTCAAGATAAACCACTAGAGGTCATAGAGCTAGTGAAGGACACTGATGCTATTGGGGTTGGTACCTTCTGCTCAGTATCTGTTTCTGCCTTTTATTTTTTATTTTTTTGGAGGACACAACTGGCAGTGGCCCTCCAGGTTTACTCCTGGCTCTGAGCTCAGAAATCACTCCTGGCTCGGGGGACAATATGGGATGCCAGGGATCAAACTAGCATCCAACCTGGGTCAGTCATGTGCAAGGCAAGTGCCCTCCTGCAGTGCTACCACTCCTGTTTCTGCCTTTTATGTTTTGATGTTATGCTGTTTTGTTGACAACAGTCGACATGGATCACAATTCAGAGAAGATACACAAGGAACTGTGGCTTAAGGACAATCAAGTTGCATAAGGGAGAGAAATTATCCCAAATTAATGACTTTTCCTTCTGAGCACAAGGGCATCTACCTGTAAAAGTCACGGATCCTTACAACTGTTGCTCTCCTCCCTATGTTATAGGAAGGAAACTTATTTCTTTTAGGCCAGGAATTCCTGGACAAATTCTTGCCAAATTCCTGGCAAATGCAGAAATTTGAGAAATCCTCATTTCTCAGTAATATGGGGGGAAACCTTATAAAGGGTAGTGGGGTTCTGCAGCATCCACCCTCCCTCCATCTTTTAGGCTAGAATATCAAGGACAGTGAGTTGGGGCTCTCTAGTTTGTCCCAGGCAGCCCTCTCTAGGAAAATCCCAACAGACTGCATTTCTTGCCTATTTGTTTTGAAGTGGAGGAATTTTCATTTTCAAGTTTGAACAGGAGATCTACCTTGGAGGTGGGGGAGTTATTATTCTTTTTTTTTTTTAAAGGCAAATAACATTTTAGTGTGTTGGCTCTTTGGAAACATTTTTCTCCCACCTTTGAGCAGATCAAAAGTTACTGCTCCCCCTCTGAGTCCCCCTTTCCTGGGACCTTCTCAAGCAGGCATGAGCTCACACACACACACACACACCTCTTGTGGAATGAAGCAAGGCCAAGAAATGTCTAGATCAAAAAGAGAATTTGTCAGAAGAATTATGGGAGAAGAAGAGTTTGTCGTGAAAGACACCCCCAGGAGCTGGCAGTGCATTCTCTTTGCAGGCTTGTCTTAGAATAGTTGTATGCTACTTGTGGTCAAGATAGCACTGAGGCAAAATATACAGAGCTGTCCCCATGCAGATGCTTTCACCATATGCAGTTATAGCTGAATAAACCAGGGCACTACCACCTGCTAAAAGCAACAGTGAGATGAAATAGTTCCCCACAGAGATGTGAAAAGTTCTTGCATTGGCCTGTGCTTTGGAGATAGAATGGAGGCAGTTTTAAGACTGCACAGACCCCATAGAACCCTCCCCACTTCTAGTTATCTATCTTAGCTTTGTTTGCCCCTTTGGAGAAGCCAAGCCTTCTATAGGCAGAAGTATAATTGCCTCTCACAAGTGAGGAGGCCTCAGGAAAACTCTGTCCCTTTTCAGAGCCATGTCCATAAGGACTGAAGAAGGGAAGTTGCTATGGCAAATGTTTACTAAACAGTTGGTCCTGGTGCATATTCACATTAGATATACAGGGACGCTGAAATGAGGTTAATGCCATGCTTTGGTCTGCTACTGGTATGGTTCCTGGGGCAGATGAGTAGGGCCAATTTCCCTAGGTACAAGAAATTAAGTTCCACTTTCTGGTCTGAGTAGGAATTGGCTGGATGCAAGAGGAGACTGGGAAGTCAGAGAGACCCACACTCAAAGGACTGCCCTATTATGTTATTATGTTATGTACTAGCCAATGGCCAACAAATCCCATCACTTCTGCTCTCCTTCATTTTACCAATCAGGAAATGAGAATGAAATCTGAGAAGATAGTATTGGGGGCCAGGAGGGTGAGGTGTGTGTTTTGCATACAATTGGTACCACAAGCACTGCTAGGAATCATTCATTCTGCAGCCCAGAGCCAGGAACAGTTGCACTGAGGGTAGGACTCACACCGAAAAAAAAAAAAATCCAAAGATCAAAATAGAACAAATGAGGCCCTAACTTCTCTGGAAGAGAGGAATACCTGCTGAAATGAGGCATTTTATGATACAGGTGTGGTGTGCATGTTACTTGGCACAGCGAAAGTACTTAACCCATGTTCAGGTTCCCTTCACTTAGGGGAATTGTCCCGTAAAACTCAATTTCTTTCCTTGGCAAGTAGGGAAAGATTTGGGCCTTCTGTTTGCCTCCTTATGTGAATTCAGGGCACATTAAGCAATATAAACACACATCGTCATGGCATTGCTACTTAACCAAACTCATCTTAAAAACCAGTCCTTCTCAGCAGCAGGAGGCATTCCAGATTTGAGCGAGGGCAGCCTCCTTGTTCCTGCGTGAGGTCTCCGCCCCTCTGGAAATTGTTTGCATAAACACAGCCTGCACTGGCCTGTTCCAGTCTCAGAATTCATGATGGGAGAAGAGGTGGAGCATGTCCCTTGCTGCCTGGAGAAGCAGCACTGAATAGAGAGCAGGAGTTCAACTTGGCTGCCTGGTCCTCAAACTTGTTTCTAAACTGTGAATCTGTGAGTCGGAACCAGATATAGTCGTCTCTAGAGCCTCTGTTGCAACAGCTGGAAATATGAGAGTGACATGAAATCTCCATGGTTAAAATGTGAACTGTCCATGAATGTGGAAGAGAATGATGAAGTAGAGAATATAGCAGTTTCCCCTGTAGTGAACTTGGAAGTTATAGGCCGGGTCAGAGGAAGAAGTCTTATCATTTTCTAGCATAATGGTGCCCAAATTTTTACTCTTACAGACCAGCAGCAGCTTGTAGTTAAAATACCTTCTCTATAGTTTAAATTCTTCATATCCATCTTCACCCTTGGAAGGAGATGTTTACATCAAGCACAAGGCAGGAGGGAAGCAAAGAATATTCAATAAACTAAATCAATGCAAGGTAGGTCAAACACAGTCTTGTTGGGTGCTAATAAGCAAGAATCTCTCTGATCTGAGCACCCTACACTTATCCCACCACCAAAACAATTTGGGGCAGATAGTTAATTTTCAGTTCCTGCTATAAGTTCAATGGATTGACATCATTCAGGGCTTGGCTCCAGGAATGAATATTGGAAACAAATTCTCCTCAATAATCTTCATCAGGTTTGGGGAACTACTGTTCCTTTTGTGTCTACCTGCCTGCCACAGGAAAGGTAGAGATATTTGCTATTCACTATACCAGTGTACTGTCTGCCACAGGAATTGGTCCAGAAAAAATGTGCTGACTTAACCTGAAACTCCCAATTGGGGCTTCCTGTAATTTAGAACCTAAAGGGATCTTCCAGATGGACAGGAACAGTCCTACAGTTCAACTGTGGCAGAGATCTGACAGCTTAGGCCGGGTCCAAATGACCCCTGAACTTTCACTTTAATGGAAATTAGGAAATAGGAGCTGCTCCACTCTCAAAAAGGCTTTATTGATTAAAATAAAAAGTCAATAAAAGGTATTGCCATCCTTTTTTAAATAGGCACACAATAGCCATTGAATCTAGACACAGCTCATTCAAATACTTTCTGACTTTACAGAGATAGAAATGGAAGGTCAGGGGCCGGAGTGGTGGCACAGGCGGTAGGGTGTTTGCTTTGGAAGTCTTAACCTAGGATGGACCAAGGTTAGATCCCCACCCCTTCAAGTCAGGGGTGATTTCTGAGGGCATAAGCCAGGAGTAACCCCTGAGTGTCATCCGGTGTGGCCCAAAACAAACAAACAAACAAACAAAAATAAATGGAGGTTCAGAGCAGCAAGTCCTTCCACTCAGAAAACATCTTAGCAATGTGATACCAAAAGACTAAGCCAGCTGGTCAATATTTGAATATCCACAGACGGTGACCCCTGTGACTTACAGTCCCTGTATAAACTAGTTTTCTACTCTAAAATGGAATCACAGCCAAAGACAGATCTGTCTTGAACAGTGCCCCTTATTTAAATACTCTTAACAATGGACACCCCTTGATGGTATTTTATCTCTATGTCTCACTCTGATAACTCCTCTGTTCATCTGCTGCAGCCCCATTATCCCTTTCTTCCATCTAGGTCCTCACTCAAGATGACCCGTAAAGGCTAAAATCCCTACCTCTTCCAGGAAGCCTTTATAGATCTAGTTCCATACCCTCAGGTACTCTGATAATATCTTTTCGGGGAATTGGGATAGAATACTTATGAACTATTCCTAAATCTTTGCTGAGGGGTCATTCATAGCAATGTTCAGGGGTCCATATGTAGTTCTGAGGATTGAAACAGGGTGGACTGAGTATGAGTAAGCGCCTAAATGCCAGTACAGTTTCTGTGGCTCAGTGATGATCCCTTTGGTACTTGTGCTAGCTTGACTTATCTCTTGTCTATTTCTTTTTTGTTTGTTTGTTTTTGGGTCACACCCAGCAACGTTCAGGGGTTACGCCTGGCTCTATGCTCAGAAAGCTCTCCTGGCAGGTTCGAGGGGACCATATGGGATGCCGGGATTCGAACCACCATCCTTCTGCATGCAAGGCAAACAGCTTACTTCCATGCTATCTCTCAGGCCCCTTTTGTCTGTTTCTTTACCTCTCAAAATAGGTTTAAGGAAAATTCAGGAACTATGTCTTATACCTTTCAGTATTCTTAGAATATCTTGATTTACACTCCCGTGACCAACGAATGAGATTGATTAAACTGACTGGCACCATTTTTTGCTTCTTAACCTTTCTGTTGCATAAGGAGAAAATTGTCTTGACTAACTTTAGGGGATAAAAGGTCCACATCTGAATGAAAGAAGATACAAGGCAAAGAACAAGAAGAATCTGTCATATGAATGAGATCTATGCAGTTTTCCCTTCTCAGGATAGATGAGTAAGTCAAGAAATTAAGTGAAATTCACCAGTCATTTTATAAATAAGCAAAAAACAATTCTCTCAAGAAAAGCATTTTTAAGTCATTAGAGAGTTCTTTCTGTTCACTTGAGACAGACATCTATCTGTTCCCTTGAGAGACATTTGGAAGTCACTGATATCTTGGGATGTGTGAATACATGATATGAGGATTCTAAATTTGCTTTAAAAAAGGAAAACATCAGGGCTAGACTGATAGTAAGACAAGAAAGGTACTTACCTTGCATATGGCTGACACCAGTTTCTGACATTTCATATGGTCCCTCAAGCCACATCAGGAGTAATTCTTAAGTACAGAGCCAGGAATAACCCCCTGAACATTGCAGAGTATGGTCCAAAAATAAAATTAAAAATAAAAAAAGAAAGGGAAAAAAATGGAATCAAAGAGATCATATAGTGCACAGAGCATTTGCCTTGCATGTGCATTTGGGGTTCAATCCCCAGCATCCCATATGGCCCCTCAAGCCCTGCTAAGAGTGATCGCTGAGCACAGAGCCAGAAATAACTTCTGAGTACCACCAGGCATATCCCCACCCTAAATAAAGGTAAAGGACTATTTAACTAAACACCTTCCCCACTCCCACTCCTTAGGCTTCCTCCTAAGCAGTGTTCAGTTGCTTCATTGGTAATTCTTGACTATGTTTAATGTAAGGTATGGAAGATGTGTTATTGCTCAACTTGCATTGCCAAAGACACCCAAGACACCCTGTGGTGCTGGGGATTTCCTGGGCAGCACTGAACCATGCTCTGGGGACCATATGATGTTGGAATGGAACATGGGCAAGGCTCATGCTAATTATGCACCCTAATTACAATTCTCTCTCCTGCACCTTCCTTCCTCAGAACATCTTGATTTGGGAATGTGGATGGTCTGAAAATAATTCAGTGTGGAGATAGGTCCAAAGCTAGGCTGACACCATATTGAAGGAAGTTACCCTAAGGTGGCCTTCCACAGCCTCTCCCTGCTTTTGTTTTTGGAATGAGATGAACTCATTCATGTCTATTCTGTCTCCTTCAGGGACTCTAGTTCTACCATCACACTAAAGATCACTGCAAGACTTTCTAAAAGAATCACCCCCAGGGTTGATGCTCTGGAGAGCCAGGAGGGTCAACAGGCTCAGGAGGTCATGCAACTTCATATGTAGCAGGTCAGTCCCTGATATGTAGGTACCAAGTCTGCCCAATCAGGTCAACCACAGAGCTTGTGAAAGAGTGATTGAATGAGTCTTAAGAGAGGGAAGCTGAATTGAAGTGGATTGAAAAGATCCAGATGCAGTCCAGCTGTCTCCAGGAGGACATTAAAAGCAGCAGCAGGGGGTGAGGAAGTGGTATCTGTTACTATACACATGGTGGCAAGGGGGTGGAAGGCAATGTCTTGGTGCCACTTCAAATTCACAACTCCCTATCATTTGTGAACTGCTGACAATGTGCCAGGCACATGCATGGCAGAGTCATATCTTTTTTTTTTTTTTCTGAAGGGAGAGTGGGTAGGGTTGGCCAAAACAGCAGTACTCAGAGGTCTTTTCTGGCTCTGCATTTAGGGTCACTCCTGGTACTGTTTGGGGGCCATTTGGTGCCAGGAATTGAATGAAGCAGGACACATGCAAGTCATGCAAGTGTCTTAACCCCAGAGCCATATGTATCTTGTATATTATCTTAGACCTCTGTGGGTGAGGATTATTTGCTTATTATGGGACATAGGAAACAGAGCTTAAATGATTGCTATGCTCAATTAATGATTCTTAAGTAGTAGGTCATTGGCTAAATTCAAGTATTCAGACTCTAAACTACTATTCTTTCCATTGAACTCTAGGTGGCAAATGGTTTTCAATTTAAGTTCCGAATCTAATTCATTTTATATAGCTAACTGGATATCTGTGTGCAGGACTCAGAGATCCTCATGAAACTTAGTGGGAATGAATTGCAATTAGTGATTATGTCTGCTAAGAGAAAAGAAGTGACTGGAAAAGAACAACTGTGTTTGGCTAGTGGTGTCTGCTACAGGAAAAAGGATGAGGAAAAGGAAAAATACCGTGACTGTGATGTCTGTCATAAGCAAAAGTTCAGAATAGTACCACCAAGTATATTAAACTTATTTGTCATTCCCCTGCTAAAGCATTTAAGTAAAAGGGCAGACTATCCAGTTACAAAGTTTTATAACAAATCTTACTCTTTACCATGACATTTAAAATTTTTCTCATATCTCTACCAGAGATGCCTCATTCCTTTCTTTACTTTAGAGTCCCCTTATGCTTTCCTCTCTGGGATGCCTGCATTTTCTCCTGAACACAAAAATATAAAGTATCTTACTTTAAAATTAATAAATATAATTTCCAACAAGGTAATTTTTTCAATGTCCACTTGACTTTCTTTTCCCAAATTCTCCACATTTCTCTTCAAGTAGTTAGCCCAAGAAATAAATCTTGGATCAGCATGTCTTACGAACACAGACTTCCCCTCTGAAGGTATTTTTCCTGTTAGCCCTCCCAATTTGACCTTCCTCATTATCCAGAACAGTCCTCTGGGGATGAAAAACTTTGTCAAAACACAGAGGGGCATGTTGCATTTGACCTTTGACGACTCTTCCTGGAATGGCCATTAGAGAGGTAAGCTTGCTGCAGATGGCCCATAGGAATGCAGTTTGGGACAGTGGGATGTTATGAGGACACAGAAGGAAAACAGAGAGAGCACTAAGTTTGGGAGTTCACAAACCACTCTCAGAAATTAGGCAAAACAGTCCTGTTGATTTTAAGCAGGGAATCTAGAAGAGCCAAGGGCACTTGTGATCACTCAAATAGCCAACAGGTGGTTTATGACCTCATGCAGTCAACCATTTAGAAAATAAATTAAAAAGCGATCAAGAGACCATCTCTTCTTCATTTTAACTCCATTGTCTTCATCAACAGTGTTATCTGGACAGCATGCTGCAGGCAGGGCTGACCACAGCTGAGAAACTGAAGAAACCCGATCCTACCCTGAGCCCCCTTTAAAGCGATTAAACTCCTATCAGACTAGGCTAGACTCCCTAAGAGCAAAGACGTCATGCTTGGAGCAGTAACCCTGGGAAAAGCTCATTGGGCAAATCAAGACCTTAAAAAATAATTACAGTTCACACATCCTGAAGCAATAAGGACTTCAAAACTCCCTTCACGCGTGATTTATATAGAAACATATTTCCCCCTTGAACCTTTTCCCTTGTTCTTATTCTGCTCACTCCACCCAAATCCAAGTGGTTAGAAAGTCAATATTCTTAGGTCCCACTAAATGTCCAGATGGAAAAACCCTGGACTGTGTCAGGCGAGAGAGAACTGCTAACACCACCTGCCATTAAAATTCTTGCACACCCAATTGTGTATGAATGTGCGTATGTATGTATGTACTGCCAGCGGTTCAAAGGAAAAAGAGAAAAATTAATTAAACTTACAGCCCTCTGCCAAGGAATCAAATGCTCTCAGGGGCCTGATTCTGAGGCAAAGAAATATACTCCTACAGGGTTGCTGGTTCTGATCCAGTTCCTTGTAGAAAGAAAGGAAAATGATGTTAAATCTGGGAAAAGGGCTCTGGCTTTGACCCTCATCTCCTTTGCTGTCTCTAGGGAGATATCCCAGTGCATGGGATGAAGAGATCACTAAATGGACCTCTGTTGTACATCCAACCTGGGTAAAGAGATAGAGAGGAATATAGAAGATGGAGAAATACTCTGGATGTTCATCTTTGTGGTGATAAAAGGACAAAAGGGTAGCAAAGGGTCCTAAGACAGGTGTTGACAGGTGAGATCTGGAAAGGGGGAAATGGAGGATAAAAAGCTGACTGGTTGGGACAATTTGCAAATTGGAATCAGTGTTTGGAATGGCTAAGTAAATTCTTTCCCCCCCCACCAACATTGGCAGTCTTAGTTGAATCAAGTGCTTGGACTGAGCTCGTAGGCCTGAAGAAGAAAGACTTATGAGGCCAGAGGCTCCAAAGACAGGGCAGCTGAAGAAATGCCCCTCCTCCGTAAAGGCCTACTCCAAGGTAAAAATCTGCTCTGTGACCAAAATCCCTCCTGGAAAGATTCCAGTCAGACCACTTGATCAACAAGGTCTGAGATGACAGCGAGAGATGATCTGTCCTTGTTCATATTATTGTAACTGCAGGTATCAAGAAATTTAAATGCAATTTCACAGTGAGGCACAAATCCAATATGGCTATTTCTCCTTGAAGATAATTAGAACACAACACAACACAACACACACACACACAATCCCAGACCAAAGAGTGTGAAATCACTAATAAATTCTCCAGGAAATAACATCTTGCAGGGATGCAAGGGCAAGAGCAAGAGCTGGGTGTCATTCTAGCTGGAGAATATCAGGGACATTTTTGAGAATCAAGGCAGGCATATCCTTCACTGAGGGGTCTGTGGGCAGATGTGAGGAATAAGTCCCCAAGGGCACTTTTATAGAACTGGCTGCTTCGGAGTAACTTAGAGGCAATAACATGGGGATAAAGGCAGAAGTAAGTGGGTCAGTCTTCCTCTGAATTCATCATTCTATTTGAGAATTCAAGAAGGGAGAAGAGGCAGGAGGAATAATACAGAGGAAAGGCCCTTGTCTTGCACATAGCCATCCCATCTTTGACTTCTGCAATGCATATGGTATTCCAAGTACTAGCCAGAGTAGCCCCTGAGCACAAACTCAGGTGTAAGCCCTAAAGACTGGCAGATGTGGCCCAAGTGCCACCTCCCACAGAATGAAGAGAGAGAAGACAAACTATGCACACCAAAGGGGAATGCCAATTTGGGAGAGAGCCAATTTGGAGAGGAAGGAGAGCACAGCAAGATGTTCCCAAGAGAGATGAAAAGGAATCTGGGGCAATCAGTGGAGATGGAGTTACCAACTTTACTCTGAGGTCAGACCCTGTGCATCACATGGGAGGTGAATGAGATTTCCCATGGCATACCAAGAGTCTGAGGGAAACTGAGAGCTAGTTTAGCTGGTAAGTGGAGCAGGAATTTGGGCAAATTCATAATGAGCCAAAGAGCTAAGATGTGCACATATGGGTGAGTATATGTATGAACTTGTCCACTTTCCCCATCTACCATGCTGGCCACAGGAAGGGCCAATTTAGCAACTGCCAGGCTCTTTTCAGAGCTCATCTTAAGAGACCATCCAAAAGGAATCAGCTCCCGCAGGAAGGGATTAAACCTCCTCAATTTCCACCTGGGCTAGGAGGCAGGGAGTCAATGTTTGCCAAAACAAGTGAGGGTTAGTCACCTATTCTGGGAATTCTTAATGCCACCCTGAGGAAGTTTTTGCCTTAATCCCAGCCAGGCTCTTTGATCCAACTCCAAGGCTCTCCTAGACCAACACCCTTAGTTCACATCTTCATTTATCCAGCAATACTTTCCTGACTTCCCCTTAGAAATCCAGCAACTGGCTTTCTACTTGGGTGGGTGGCAACAATGTGAAGATGAAGCAGGAGTTCCTGACCTTGAGAGGTTGACTGTCTGGTAAGGAAGGTGTTGAAGAAGGAGATAAATGAGGAACTGACTGTCATGGAAAATGCACAGAATTCTGAAAGCTGTTAACTACAGCCCATGCAATGAGATAGTGGATAAGGGACAATTTTCCAAAGCATATCATGCAAAGATGACCTAAAGGGTCATAAGAGTCAGGAAAGAAGGGGACAGAGAGGTAGTTCTGGACAGTAGAGGCAAACATCTCAGAAGCTAAGGCAAGAAAGAGGATGTGTTGTAAGATCTGTTGAATATTAACAAAATGTAGCTGAAGAAGATATGAGGTAGACTGGGAGGGTAGAGGGAGAATAAAGAGAAGGACCATACCCAGTCTAGGGAATCCTGGCATAGACCCAGAAGCATCAAAACAGATGGAGGAAGCTATTCTAAGAGCTCATCTAGGTAGACAAAGTTCAGGGAGGAGAAGGTAGTTTTGATCAGGGTTGAAGAGGCCTGTCTGAATAAACTCAAGAGATGTTTTAGGGGTGAACTTATGAGGCCCTAGAGTTTGTCATTCAATTAGGCATAAGGAAGGGGCATTTGAGGACACATCAGGTTTTTGGCTTTGAACAACAAAGTGCAAATGCTCCCCTTGTGTCCTAAGGTAGGACTCAGTAGAGAATAAATCCTGAAGTAAGTGAAGGTTTGAGGCCCAGATTCCATCTTAAGGGAATTCTGAGACTTTCTAGCTAAGTATCTAAACCAATGTTTTTCAACCACTGTACCTTGGCACACTAGTGTGCCATGAGATATTGTCTGGTGTGCCATGGGAAAAAATACAATTTCATCCATAACATGATGAGCTTCGGCTCACAAATAGACCAATCATTAGATTATTTCATAATAAAGTAATTACAAAGTAATTTCTTTGTGTTTATTTGATTCCTATTCAAGAGAGTTACTTTATATATAGTCAATATGGCAGAGAGTTAAATTTAACATTTTCTAATGGTGATGTGCCTCATGACTGTTGCAAGTCAGCCCCTGAAGAGTTGACTGATGGACGGATGGAGGATGAGGTCTTTCCCCTCCAGCTCGGAGCACGCGTCCGCCACCCTGTCTAGCCAACGATTCTGAGGTGAAGTGGCAGGTAAACAGCGCGCAGACAGTCAGGCTTGTGGAAATATTAGCTTTATTCAGTGGACAAGACTGAAGTCCGAAGCCTCAGCATCCGTTCCAGCCAAAGCCCCTCGCCTTCCACAGACCTTTGTTTTTATCCCCCAGAATCAGGTACCACCCAGTGGTGGGCTCAGATACCACCCAATGGTGGAAGCAGAATCAGGTACCACTCTAGGGTGGGGGCAGAATGCCAGGTCACACCCTAGTGTAGGGCACAATCACTGATCAGGGTAGGGTCAGTAACATAATAATCCCATAAAATGTTTACATACACAACAATGATTTTCTTTCATGAAAAAAGTGTGCCTTTGCACAAAAAGGTTGAAAAACACTGAAGAAATTGCTAAGTGAACATTCTAGAATGTTTACGAACCAAACACTCAATCAAGAGATAGAACAGTGGGTAGGTTACTTATTGTCTTTTTTTAATTAATATCTTTAATTTAAACACCGTGATCACAAATATGATTGTAGTTGGGTTTTAGTCATGTAAAGAATGCCCCCCTCCACCAGTGCAACATTCCCATCACCAATGTCCCAAATTTCCCTCCTCCCACCTCACCCCCACTTGTACTCTAGACAGGCTTTGTACTTCCCTCATTCATTCACATTGTTAGGATAGTTCTCAATATAATTATTTCTCTAACAGCACTCATCACTCTTTGTGGTGAGCTTCATGCTGTGATCTGAACCTTCCAGCCCTCCTCTCTTTTGTCTCTGAGAATTATTGCAAAATTATTGTAAAAAATGTCTGCAGGTGTCCAACCCAGGTTCAATCCCCGGCATCCCTTATGATTCTACAAGCATTACCAGGAGTAATTCCTGGGTGCAGATTCCAGAATAACCCCTGAGAATCTTCAGGTGTGACCTAAAGACTAATAAAAAATACAATAGGTTAAATAGATTATTAGATTGGAGCGATAGTACAGTGGGTAAGGCACATTTTTTTTTATAGACTCAGGTTTGATCCCTGACATCTCATATGAGCCTTTGAGTACCACCTGAAGTAATTCTTTTTTTTTTTTTTTTTTTTGGGCCACACCCGGTAACGCTCAGGGGTTACTCCTGGCTATGTGCTCAGAAGTTGCTCCTGGCTTGGAGGACCATATGGGAAACCGGGGGATCGAACCGCGGTCCGTCCAAGGCTAGTGCAGGCAAGGCAGGCACCTTACCTTTAGCGCCACCGCCCGGCCCCTGAAGTAATTCTTAAGAGAGGAGCAAGAATTTACCCTGGAACACCACCAAGTATGGCCCTAAAAGCAAAATAAATAAAAATTGGAATGTTTGGAAATCAGCTGCACCCAGATAGAAGAAAAGCAGGAATGCTTGGAACTGTTCATAGAGAGAAGGGATTCCAGAGTAGATGCAGTGAAAGAGGGGAAAACAGAAACTAAGGAGCAAGGGAAGAGTAAATTTGATGAAATAACACAGCATAGTTGATTGAGAACGTGGGTCCTCCAAGTTCTCTTGAGGTGAAGCTAGTTCTCATTGTTAAATTCAATGACATGGCAGTCATGGAACTCTGGGGCACATTGGCATTGGAGTTAAACAGCATGGGGCTTGCATACTGAGCAATGGTAGACTGGGGTCTTTATTACAGAAGCCTGTTGGTGAAGGAAAGGATCATAGTCAGAAATGAAATGCAGGCACCCCCAGACTGGAAGGCAGTATGCCAGGCACCGCTGGCTCCCAGATCCCTCCTGCACTTGTTGGCAATGGCACTGAAGACTTGGTTGGAGGAAACTTTATCTTCTGACTATGCCCACTTTAGATTCTAACACAACCTGGAGGTACACAGTTCCCACTCTCTGGCATTCAAATAACTTCCTAAACATTTCCTCTGTGTTCCCAATCCCACATCTGGCAAAACAATGTTCCCCATTCTGCAGGTGAGCGAAACAAGGGTGGGTGGGGCTACTTGTAACCTGAAGATGTGGTGGATGGCAGGTTGGAAGATGGTTGAGCCACTTTCATTCTACCTCCCCAGGACTGGCAACCCTTGCATCACTCACAGAAACATCATTCAACACTATAGTGGGGAGAGGCAGTGAGCTTTGTTTCCTTGTCTCTTCCAGGAAGCCTAGTAAAAGTCCTGGCAAATATCATTGCTTAAAAGTGGAATCTGGTCCTCATCTCATCTATGCTGAGTTGCTGAGATGAAACTGGACCCAGCTGTCCCCTTCAGCAGTCAGGCACTTCGCTGACTGATGCCAGAACTCCAAACAACCACTGCCAGGAGAGGTGTAAATGATTGTGGGCTCCCAAAGGATACAACCAGGACAGAAACCAAATCTAGACCACCTGGTCCCTCCTCCCCACCCCTGCCTTCAATGCTTTCTGTGGGAGGTGGTTCTGTGCAGCTGGCCCCAGGAGCAAGGGACTGGATGACAAACCTTGGTGAAGTCCCACATTGGGCTGAAGGGGTCAAGGTAAGCAGAGTTTGGTCCATTTCAAGAATGGGGAAAGATGCTGAAGTCTACTGCTAAGTCCCAGATGTAGGCTTTTCACTCATCCAGTCCATGTGGGTCTCTCAAAAGGATGCTAATGTGCATTTGGAAATGGAGGTATTCCTGGTTGTAACTTGACATATGCCAAGTACAGCCGCACACCTCCCACTTACATTGCCCCTGGCATCCTCAGAGTTACCCATGAACACTACCACCATGCCCTGGAGACCTACAGAACAGCTTCTGACAGTGATTTTTAGGAGTATGAAAAGAAGGTGTCATTGATGGGCAAATGGCCCTGTAGTTGAAATACCTACTTCTTTCCTCACTCGCCCCTCACAACATTGCCAGTTAACAGTTTGGGCTGGATCTGTATTCACCTCAGCCTGCTTTCCTGCTTTCCAAGAATACTAATGTCTATTAATGTCTTCTTCATTTCTGCCTCTTCTCCCGGCCTCTCCTCCAGCTCTGTGTCAATCATAAGGAGATGTTAAGAAGAGATAGTAAGCATCTGTTTTCTTCCAACTCTGAGTCTTAAGGCTAGCAGCTTGTTCCTGCTTTCCTGCTGGAAGGATTAATATGGCTGATTTTCTGAGGCTCATCTCTTTTCTCTTGATTATCACCCATATAAAAACAGGACATGCCTGGGTCTCACATTGCCCAGGGAACAGATAGACTAAAGGGGTTAATGATGTCACAAGCAGGGCACCTTTAAATATAGGTGGGCTTTGAGTGTGTGTCTGATGCAGGGATGAAGTACATGCAAGATGAAAGAGGGGATCACAGGCAAAAGGTTTATTTTGCCAATGTGGGTGCACTACTTTTTGAAGTCAAGGCTACAGAGTCCACCCCCACCTCCCAATCGTACACATCTGGGCTAGCTCAAGGAGCTCAACCCAGGATCTTGGCTCTAGACGCCTAGCCTCACTTCCCATGGCTGAGACTGATTTGAAGATATATACATTCCAGGGGTCTCAAAATCAATTTACCTGTGGGCCGCAGGAGGCAAAGTCAGGGTGATCCTTCAGTAGTAAGCCTTGAACATTGGGGAGTGTGACCCAAACAACTAAAACAAAACAAAACAAAAAAAGATTCCTCTAGGGCAGGGCCACAAAATGTTGTATGGAGGGCCAT
The DNA here is from genome assembly GCF_024139225.1 of Suncus etruscus. NCBI lineage: Eukaryota > Metazoa > Chordata > Mammalia > Eulipotyphla > Soricidae > Suncus > Suncus etruscus. Next base: position 13,305,891 of record NC_064851.1, on the reverse strand, counting down.
TTGCGGCCCGAGGGCCAAGAGTTTGAGATCCCATATAAGTTATGCTGTTCAAAAAGTAACGAGATGCATAAAAAAGAGTAGAGAATTTATATTTGGCCAGAGATGGAAGTCAGGGTGGAGGCACCTGGCCTGAGAGCAGATGGGGCACCAGATGCCAGCGAGGTGAGCTGTAGGCAGGACTGTCCTGCTGGGAAGATAGTTCCATGGGATAAAGGGGACTATCTGCATTCAGGGCAGGAACTAAGTGCTCCCATTTGTCCCACAAATTAAATACTAAGGGAGAATTCTGTTCTGGCCAGAAGGGACCCAAAGGAACTCTCTCAGCTTCTCAGACTCACGTTTAGTGAAACAAGTCTGCTGAATGTAAGGACCATCACTTGCAGAGCTGGGATAAGAATACCACAGATCCTGTGGTCTATTCACCAACCCCAAATACATTTCTTGGCTTCCCTGTCTACTCCTTCATCCTCCATTCATGTCTATCTATTTACCACCAGCTGACCCTGGTACTTTCTCTACTCAACTCTCAGAAATTTTGTTGGAAAGCAAGATCAGGACATTCTCTTTGGTCAGCCTTGGTCATTCCTGTCTGACAGACAGACATGTCCCTCAAAGGTTTATCCCTCTGGTTGGAGCTCTCAAAAGTTTTAGATGCTCCCTGATGTGACTTCCTGCATAGCATTTACTGAATTTCAGTGAGATTACTGAATCAGTGCCTTTCCTTACTGCTGTGGGTTGATTTGTGTCTCTTCCTTCTGTGTCACCTCAAGAAAAGGCAACTAACTCCCTATTTTCTCAAAAGGTGACCTTATTTGGAAAGAACTTTTTAATAGGACAGAGATCACTTAGTTAAAAATGAGGTCCTTGGGATGGCGCTAATCCCTAAGAGTAAAGAAAGGGAACTCTGGGCACAGATGAATATATAGAACGAAGATGTAGAGGGAAGATGATGTAGAAGAAGGATGCAGGGGTCCTCAGTAAGCCAAAGCATACCCAAAGCTAAAGAAAGCTAGGAGAAAAGTCCTAAGTACTCTTTCAAATAAAGAATGGGTACCATCTTGATACCCATTTGTTTATTTGTTTTGGGGTAATGTGCACAAGACTTACTCCTAGCTCTGCACTCATAGATCATTTGTTGTGAGCTTTGGGAGCCAAACAGAGTGAGGGGGATAGAATCCAAGTTGGCTGCTCACAAAGTAAGTACTATATTTGCTTTAACCTGAGTAGGCGCCATCTTAACTTCCATTCTCTAGTTCCTAAAAGGCAAAATGTAGGTCACAGTTTTATTTTAAGGCATTAAGGTTATGGGACTTGGTTGTGGGGATCCTAGAGAATGCTTTACCCAATCTCAGGGTCTTATCTGGCTGCCTATATTGCCCAGGGCCTCATTTTAACTGTCCACATTAAAAGGCTTTTTGTTGACATGGCCCACAAGGACAAGCTGCATCACGTACATAGTGGATCAAAAGAGCTCTGGAATGCACAAAAGAATCTTAGGCTGCTTTATACAATAGCTTAGTCTCTTGTCCTAGGTGGAAACTTCAGAGGCTCATGGTTGCCAGCTTGATTTTTGGAGCCACTGGGCAGAGGACTTAGCTGGGGAAAGGAGTCATTCAAATGACACTGAGGAAGAGCATGAGGCTAGGCAAACAGGAGGAGGAAATTCTCCCAGGACTTGACACATCTGCTAGGAGGCCAAATCCAGCTCAATGGATCAAAGAGATTTCTAAGGACCAGAGAAAACAGTTTTATGGTGAAGCCCACAGTTAGAGCTGCTGGGGAAAGCTGTCGACCAGGCTGAGTTCTTCTGGAATGGAATAAATTGATAAGGCGGGAGAGAGTGTCCCAGAGGAAGAGAAAGAGATGCACGTACTTGTGGACAGATGAGGAAGCCAGAGAGAAGCCTAGAGGAAGAAAGGAAAAGGCTGAATAGAGGAGGGAGGCTGGCCTGGAGGGGGGGGGGGAGCTGGGGAAAAGGGCCTGTGGCTGATCTGGCCACAGACTAGGGAAGTCAAAACATGGAAATTGACACGATCATCATCTGGTATCCATTGAGCCTTTCTAACATGTTGCTCAGAGGCGGCTGCCACTTATTAAATGCTTCCTGCATGCCCTGTGCTCTTTCCAGCATTGACATGTCATTCCTTATTCCATCCTCACGCAATTGTATGAGGTAGTTAGATGAAGATTCTCACTGTACAGAAGAGGGCGCTGAGGAAGACAGACATGGGTCCACTGCACAAGGAAGGAATGGAGCCAGCTTAATAGCTAAACCCCAATGCTTGTCAATGAAGTCATGGGAGAAGAGCATTAGCTGATGGAGAGATAAGGGGTTAAGAAGAGGGTGACCTGAAAATCATGAAATGCTTATGGTTGGAAGACCAAGCTTATGGGCAACATGACAATCTTTGTGATCATCCATCTGGCTGATTTCTGGTGGCCATTGAATTCTTTCTGCTGTCAGAAATTGCTTTTCTTGGACACGCTAAAGTCTTTAAACCCAGAGAGGTAACTGCTATAGATACAGGCTAGAAACGGGGGATTTAGGAGGGTTTGCAAAAAGGAAGGTCAACTTCAGGCTAAAAGAGGCAGAAAAAAAGGAAGAGGTGTCAAAGCATGAAACAGCCCAAGAGGCAGGTGACACATCCCATGTACATCAAGTACTGAACTATGAAGAATTCATGAAGACCTTTATTAAAAATTGCTTCTAGAGCAGGATTGAGCCCTGATTTAAACCAGGCTTTTTCTTCAAGCTTGTGTTGTCCCTTGAGCATGTATCTCGCTTGCTTGTCTTTATGTTTCTTTGTTTGCTTATTTCTGCTCTGGAGATGCCTGTGTTCCCTCTGGAACACATACTTCTAAATACATGTTAATAAAAAACTAACTGGCTTCACCATTTTGCCTCCTCCTAAAAACGAAAATTAATTAAGTTTTAAAGAAAAAGAAACAAGTCTCAGGAGCATTGAGTGGAAATAAAAATGGTCAGACCTAAATACCCAAACCAAAGTCAACGACAATAGAATCAAGAGACCCAAACTTTAACAAGCTATACACAAAATGAACCTGTTATACTAGCAGTCCAGGGGACTAAGGGTGAAGGTATGGGATGCATGCTGGGAACTATGGTGGAGGGAGGTCATCACTGGTGGTGGGAATGACCCTAACTCACTGTCACTATGTATTTGATATACAACTGGGAAAGACTTATAATTCACATCAGTTTCAATAAAATATGTCTTTTTAAAAAAGAATGAAAAAGAAAAAGAAAAGAAAACATTTACACACAAAGAACAAAATTTCAAGGGAGTTACCAGAAGTTCTCCATTACTTTCATGTTTTCACTCTCAGCCTTTTCTGGGATCATCTGTAGTCTGCAAATAGCACTTGTAATAAGTTATTATGAAAGGCCAGAGAGATAGTTCAAAAGGGTTGGGCACATTTGCAAGTAGGAGGCCCCAATACACCTGGCTTCAATCCCTGGCAGTCCATGCTCCTCTGAGCACAGACCAGGAGGAGCTCCTAAACACCAGTATGACCCAAAATCAAAAGAAAAAAATAGAATATTTCTATATGACAATCCACATAATATTTTTTACAGTATATTTGCTATGATTGTTCAATTTCAGCAGCTATTGTTGTCAATCTCCTTTTGTTTCATAGCTTACTGAAATTATAAGCAAACCTGTCTGTAAGTATATACAGATAGGAAATATTATGGTATATAATACAGTCATCTGCTGGGGTTGTCAGATTTTACCCCTTTCCATCCTCTCCACAGACTTGCATTATTCTATAGTAAAGAGTTGATGAGATTTGTGAACATTTTTTCTCGCTATTCTTTCCAACTTGGTTTCATAGTTAAAAAACAATGTTAAGGGCCCGAGAGATAGCACAGCGGCGTTTGCCTTGCAAGCAGCCGATCCAGGACCAAAGGTGGTTGGTTCGAATCCCGGTGTCCCATATGGTCCCCTGTGCCTGCCAGGAGCTATTTCTGAGCAGACAGCCAGGAGTAACTACTGAGCAACACCGGGTGTGGCCCCAAAAACAAAAAACAAAACAAAACAAAACAAACAAAACCCCCCCCACAAAAACAAAAACAATGTTAAATATTAGGACAACTTCTGGAAGAACTCCTGAAGCTTTAAAACTTTAAAAATGCTTTGAAAATGTAAACTCTTGAATTAAGATGACAGGTTTTGGGTTTCTATTTAGATAAAGAACAATAAATATGCCTTTTTCAAAGAGAATCAGTACAGAACTATGAGACCCAGTGGGGCAAGGAGAGCTATTAGATGGAAGGTCACTGGTGCTGGCTTTAGCTAGTCAGTATCAAGTAATTTAGTTCTATGATAAGTAAGACATGAAAGATAGGAACAAAAATTGAAGCACTGATCAATAAACAACATGAGGATTAGGAATCAGAAAAGAACAATTCCAAGTTTGGGGTCCCCACTTTGCAACCATTTAATTATGGACACATTAGATATCACTCCACATAGAATTCCTCAGGTCTTACAATCAATCATATATCACTTAGCAATAAAGATTAAGTTCTCAAATATCAGTACTGAGGAATATTCACCATGTGACAAGCCACAGAGTCCACTACACTGACCTGGATGAACCGATGCGACAGATTATATATTTGTGTCCTAGGATATATTCATTGATGTAGCACTGAACACAGCTTTAGTAGGAATAACCGACTGGAATATTCCAGAGATAGAGCAGTGAAGTCAAGAGGTAAAAAGTCTTGTCCCTTCTGAAGGATAGTTAGAATAGTAAGAATCAGATTAGTATACTAGAAATATATGGTGCTTTTATAGGGAGACAGAGAAACATTCATTCATTTCTCAGTTGCCTTGTCTACAAAATGAAGTGGTAATCTAGAATTTGTAATAATTTATGAGATCACATACAAATCACTGAATTTCAGGGCAATAAATACTCATCATAGAATTATTTTGAGCTTACAAAAGGCACCTCTACTCTTCCTGTCAGAGTGATGGGACACAAAGCAATTCGAATAAATAAGCCCAGGAGATAGTATGGGAATTAGGCCCTTCTTTGCATATAATAAACCCCAGTTCAATCTCCCCCAGTACTGAGTATGATCTCCTGAGCCTTGTCAGGAGTGATCTCTGAACACATAGAAAGGACAAGCCCTAAGCATTCTTGGGTGTGTTCCCAATATCTTCCCTTCACCCTATAATTATTCAGAAGTGGCTTTGGCAAAGGGGGATTCAACGAGAAGTGAGGAGGAAAAATGATAGAACCAACAACATGAACAAGCCACTGCATTTCCTGAGCATAGAAACAAAGGGTAAAGCTGTCTTCCTTGAGGTTTAACACTCTTATAAAAAGTCAGGAGTCCCTAATAAAATACCATTACTGTTCAACAAAAGTGACTTCTGCCTTCTGGTCTGCTCAGTTTGGGATAGCATTTAACCAATGACATGTGACCCTGTTTATCCCACATTGCTCTGTTCTCCAACCCTCTAGTGGTCTCCTGAAAGTCACTAAGAGCAAACTATTCTCATGAGGACCTAGAAAAGTCAGTCAGTCTGCTGCTCCATTAAGTTCTTGGAAATCAGAAAATTGGTGTTCTCCCAAAGCATTGTGGAGCCAGCATACAGACTTTGACCCAGACTTCCACCTGGTAGGAGGAATCTGCTCACCTGACCCATGCCTTCATCCAAAGAAGAAGGAAAGAAAAGACTTTCCTGTTGGGCAGAAGAGAGACCTTTCTAGAATCATATCTTAGATTCCAGCCACCTAGAGAGCTGAGATACCATCAGAGGCCACAATGGGCAATATACATGAAGAGATGTGTGTTTGCTTCCAAATAGTTAAGCCAGCTAACATGAAGTGCAAGAATGTTTTAAGTAACTAAAGGCTGGGCTGAAATCAGATGAATTATCCTGGGGTTTCACAAACTAGTAGTTTGTTTTTGGTGGACCTCAGAGGGGCTAAATGGTTTGTTTGTACTTGATACCTGAGAGTTCTTAGTGCTGCTTTTCCTTTTCCCTGTGAAACCACACTTGGCAGAGGGCTGTAAAAGTCTGGCATTGGGAGGACTGAGCTTTGAGCTTTTCTTCATTCTGCCTGGGTCTGGACTTATTGCACTGAGTTAGTTATAAAACTGGAACTAAGGCTAGAGGGGCCGGTGAGGTGGTGCTAGAAGTGAGGTGTCTGCCTTGCAAGCGCTAGCCAAGGAAGGACCATGGTTCGATTCCCCGGCATCCCATATGGTCCCCCTATGCCAGGGGCAATTTCTGAGCGCTTAGCCAGGAATAACCCCTGAGCATCAAATGGGTGTGCCCCCCCCAAAAAAAAGGAACTAGGGCTGGAGAGATAGCATAGTGATAGGACACAGCCTTGGACACAGCCGAACCAGGATGGATAGTGGTTGCAATTCCAGCGTCCCATGTAGTCCTCCATGCCTGCCAGGAGCAATTTCTGAGTGCAAAGAAATAACCCATGAGCACCTCTGGGTATAACGCAAAAAACAAAACCAAATAAAAAAAAAAACACCAAAAACTGGAACTACAGTGAAGAGAGAGAGAGAGAGACAGAAACAGAGACAGTGAGACAGAGAGACACAGAGAGACAGACAAAGAGAGAGATGCTGCAAGAAGGCTCAGTCTTACACACTACAAACTACAAAGAAAAATCTCATAAGATGGGGACAGACTGTTCGACAAACACCAGATGAAAGGACTCCAAGGGGAGTTCCAGAAAGTTCAAAGAACACTCTTAAAGAAAAATAAGGTAAACCAAAACAGAAAGGGGGAAGAAAAGACCTAAGAGGCATCCACAGGTCCTTTTTCTCAAACCATAATGTTCCAGGAGCACAGGGGTGATTCAGAGCTGCAGTTTCTCTTACTGGCATGCAGAGATGCTCCCTGACTCTAGATACGTTGCTCTGATATAGCTCCCCCTCGCTTTCCCCTACCTCTGTGCCTTTCTCTTGACCCACCTCCTAAAATTCTCTGCAATTTCAGCCTTCCCTGGGGAACATTCCTACAGTCCTAATTATTGGTAGCTCAAGTTTTATTTAGCAGGGGAAGTCAGATTTCCTTAGATGGACTATACGGTCCAGGAGGTAAGGAACTGTGCATTTTTGTCCCCCCCCACCCCCAGTACAGAACCTAAGATCTTACCATATCAGGCATTGGTAGCTAGTTGCTAAAGGAGCAACTTTTGTGTGCATGAACTAGAATTTATACCCATTAGATCACTGAGCAGAATTCAGGGTACAGATAAGATAAATGAAGCATACTGAACATTTTCTCTCTTTCCCCCTCTGTGCTCTTGGTAATGGCACGCACAACACTCAGACATGGAAAGCAAACTCTTTAAGTGTGACTTGGAGACTCATGGAAAAAAAAGGGGGGGTGGTTCCTCCAGCAATGTCGCTGGATACATCTTTCATTGCAGGCTGATTTCTCTCTCATTTCCACTAGCAGCTTCCTTCCAGCCTTTCTTCCAAAACAGGTCCCCTCTGTTATGGCTTGGACCTCATTACCAGCCCACCCAGAAGACTCCATTCACTGTTTTTCACTCTCTGAGCAGCCAGTCTGTTTGGAGACCTCCACGACTTGTCCCCCCAAACTCTGGCTTAGTAACTTTCTACAAAGACTAAGCAGTGGCACTAACCCTTGCCTCAACCTCTTCATTATTTTTCCATCCCATCTGGGGGACTCCCAAAATATTCAAAATTAGGAAGCACAAAGATGTTCTGGCTTTCCATCTCACGCTTCAACTCAACAAAACTCAGTGCACACACATGGGGTTGGAGTGATAGCACAGTGGGCAGAGCATTTGCCCTGCATGGGGACAGCCTGGGTTCGATCTCTGGCATCTTACATGGTCCCCAAGCCTGCCAGGAGTAATTTCTGAGAGCAGAGTCAGGAATAACTCCTGAGTGCTGCTAGGCATGGCCCAAAAATCAACCAACCAACCAACCAACCAACCAAACAAACAAACAATAAAAATTCATCACACACAGAAACTCCTATGTAGGGTCTCTGAGCCACCCCTTTAGCCTTTGTCATGTCACTTTATTTTTCACCGTATTATGGATCCTAGAGGAAAACTGTATCTATTTATATACTGCTTGGTTTCTCTGTTGAGGGACTGTCACCACTGGAATGTAAGCTCCATGAGTGGAGGGAATTAAGTTTTCACTGTGATACTTAGAGCCTCTAAAACAGTGCCTAGCTATAGTAGGCACTCCTTAGATATTTCTAGAAAGAAGACTCTTTCTGGGTTATGGTCTAAGAATGACCTGATAAGCAAAGCTCTCCTTAATGTCAACATTAACATTAACAAAGGAAATTCTTAGAGATCAGAAACCAAAAGCCAAGATTTTATGGCCCTGGTCAGCAATCAATCAATTTGCTTTATTAGCTTATCTAGGTAAAATTTCCCACGGGGGTGAAAGACTTTTAAAAATAACCACAAACCTTCCCTCAAAGATACATTGAATACAGATGCATCTGAATAGAGTTTTGTTGAATTCTGGGGTTTCTTGTGTGGTGGGAGGTTTGCCTGGGATTCAGTTGAGTATAACTAACAGGACCCATGCTAAGAACTCTTGTTCTTTGGTGCAGACCAAGATCAATTAGAATGGAGCACTCTTCCACAAAAATGTACAGAATTCACAAGCCTAGACAATGGAGCACATGAAAAGCCAGAGATCGATTTGGAGTTTCTGAAAGAGCCTACATTTTGGAGATTACTTAAACAAAAAATGGAGCTGCAAGAAAGCTCACGGAGTCAGAAACTCAGGATTAAAATGAGGAGAGTGTAGACCAGCAGAGGGAGGCAGGAGCCAGGTCGGAGGGAACTGGATGGGAGAGTTTCCAAACTCACCTGATTTAGTCAAACAGGTGAACAGGGTGGGATCTGGTTTCCATGTTCTGTTCCAAGCAACAGAACTGCTGACTGTCTGCCCAAAAGGCAGATATTCTAGGAAAACAAGAGAGGAGAGAAAAGAAAGATAGGAACTTGAGGTCTGTGAACTTCAGAAAAGTAGACAGTCTACAGAAAGACAACGGAGACCAGAGACCGGAAGTAAAGTGGTCAGGTAGACCTAGATGTATCCAACTCAGGTTTGCTTCCTTGAACCACATGGTCCCCGACCTCACCCCTTGCTCAATCACTACTGGGTTCAGACCTGCGGGCTCCTGAGCACTGCATGGTATAGCTCTGGAGCCACCAGGATGGCCCAGGAAATCACTCCTAGGACTGAGCAACACTGTATTCTTGTATCCATGAACCATGGTGAGGATCCTGGGCTTCCTGATCTTTGCTTGGAAGACTCAAAAATAAAGAAAGACAATGAAACTTGGACTGATGGTGAGCTGTGGATTCAGAGATCTGCTGAGGACTAAGACTCTGCCAGACTAATGAGTCTCAATGCCCTCATCTGTGAAATGGGGATTTAGGTTTGTCTGGTCCATTTTCCTTGGGAACTATAGTTGTACTTTGAAAAGTACCTGGCACAGTGAACTATCAGACTTGGCTCACAACCTCTATTTGAATAAAGAAGGCCACAAAGTCTGGGCAAATTTTTGAACACCATTCCATTAAGAAGCCTCCCACTGGCTCAGAAAAGGGTTTTCTCATTGCCTAGGTAGGATTCAGGAATCTGAGTCTTTGCCATGTGAAGACTTCCCTGTTTAATCTTGGGGTTGGCAGGAAAAGTACAGGGAATTAGAAGAAGAAAAAGCTCATGTAAATTGGAAACATCGTGTAGATGAAGATCTGCATCCTGGAGTTGAGGCGGGTTTCTATTGGGAACTTATATGAGTATTTGGGGGTAAGACCTTGCTACTCTCTCACTTGGAAGACCAGCTTGGAATCCCAGTGCAATCACAGCAGGTTTGAGGGAGGAGAGAAGATGTGCCAACCAAATCCAACCAAGACCTTTTTAACAAGAGCTGATTTCACTTCCCAGAGCACCTACGTAATAAAAGCCCTGCTTGAATTATTACATAATGATAAAGTACAGGGAAGTCTAGTCCAAACGTTGGAACTCCATCAGAACCACTGAGTTAGGCTGGTGAGATAGTACAGGGAAAGGCATGTGACCAACCCCAATCCCATTTCTGGCACTGCATATGGTCTCCTGAACAGGAATAATCCCTGAGCACAGGGGCAGGAGTAACCCAGAATATGACCTCAAACAAACAAACAGACAAAACAAAGGCTTGCAGGAACATGCATATTTATTTCCTAAGTGGAGTGTCTCCATCTGGTTCTGATCTGCATTGGGTTGACTCCTAACCTGTCCCTTATATAACTCATCACAGGAACCATGCAACTGCCAGAAAAGCCCAGCTCTTCCACCACCCAGTCTGAGAATATCTGAGAATCCTTACAAGCCATCACTGTTCTCAGTTCTGAAGAGATCTATTGGGGATTTAATGGATACTTCAGGGGGTTAATGTTTGGTCCGCAGGCCTGGACTCTGACAACAGCTGTGCTTCTGCTGAAAGACTTGGCCACTATAGTTATTTGTGCTGTATGGCCTGACCCTGCTCCTTGGATCATAGCTAATGAAATAGTAGGGACTTCAAGTTGGGCCAAGTTGGGACCTGATTCTTGTCAATAAAAGCAGGGGTCTGAAGAAGGCAGAGGCTCCTTTTTTGGTCTTCTTCCACTGAGCTGCACTCCATCCTAGGAGCAGAAAGCTTGGGTGGTTTGAATTCCTTGCTTGAGCACTGGATTTCCTGAACCCATTCTTATACCTCTTCACTGTATGAATTATTTCCTGTGGATCTCTAAAACTGGAACTGTTCCCCCTGTCCTAATTGGACAAGGGAATGGAAACTGCCTTTCCTGTCTGGGAGCTCAGTGGGAATCAAACCTTAACCAATCTCCTAGAGAATGTGACTCTTCAATACAGCTAACAAACACTGTGGTTTATCTACAACAGTCCCCCCTAAGGAGCATGCCCCTGCTCTCTGAGTGATCTGGGCTTTGATCACTAATAAGTCCATGTGACTGTCTCCAGAAAGTTTTCACTTGACTGAGATAGCTTAATAATTTTGAAGGGATTCATTCCTGCTTTAAGACAGTAGACTGAGTACTCTGCATTTTCTCTTCCTCCTGTATCCAGTCCAGAAGTATAAAACAAAACTCATTTAAAATAAATATGTATACTACCTAGGCCTGAAAACAAGACAGAAGACTTCTATGGTTCAAAAACCTGAAGAAATTGCTCTTTTGCCAAAGGGACCCATTTTAGGAAGCCTTTTCTTCTAAAAAAAAAAAGTCAATATTAAATGCAGAAGGAACATGTAAACTTTGAAGAATTGGTCACCAAAGTCACTGTCAATAGAGTAACCAATCACTGATCTGAGCATCCGAACCAGTTCTATGAAACTCTACTACTAGAAAAATTTAAACTCAAGGAAGCAGTTAAACATACTATCAGAATAAGATTTTGGATGTAGAACCATCTTGAAGACAAAAGGTGCTATGGTCACAAAACAAGAGTAGGAAAGTTTCAGATTTTCATGCTGAAAATAAACCAAAGAGGTGGGGGTGTTTCTCTATCAGGGCTGTCTTCTATGAATCAAACCCACTACGGTACTGGAAAGAAATAACAGATATACCTCAGTGTAAATTTAGCAAGAGCTGTTGGAGACATAATCAGTGAATGATCTCACAGAAGAGTTGAACAACCCATGCTGAAAAGAGCATTTTCCTGGCCCAGATTCTTTTTATTCCATACACATCTACTCTGGACTTTCTACTCATGTTCTTCAAAAATGACCGTACCCTAAGCTTGTATCCCAGCTGACATTATCATGAAAAGGTGAAGTAATTTATCTATAGTGCCTCTTGACCCCTTAACCAAGTAGATGCCCGGTATCAAGTAAACATATGATTCTGGGGTTGAACCAGAAGTCTCTATATGCCAGGCATGTGTTCCAACCCTTTGATTCATCTCCCTTCTACATTCAGGGTCCCCTTTGAGAAATGTTTTCTCTGTCAAACTTAAAGAACTACTTCCAAACACAACAATATGCTACTGTTTCAACCATCACAGGTTTTTTGAACCTAATGAGCAGTTTGAAAAATACTGATCAGGAACATACTAGTATATTAAGTAAGCAGGGTTTACCCTCCCACTTTACAGAAGAGTAAAGAAAAACTCAATGAAAAGCTCTATGAGTTTGCAACTATTAGTGGCCAACAGAGTGGAAATAGACCATAGGTCCTCTTGCATGAATATTATGTCACAAGAGCTCTCTGTAATGAGTGTTATTTGGGGAGTACCATTTTTGTTTAGGGGCCACAGTTGGCAATGCTCAGAGTTTATTTCTGACTCTTTATTCAGGAATCACTCCTGATGGTGTTTGGGAGACTATCTTGGGGTCCAGGATCAAACCTGGGTCTGCTGTATGCAATGCCTAATGTCTTACCATCTTTTTACAATCTCTCCAGCCCCATGTAGTGAGATTTTTCTTTCTCCCTGCCCAAGAGTCATTTTCTCTTTTATCTTGTGTACCATTGTACCAGAAAATTACTGCAGTCCACTCTCCACTTCTCTAACAGTCAGACTATTTAATGTTCTCAACTTTCTATTCTCTGATGCTCCAGACTCCACTTTGGAAAACAAAATGTCACCTCACATCCAGAAATCAATGCTCAGCTCTCTCTTCCCGAAACATTATTGTTCCTTGACTGAAAAACAAAAACAGAAACAGAAAACATTGCTGAAATGGATGATTGTGTGAGTTGGGGTGTGAGTGGTAGGAAAATAGTTACTCATGCCCCAGAGTGGACTTCATCTCCTTTGGTCACAGAGGCAAGCTTAATGGTTTTGCTTCCTCTATTATTTGCATAAATTGTCTTTATAGCATAGTCCGCTATGCTGAACCAGGTCTGACCCCACCTTACTGCACACTCAATAGTCACATGACTATACCCATCCTTTTATGTGTTCAGCAGTGACTCATTCCACTACCTTTGAGTTCCTACACTACACTTAGGCCACTCAGTGACCCAGAGTCCCTAATTCCAAATGCACATGAGGTGCACACAGAACCATAGGTGCTACACTTCCAGCTCCCACATACTGGCAGTGTGATGCACAGGAGTAGGATCTTTTTGTAGAGAGAAACCCTGGTTCTGTAATGATGCCGTACAGTCTGCTTTATAACTCAGACATCTACAAATGGAGATGCGACTCTTTCAGACCTCAGTCCTTTTTTTCAGACCTGGATTTTTAGCTTCTTTCTCTGGCCCTCCCTAATGTCAGCCTTTCTGCAAACCTATGAGTTCCTAAAAGGAAAATGGTGAACACCGCACACCCCTTCCACCATATGAAGGCCATGAAAACACAACTCAGGCATGTCCCAAGACTCAGAGTAGCATGGATTCCACAGAATCCAGAAAGAAGAGAGAGCCATTCTCTGATCAGTGACAGATATCAGCAACCCCGAGCCAGTTCCACACCAAAAGGAGAGTTGTTGAGTGATGTAAATTCCCAGGGGACATCAGTGTAGGAAATTGGATCATTTAGAGACTGCATACCAGTTACTTTCTGAAAATCTTCTGAAAACTATAACCCAACCTGATGTATTATTATCTGCCTCTGAAGATTGCTGGAGGAAGAAATGGAGGGCATGTATAAAAGTATGTGCAGGCTGAGCTAATATCTCCTAAACACTGGTCGATGTTCCTTGCTCTACCCTATTGTCCCAAATCCTCTGCAACTTCCCATCCATTTGATGGTTCAATTCAGAATCTGCCTAGCATCTGCAATATGCTATTCCTAGTTTCTAGCATTCAGTCAGGACAAATGTGGGGTGGAGAAGAAGTAAGAGCTCTAAGTTCAAACTAACTGAATGTCCTTGTATAAGAGGATTCTTCAAACACAATTAAGAGGGAAGATTGGGCAAATGGTGCACTTTGAAGTGCCAGAGAAGGGGGCAAATAAGTTAATTCTGCTAACTAGAAGTTCTCAGCTTTGGCTGAGCATTAGAATCACCTGATGAGTCTTAAAAATTAAAAATACCAGGGCCAGGGTGATAGTACAGTGGATAGGGCATTTGCCCTGCACACTGGTTCGATCTCCAGCATCTCATATGTTCTACCAAGCACGGTCAGGAGTAATTCTTGAGCATAGAACCAGAATAAATCCTGAGCACTGTTGTATGTGGCCCCCCAAAATATCAAACCAAAAAAAATTACAGATGCTTCTGCCCAGTCCTAAGATGTGCAACTGGAATTGGTCCAAAGGAAAAGATCTCAAAGAGCAAGTTGAGATCAAAACACTGAGAACATGGAAGATTTAACTAAGCAGATCTGAAGATGATGCCAAAGCTTCTCTTTAATATCCCTGGCTATCCTTGGGTTCATAAACCCCATATGGCAGGATTATATATCAAGGTCATCTCAGACACTATCACACATGTCCCCCTTCTCTCTGTTAAATAATGTAGCCTACATATAATTTTCCTGATCTAGTAGGAGGCAAAAAATGTTCTGGGGAATTCTTGGGAGATTCTGAAACACACACACACACACACACACACACACACACACACACACACACATCATCTGATGGAGTTATGTTCAGAAATCTAGCACTTGACAGAATCTTCAGAAAACAGCCTGGTGCGCAATGCATGCATCTGCTTCAGGAGTAAGTCACTGTCATGGTTCCAGAATTTCTGGGGGGCAAATCTAGAACCTCCCTTCTTTTCTTAATACTAACTGAAATAAAATATTAATGGAAGTAAGTAATAATGTAAGTACTGAGAGGAAACAAGAGAATAAGAGTGAGTTATGAAAGCTTCTCTTCCCCCACTTTTATCCATCATGCAACAAATCTCAAACACTACAAAACCAAACGAAAAAGTGTTCATAAGAGCAACGTCAGAAGGAATCTAACCTGAAAAACTCTTAGATTTGAACTATGCTAGTATAAGGATATAAGGAAGCTTCAGAGTATGAGGTCCCTTGATTCAAATCCTCTACCTGTAGATTTCTGGAAGGACTATGCTCCAGGGCAATGATATGTGAGTTCACTATCTCATTTCTGGGCAGCATTAGAGATGGTGTTCCTTGGGACTGGGGAGGTGTGAGTGGGGTAACATCAGATCTATACCTTGAGGTGACTCATCACACACATAGGACTCAAGTGGGTTGGTTTTCCTATTTCAATTTGGGATGCAATGCTTCTTGTGCTAAAACTCCTCATCTGCTTTGGGGAAGGGTCAGGTATAGGAGGATCTTTGGGCTACAATTTGGGTCCTAGGGTGGGAGTTGATGGGGCCCTTCTAGATCTTGGCTTCCCATTCATAGCTTGTTCCTCAACATTACTTAGCACTCCTGAGAGATTCCCACCAAACCCTCAGTGGCTGGAAGAAGCCTGGGGGGCCTCACTGCCCAAAACTAATGTTTCTGAATCAGTTCAGCCTCTGAGGACTCCTCCAGCCTCCCAACTTTCAAAGCCATTGGGGTTCCAACCTTTCGTCTGCCACTTCCTGAATTGATATTCCCCCTTCCTGTGCCTAATCTTTCTGCAACTTTAAACCACACCAACTACATTGTAATGGTCTACAAGGTAGGGGTTCCCACATGACCTGGCTAAGGGGTTGGCTAAGAAGAAACCCGAAAGGGTCAGGTTGTCTTAAATAATACTTGTGTTAAGCAGCTAAGAAAAACATCTCACAGATGTGCTGTGTTTTTTAAAAAAACCCCTTCTAAATTCCAAAGAAATGATTAAATAAGGACCTGATGTTCTTCTTCTCTTTCTTCTGGTATCTGGATCAATTAAAAGCGGATGTGGGCGGCAGGGAAAACCCCCATTAAAACACTCACTCTGTGCAAAAGGGACTCAGAGGACACAAGTGGACAGTAGATGGCAGTCTGTCCCTGTGTCAGAAATGGCAATAGGACAATCCTTGGTGCAGGGTCTAGCAGCTTGAATGGTTGAAGCTCCTCTCCTTGTCTTTCTTGAATATGCTGCCAGGAGCAGGGAGACATCTGGAAAGAACAGCCTGAGAATATAGGCTTCCATCTCCATGCTCTGACATTTGCACAGCGTTGCTCTGGTGTTTCCCCTGAAAAACTAAGGGCATCCATCACAGGGGGCATGGGCAACTACATGTCTGGTTTTGGGAGCTCTGAGACCAGAAGATAACTTTTCTACAGAAACTATGATGATTCATGGACTTTTTTTTTATCTGCTCTTAATACAGAGATTGGGCCATCACTGTTCACACCACACACAAGCACTTTCAAAAATAAACATACTTGTACTCAATGGTCCATGCTCCCCAGGCACTGAAACACAATGATATCACCCATTGGTCTCCTTTTCTGTGTCCTTAAATTATTCAGATTAGTTCTATGGCATCATCTCTGTATGTATCAAGTACAAGGCTTGATAGATGGAAGTCACCCACAGGTACTCCAAGTGAATAATCTTTAAATATGAGCTTCTCAAGTTTCTAGAGTTGCATGGCTGTCAATCATGGGCAATATCATCAATTCCTGAGACTAAAAGAGTCTAAGATTTGTAGAAGAACAAGGCAGATGATGACACAGAAGAGACAGATATCTACAGATTCTAAACATCAAGACATCCCATCCCCAGTGAGTAATCTTGGAGCATCATGACTGCCACGTCTTGGAATGAGTCAATAGAAGAAACTCTTGGACCATTGGTGAGACCCAACACCTTTCTGATGCCAGTCTGAAAGTTGGAAAATTGGTTT
Source organism: Suncus etruscus (assembly GCF_024139225.1). Taxonomy (NCBI): domain Eukaryota; kingdom Metazoa; phylum Chordata; class Mammalia; order Eulipotyphla; family Soricidae; genus Suncus; species Suncus etruscus. Next base: position 13,289,143 of record NC_064851.1, on the reverse strand, counting down.
TCATGGATGCCTCATCCTGCATCTTTCACCCAACACAATTGTGTAGCAGATGCTGTCCAAGATGTCAGATATGAAGATGAAATGACCAGAGCCTTTCTTTCTTCTCAAGCTTCCTAGTTTACTAAGAATGCAAAGAAAATTCAGGATAGATGGTATCACCCAGAAAAACTATGAGGGAGTTCCAGACTTTTGGGGTTCAGTGGGGTGAGGGAAATTTGCAGTTTTTCAGAAAAGGTTAAGGAAAGAGCTGAAGGGCCATTTTGGTATCTACAGTGAAGATGGAATAGAGACTCTCCTAAACCCTATATATTCACAGAATATATTCTTCTAGGCCAACTCAAGCTCAAGAACAGATGTATATTTTGGTCATTCATATTGTCCTTACAATCAGAAGATGTTTCCCTACATATTTAATGCTTATTGATGGATTCATCCCAACTTTATAATAAGCTATGATGAGCAAAAGTACCCTAGTCCAAGTCCATAACCCATAAGTCACATAAAATATAAGAACATTGATACCTGCTATAATTTGACTATTCCCCAAAATTACACAGGTAGTTTCTTGTCAAGTTAGAGGTGTCACCTGATCTCTCAGATCATAGGGTTTTCCTTTGTTCACTGACTGAATTCAGCTATTCCCTGACCATTTTATCCCACATAAACTTCCCCTCTTTGCTTCCATTTCTAATCTATACTCTGCCATAAACTTGTAAGCTCATTTCTTCAGCACTTTAGAAGCATGTACTTGCCTGTATGTCACATACTTTGTTGGACATCACCCTACTACTTGCATCCTCCACTCACTACATATTTTTATTTATTATTTATTTATTTATTATACTTATTTATTATTTATTATAAATATTATTTATTTTATTTATGGAAGTCCTGATCAATAAAAGGGACACCTGGAAATCCCAGGCAGTATCCAAAGCCCACAGATAGACTTAGGAGCCACAGAATCATAGAAGAATATAGGAACTGTCCCAATTAACTGACAGGGTTCTGTTAAGGTGAGTCCAAAGTGCTGTAGAAGACAAAACAGGGAGGGAAAATGATTTGTCCAAAGTCACACAATTAGTTCAGGGATTAAAATCAAAACTGGGGTTCACTCCTAGGGATAAACCCTAGGAACACAAAAATACAATTCAAAAAACCCACACCAATACTCATTGCAGCACTATTTATAGTCGCCGGGCTTTGGAAACAACCAAGATGCCCTTCAACAGATGAATGGCTAAAGAAACTGTGGTATATATACACAATGGAATATTATGCAGTCGTAAGGAGAGATGAAGTCATGCCATTTTTCTATACATGGAATTTATTATGCTGAGTGAAATAAGTCAGAGGGAGAGAGATAAACACTGAATAGTGTAACTCATCTATGGGTTTTAAGAAAAATAAAAGACATTTTGTAATAATTCTTAGAGACAATTGAAATGAGGGCTGGTGTTGCAAATCAGCCCCTGATGAGGTTGACTGATGGAGGGATGGAGGATGAGGCCTTTCTCCTCCAGCTCGGACCAGGCATCTGTTATCCTGTTCAGCTGGTGGTTCTGAGGTGAATGCGGTGGGAAGAAAGCCAACAGGCAGTCAGGCTTCCGAAGAAAACAGCTCTTTGTTCCGTGAAGAGGCCGAAGCCAAAAGGCCTAAGAATAGGCCCCAGGAAAAAAGCCCCTCACCTTCCACAGACCCTTGCTTTTATGCCCCAGAATCAGGTACCACCCAATGGTGGGATCAGATACAATGGTGGGAGCAGAATCAGGTACTAACCTAGGGTGAGAGCAGAGGGTAGGGCACAATCACCGATCAGGATAGGGTCAGTAATATAATAATCCCATAAAAATGTTTACCATATTTTCTGGAGTATAAGTCGACTTTTGAAACAAACAAAAAAAAATCAACCGAAAATCGGGGGTCGTCTTATACGCCAAGTATATCCTGAAAAATGTTTCAATATGCCGCTAAATGAAACAAGAAAAAAAATCAGGCTGCAGAGTTTCCAAATCTCTTTCTTGGGGGCTCCCAAGCAGTACTCAGGAGATCTGGGGGCCACTTCTGACAAAACCCAGTTACTGTGTTGGTGGTTCAGTGCTAGGGTCCGAGGTTGGGGTGTTGTTTGTTTCATGTAGTAGGGGAGATTAACTGACGCCACCAGGGAATTGCCAGAAAAGGTGCCTATGATAAGGGACCAATCACTGCAAGGTTGCTCAGACTGCCTCTCTAACTCAGCCAATCCAAGCAGGCTTTTGATGTATGCAAATTAGACAATGTTTTGGACCCGAATCTACACTGTCAAAAGCCTGCTCAGATTGGCCAGAGTCAGAGAGGAAGTCTATTCCAGTAGAACCTTTGAACCTTTGCTTATTGTGATTGGCTCACTGTGGTACATACAGTTGCAGCACAGGAACGTTCTGTCTGATACAGCGACTATAGGCCTAAACCTATGTTTTAACTGCAAAATTAGTGGGTCGTCTTATACACCCAGTTGTTTTATACGCAGGAAAGTACGGTACATACACAACAGGCTGGAAGATCCAGTTCAGACATATAAAGTTCACCACAAAGAGTAGTAGTGAGTGCAGTTAGAGAAATAACTACATTGACAACTAACATAACAATGTGAATGAATGAAGGAAGTAGAAAGCCTGTCTCAAATACAGGCAAGGGGGTGGGTAGGGAGGTGGGAGATTTGGGGCATTGATGATGGGAATGTTACACTGGTAAAGGGTGGGGTTCTTTAATGACTGAAACCCAACTACAATCATGTTTGTAATCAAATTGTATAAATAAAGATATTAAATTAAAAAACCTGAGGTTAAGAGAGATGGCTCCTTCTCACTAATGGAATGTACTTGTTGACAACCTGGTGCCTTCCAGATCTAAAGCTCCTCTGGAATTTTATGGAACCAGGAGCCATGCCCTATGACCCGTCCAGGGTAGGTCATCGAGATGCAGGATGAAAATAATCCCAGACTGAGAACATGAAACATATTCCCTCAGGGATAATTTGAAGCTAAGGAGGATATTTTTAAAATGCAGGGGGTTTAGACTTAGAGACAGAAGGAACAAGGCTGTCAACGGCAAGGAATGAGCTATCAGTTAAAAAAAAAAAAAGAAAAGAAAAAGCACCATCACTCTTTCAAAGAAAATCCTCCTATATATGAGAAATTGTTCCAAACAAAGCCAACATTTATTCTAAAAGCTCAGAGTGCTATTTAGTGTTCTGCATTTGTGGGTCACATTTCACAACCTTTTTGAGTTAGAAAGCAAAACTATTTCATTAACAGTCTCAGAGATATGTATATGGCATTGAGGGGTGGGAAGAGATATGTGCAAGGAAAAATAAAAACAAAAGCCTCCTTTTGCTTAAGTCGTATGCTTAAGAATCCCTCTGGCTTTCCTACATTTTTTGTTTGCTTTTGCAACAGCCAGGAGTGCTCAGGAGCTTTTTCTGGCTTTGTGCATAGGAATGATGCCTGGTAATGCTCAGGGGGGATATGTGATGCCAGTGACCCAAACCATGGTAATGACCAACACAGTTACATGCAAGGCTGTCACCTAACCTATTTGATTTCTCTGGTCCTAGATTTCCTACTTCTGATACTGACCCAGGGATAACATGCAGCAGAGAAGGACTACAGGACTTTACAAACCACTCTTCCTTGATCAAACAGAGCCTAAGGAATCAGTCCTTAGCAGAAATCCCTGCCTCCAATCTTTCATCAAGAAAACCACCTTCACTTTAGCCCCTATCTAGAGCGAAAGAATCCCCTGGTCTATCAAGTAGAGTCATGATCTACATTTGTGTTCACCCTTCAGATTCTCTTTCACTTTGATTCTATGGAATCCTTATGGCAGTACTCAAGAATGTGGGGACCTACCAGCTCTTGTGGGTGTGTGGATCAAAACCAGATGTCCAGCTCCAATCCTATAGAGTTTACAAGGAGGCAATTGTGGCTTAAATCAATACCCCCATTCTGGAAGGGCCGATTTCCCTTGTCAACAGAATGGGAAGTTAAGGGGGAGGGTTGGCCTATGGGAGCTAAGACAGATCTGACACATGCTTGCCAGCAGGTGGCTAGAAAGCTTCAACATTTGTCTTGCACATGAAAAGGAACTTTCCAGCAGAGCAGGGAGCAGGCTACCCAGTGGGGTGGCAGGCTTCGTACAGGGCTGTCCAATGATTTCTCAACTGGATGACATCACAGAATGCAAAAGAAAGAATCTGACTGGCAGCTGGAGATCTGAGAATGGCCACCGGCCTCAAAATGGAAAGCCAAGTGCATGAACATTCAGTAGGGTGGCTGTGAATACAGCCCTTAACCTCAAGTAACCCCACTCTCCCCATCTGCAAATGAGATTGTTTGGGGCATCGAGATAATGCCATGTGGTATTCGTAATAAGGCCTGACACCCAGCAAGTACTCAAATATTAACTATCATCATCATCATCCATCATCTTAAAGACGGGTACTTATCTTAATCAGAAACACTGACACTGAAAGGATTCACGTGGAAGCTGTATGAGTAGCACCGGGCCGACCAGAAAGTCAAATCCAACTCTTTTCAGGTCTGTACACACCCGTGCAAGATAAGCCAACTACTGGAAGCATTCATGGCCAAAACAAAACACTATGGCGAATTCTTTGCATGCCTTTCTGAGTTTGACTCAGACATTCCCCAAAGATAAAAATGGGAGCTCATGTAGGGTGTGCCAAGATGCACTTCAAGTGAGGCATAATAGCACTGATTGAGAAAAAGGATAGGACTAATGTAAAGCCTAGCATGGTCAGTGGAAATGAGATTTGAAGAGCTTCTAATTTAAATCCTTCATTTACAGATGAATAAATCAAGGTCTAGAGAGAATACCAAGGGTTATACAACAATAGTGACAGAGCTCAGTTTCAAACTTGGTACACCCCCTCCGAGGGGGTGCTGCTTGAGGTAAACTTGGCTTGAGATCTGCAGGTATCAAAAAGATTGGTTATTCTCACATCTCGGGCCTTAAAGAAGCAAGAGCCTTTCCAAAAAGTTCCTCACTGAACAAAAAATTGGAAAACAAAAATACTGGAAGCTCCACAAGGAATATTTTCTGGAGAAACTGCTGAGAAGTGAGCAACTACAACAGACTAAACCAAATTTCCCTTTGGATAAAACATAGTTAATAATGCTCGAAAGTTTGTTCTGTGAGGCTACCCAGAGCCACAGTCAGCCTGTGGTGGTTCCCAATTAATAATATAGAGAAGGGCCATAACACAGATGAGAGTATTAAGTGGCAATATATTCAGACCACGTTGCATGGTGCATGTACAATAAGTCTACTGGACTTTGCAAGTAGAATGATGGATTATGGCAAATGACCGAGAACAAAATATGTATTGTTAAAGATACTTGAGACATCTGTAGAGCTATTAACAGGTTCTAAAATAAGTTCTCTGAAAGATTCTTTGTCTAGTCTTGAGTTAATAGAAACCTATCCAGGAAAGAATGAGGTGCCATTGCATTAGCCTCCCTCTTCCTTAAAGTTCAGACATCCTCCATAGACAAATGACCCGAAAGAAGTTCACTCTGCAGCTGGCCCTCCAGCAAGAAACAAGACCATGACAGTTTTGAAGCCAAAGCAAGTGACCTGCCATCCATCATCTGAGCAGGATGAACAGCTCTTTCCACACAGGGTCACTCCTGAACCCACATTCCCTCCCTCATTAAGCACATTTGCACATGCGCAGATACATACACCTTCCTGTTCCTGCATAGAACTGTCCATGTATTATGTGCATATGCAGATTTGATCAGCAACAACATGGGGTGGGGGCTCACATTGGAAGGTGGGGAGGAGGTGAGACTTCAGCCCTTCTCCAAGAGAAGAGCTGGTACTTCTCCAACACACTCTACTTAAAAGAAAAAAAAAAGAAAGAAAGAAACCTCACTCTAATACCCTAGCAACGGTCATTAGTTCAGCATCCCCAGAAATTGCCTGCTTCGTTACAGAGTAAAACAGCAGCTGGTGAGGACCTGCAATGGGATGGTGGGCTTTAAAGACCTTCTATATAAGCCTGACTCTCCTCTGACTTCGGCCAACAAGTGGATTTAGGCTCCTCTCCAGTAGGGTGGGAGTGTTGGAAAGGCTCCGGGAAGGGTCTGGGGGAAGCCTGCAGCAGAAGCTGCCTGCTCAAGTAAGCATCCTGAATGGAGGGGAAGAGGCGAGGGTTGAGCATCCGATCCATCTGGGAGAGAAATTGCAGAGATGGGAAATGTTATGTAATTAAACTCTGCCGGCCTGTCCCGTCTGGGGAATGTGAGACCCATCAGCAGTGACCTCTTCCAATCAACTTAATTGGCCCAATCTCGCCAAGAAAAGCAAGAGAATTGGTTTAGTGCCTCATGGAAATAGCTTAGCTCCTGACTATTTATGGCCTGGCCACTGAACTCAAGGATGGGAGTCTGACTGTGAGCCAGCAGTTGTCAGCATGTGCTGGCTTCTGGAAGGACTCGGAGGCCTCTGTGGGTTTCCAAGTCCCTCTCTGTCTCCATTTGGGTCTCAGGAGAAGGGGAAAAAGCAACCTGCTGCACTGGATACATAGCATTTCACAAGCCCTAAACCCAGGCCTTCCTTCTTCTTTACCAGTCATAGGGACTGGATCTTAAGAGTAACAGCCCAGCATGGCTTGACTCTGTTCCTCTTTGTTATAGATGGTGGTGATCTCAAGGAAAAGAGAGCTTTTTCTCTGTCAGTTGGGTCTGCACAGCTAATGTTAGAAAATAAGAAAATATCTGTCTCTGATCATGAATAATATGGATGTTTGGGACTTCCATTATTCCAAATAGCTCACATACTTTCTGTGAATACAGATTTCCTTCAACTATAACACACATTTGGCCACTCCATTAAAAAATATAAGTAAACCAACACCATGACAGAAAGTCCTACTTGACCAGTGGGAGAGAAGTAAACAAGCTATGAGTATCAAGATATTTTTAATCAACTTGCTGCTGTTTAGAAGTGACACAAGTCTCACTATTTTTTTGAAGAGCTTGGTGTTTGGGTCACATATAAGGAGGCTAAGGGACTACTCCCAGCTCTGTGCTCCAGGAATCATTAAAGTGCCAGGGATTGAACCTGAGTTAGCCATGTCCAAAACAAGTGACATAACCCTTATACCATTTTTTAGCACCCATCTTCACAAAGATTTGCATGCCTGAACGCCATGTGGTTGCACTAAGTTTCATATCCCTAAACACATTGATTGTTGGGGAAAAACAGTGTACCTTTCCCTCTTACTGACTACTTACACTCGCAGGGGTCTCAAACTCGCAGCCTGCAGGCCATTTGCAGCCCTCTGTACAACATTTTGTGGCCCTGCCCTAGAGGAATCTTTTTCTGTTTTGTTTTGTTTTAGTTGTTTGGGTCACACCCCCCCCCAATGTTCAAGGCTTACTACTGACTTTGCACTCAAGGATCACCCCGACTTTGCCTCCTGTGGCCCCCAGGTAAATTGAGTTTGAGACCCCTGACTTGCAGGCACTGCCATTTCAAAGGAAAAGATTCAGAAGATCAGTGAGATGAGCGAACTTTCCCAAGTCATGCAGCATCAAAGTGGCAAATAGAATCAAGATATTTCTGGCAAGATCAACTTTTCCACTCCACTTCACTATACACAGAAATACAGACAAACCCCTCAAAATTAAGAGGAACCTCAAGCTAGCATAATTCTAACTTCTTAAATTCAAAAATGCTTCCAGTTTAAAAATCTCCTAAAACATGTGCTCTACCCCAATTCTAATTTAATTAATGCACCCCACCACCAACATGGCTATGCCCTTCCAGAAGCACCCAACTTCCTACTGGGTCAGGTCACCTCATAGACCCTCAATAATATTAGCACACTGGATAACATCTCTTACCTTCACCCTATCTCTTTTTTTTTTTTTTTTTGGTTTTTCGGGCCACACCTATTTGATGCTCAGGGGTTACTCCTGGCTAAGTGCTCAGAAATCTCCCCTGGCTTGAGGGGACCATATGGGACACCAGAGGATTGAACCGTGGTCCTTTTTTGGCTAGCACTTGCAAGGCAGACACCTTACCTCTAGCGCCACCTCACCGGTCCCACCCTATATCTTTTTTATTTAAGATGCACATTTGAGCACCAAAACAAAGTTCCTGAAAAAATAAAGTTACCTACAAGAGCCAATAAACACTCACCTGCCCACCTTTCCTGTTCACTTTCTTCAGCACATGGTGTGTGTAGAAAGGGGGGGGTAACATGGATATGCTTGAAAGCACACATGCACACATACTAAGCATGTTTTACACTCAGAGCTCAGAAAATATTATTAATTATTAATAAAGGCTTCCAACCAGCATCTTCCCTGGCTATTCTCTGCCCTGCTCCACATATCCACTAGTAAAACAACTAGTAAAATGTTCAGAAGCTCAGTCCTCAAAAGGACCTGAGGTTGAATATAGATCACTCACACACACACACACACACACACACACACACACACACACACACACACACACACACACACAGAGTTCAGCCTCCCTCTATGATCACCTTCCAGCTCTTCCCCCAACACAAAACTTTTTACATCATTTTGTATTTTATGTCCCTCTTTACAAAACCACAGATATATCTCAAGTCAGTTTCCCTCCGGCACCCAAGTGCCATAACCATCGCTAGAAACTGAATTATAATTCTTGAAGAAACCTCAACTAGCATCAAGAGCTCCTGACAAAATCCATAGCTGTCAGCTGAGTCCTGGAAGGAATTTTTTCCAGGGCATTGTGCCACAATAATCCCGTCCAGGGCAATGGCTGACCCTCTAGTTGGCATGGAGGACATCTTAACTGATGATCAATATTAATTGTGACAGTGAATAAGTCTTCCTTTAAATAAAAAACACTTTATAGGATATAACACAAGATGTATCTCTGCCAGGAAGCATTGAACCTCTATTCTTTCATCAATCCAACCTATGCTCCCTGATCTCCACCCACTGCCAACACCCAAGGACTTTTCCCCTTAAATGTACATCCCTCATTTGAAAGCTTCTTCAATTCCCTCCTCTCTGGGGAGGTAGGAAGGAGGAGCCAAACATCTTTTTCTGCAAATGCCCAAGATTCCCTTCTCCAATCCCTGCAGACCCCAATACCACCCCAGCCATATTTCCCAGCTCACATACTGAAAAAATTCACACTCTGCTCAGTACAGATAACATCCCCCCTATATCCCTCCACAATACCCAAACCCCATTGATAATCCAAAGGCTTCAACCATCCCCACACTATATCTTTCACTCCTCCTTTTACTCCCCCCCCCATGCTGCCTTACCATGCCCCACCCCCTCCTGTGTCTGTGCAGGCATGCGGGAGACATCTGTCTGGAACACACAGACCTTCTCTTCCTGCCTCTTTTCCAAAGACACCCTTGTAGGGCAAGCCATCTAGTCTCCCATCCCCTGCGTGGCACACATAGGCAGAAACACACCTCTTCATCAGAACATTCTGAGAACTCCATGCACATTTGGGGGTGCACACACTCACATGGGGGCATATCCCCCGTGCTTCCCTGGCCAAAAGGAATCGAATAGGGTCAGGATGTCGTTTCACAGGGAAGCAAATCATCTACATTCAGCTGCCATACTGTCCTCCACACATCACCTCCCACTCTCTTCCTCCTGCAATCCCTAAGGAGTTTCTGCTTTCCTCTCACCCTGTCCTCTGAGCTGGCTTTCTCCATCTTTTTTTTTTTTTTTTTTTTGCTCAGGGTTGAGCCCTCAAGGCAGCTTCAGAACGGGGGAATTTTATCCTCAGAGTTCTACCTCTCAATTTTCTTTGTACAACATGTCAAAAAGGAATTGGGGGCTGGAGGTGGAAGGTGGGGGTTGAGTCTGATGGAGAATTGCTGTGTGTGAGGAAAAGAGAAGAAAGCGCAAAGTTCTCAGTTCCCTCCTCCCAGGCTGACATTTTGGGTGGGGGCATTGACATGTTTTTCATTTTTGCTCTTTTTTTTTTTTTTTTTTTGCTGGGTAGGAGAGGGCTAGCCTTCTATTTAAAAAGCCGGTTCCCAACCTTCATCAGCCCATTCTGCCATTAGCTAAGCCACAAACACGAGATTCCAATTCCAGGGGAGCACTCCCCCCTTCCGCCTTCATGGCTGTCGCCCCCCCCCCCTCTTTGCACACACCTCAACAAGTCGGCCAGGGAGGCGCGGAATCTCTGAGCTCTTCGCTCAAGAGACTCCAGCGCTCTGGGCTCTGTTGGTCCTGAAAGCTGCTTTCAGACTTTGAACCTACAACAGGCAGCCCCAGGACGTCCAGATGTGGGGTTCTAGTTCCAGGGCTCCTCCACCTGGAGCCCGGAGCCCCTCCCACAGCCCCAGATCCCGAGAAGAGCGAGATTATTCATAATCAGCCGGCAGCCCTCACCCCCTTTTGGAGCAGGGAACTCTTGTTCCGTGCATCTGAAGCGCAGATGAGGCATGCAGCCTCAACTCCCCAAAGCTGCTGCAGCGCCTCCCGGCCCAGGGAACCCGAAAAACAGCTAGCAGAGTCCCCTCCCCCTCTAGGGCCCCGCGAATCTCTTAACTTTCCAGCGCCCCAAATTGCATTTGAAGTTTTTGAGTGCAGTTCTGGGTACAATGGATGGGGGGAGTTTGGTCCTTCGTGGACCTTTTTTTTTGCTCAGGCTCAAGTCCTCGGGTGTCCCCGCCTTCCCACACCTCCGCCTCAAATTCCTAGAGCTGGCTCCAAAGAACCCTGGAGGAATTCCCTGGGGGTGTCGCCCGCCTGCTCCCTCGTGGGGCTCCAGATGCGCGGGGCTCCCACATCTGCAAAGAGGTCCCGACTGGATCTGCCAACCAGGGGTGGTGGGCGCTGGCCCGAAGGAGCCAGATTCGGTTCAGGATGGTTTGCGGGGGTGGGTGTGGGTTAAAAAAATTGCAGAGCAGGTACGCAGGCTGCTCGGGACCTGGACTCTTACTGGCCTCCACATTGGGAAATGACCGTCCAGGTCTTGCGCCCCAAATCCCCTTCCCCCCAGCAGCCCGAGTGTGCAAGGCAAGGACCCGAGGGAGTGGAGAAGAGAGAGAGAGGAGAAACTAGGGGAGACCTCGGTGGCTTGGGGAGCCGGGAACAGGGCTCAGGGCAGCTTTGCCTGGAAGCTTTGGCGCACCCTTGGCCACTCCACTGCCCCGGGATGTGTGGTGTCCGCCACCCCGCTTTTGTTACAGGATGCGCGGGGAGCTTTCAAGCCCAGCCGCAGACGGGGTGTGCAGAAGAGGGGTGTGCAGAGGAGATGGCGGGGAGGGGGAGGGTGTCGGTTCTGCAGAATCCCTTTTCCTGCCCCCTTCTGTCGTCCCCATTTCCCTTCGCCTCCGTTCCCCCCTGTACACCCCACTTCCAATCCAGGTTCTCTTAAAAAACCTGATCACTTTCCCAGATATCAAGAGGCTTTCTCGGGCAGTCGGGGGGACCAGAGCGGGAGAATAAAAATGCACACACCGTGTGTGCGCGCATGTGTGTGTTTGTGCATGTTAGTGCGTGCAAATGTGTGTGTGTGTGTGTGTGTGTGTGTGTGCGTGTGCGCGCGCGCGAGCTTGGAGTGTTATGGTCGTGGCCCGGCCTGGGCAGACAGACAGAGCCCAGTGCAAACTTCGGGGAAAGTGAGTTAAGGAGGGTGGGGGGAGTAGGGTGTGGAGTTTGGAGAGGAGGAAGGGGGTCTCCGGATGCTAATTCATTGCAAAGTCCCCCTACCACCACCACCACCATCCCTCCCCAGGAGTGGTCCCCTTTGGCCCCCCACCTGAACCTGCCCACCCAACGCGCCCTAGCCTCCCCTTACCGTGGCAGAAGTAACCATGGCATCCGTGTGACCGATTCCAGGGACGTCGACATGAAGAGAAAGGTGGACTTGAGCGTGGTCATTCAAAGTGGACCCCCCCCTCCACCCCACCTCGCTTTTGCCAACACCACCACCACCACGCCCCAGCTGGGGGTGGGGGGCAATGGAGAAGAAGGAGAAGAAGAAGAAGAAGAAGAAAGCAATGGGCACGCACAAAATAGTTGCGCCCACCGGGCTCAGTCTCGGGGCCTTGCGGGGTGCGGAGCAGCTCGGCGGGGAGAGGAGCCTTCGACTCTGAGTCCCGCGAACATAATCTGCGCGGTTATAACCAGCCAACCCGGCCAGATGGCTCCGAGCTCAGCGCCTTAACCCCTTGCGCGCCGCAAGAGCCGCCCCCGCGCAGGGCCCGCCAGGCTCCAGCAGGCCCGCGCCCCCGCACCCCCACGCGCCTCTGTCTTTTGAGTCTGGGGGGAAACCTTGGAGGGGACTGGGTTATTTCCCCTAGCCTAATTTTTTTAATAAAAAAAAAATCCAGATCACTAGTATACTGTCTTCAGCCTCCCCGCTCTTAGGTTTCCTTTCTAGAGGGAACCAGGAGGGAGGGGGAAAAATATAACAACAACGAAATAATGCGCTTTTTACTACATTTTTCTAGGTTAATGTCTTTCGCCTGTCTGCTTTGGTCTTTTGCTTGAGAAAGTTTTTCAGAGAAAAGACTATTGATGATGTATGCTTTTCTTTTTCTTTAGGATGTTTCTTTCCAGGCTCCAAGATCTTTCTTTGCCCCCCTTTCCTCTCTCTCTCTCTCTCTCTCTCTCTCTCTCTCTCTCTCTCTCTCTCTCTCTCTCTCTCTCTCTCTCTCTCTCTCTCTCTCTCTCTCTCTCTCTCTCTCTCTCTCTCTCTCTCGGGTTGGGTCGAACGTGTCAACTCCTCCTCCTCTAAATTGTAAACCCTTCCAGCTCCAGATATTTCTTTCCCCACCCCCTACCGAGCCCACCCGTCACTCCTGCCCCCCCCTTTCATCCCCCTGCCCCTTTCTGAACCAGCCTGAAGATGAGCATTCCCCAGTGAGCTAGCGGCTTCCCTCTGGGAGGCCAGAACCCTGGGTACACAGAGCAAGGAATGCAGAGGTGCAAAGTGGAGGGTAAGGAGACCATGGGAGGGGCGACCGTGTGTGTGTGTGTGTGTGTGTGTGTGTGTGTGTGTGTGTGTGTGTGTGTGTGTGTGTGTGTGTGTGTGTGTGTGTGTGTGTGTTGAGCCAGCAGGCATGTGGCGGGGAGAGAGGGGGGTGGTGGCCCCGAGTCTCCCATTTCACCCAGCCTCCAACTTCTCAAGCTCCTTCCTTCTAAAGTAGGACTCAAGCTATCCCTCCGAGCAAGCGCCCGACTCAGAACCGCCTTCTGCACAGGGGACAAGAGCGGGAAAGCCAGACCAGACCCGCAGCAAACCAACCTCTCTTTCTACAAGCCTGGAAGAGGTGTAGAAAACAGGATTGGGGATTGGGGCAAGGGGTGACGGATAAGCTCACTTCTCAATCTAATAGATTATTGGAGCCCAAGGGGGAGAAGAAAAGCTTGGGGGTGCTGAGGGCCAAATCCTCTTTCTTAATCTAGCCATCATTTTAGCTGCCCTTTCAAGCTCACTGGTTCCCAATTCCTTCTCCAAATTGAACGCGTTCAGTTATCTACTTTTCGTCCACTTGGCAAGGAAAGGATTGAGGGGTGCGGCGCTCGCGAGGTGGAGCTGGGTGGGATGACACTGAGGGGTTCCCAGCGCAATAAATCCCAAACCCCTAAAAGCCTAAGATTTTGCGCTCCCGTCCCCAGGCTTACCCCACCCCAGGGAGAAGTGGAGGTGATGGAGTGGTGGACCCAAACCTCCCAGCCACCTTCTTTGCTTTTCCAGCCACTTTGCACCCCAGAGCTTGCTGGAGCCTTTGAACTCCTGCAGCAGCACGAGAGGTGAGGAGTCCAGCTAGCATCTCCTCCCCGTCTCCCTGCCTTTCCAGGTTGCAAAAGGAGAGCCCCCACTCACCCCCAGGTCGGTTGCAACCAGGGCCCCTGGGCTGCACCGACGCCAACAACTTGGCATGGTGCATCTGCCCAGACACCGCGCTCCCACCGGCTCCGGACAGAATGAAATTGCGGGGTGCTGGAGAGAGGATGGAGGGAAGCGGGTAGGCATGGGGGGATCCGGGAGCTGCGTACCAGATAGATTGTACCTGCCTCATCATTATCCTGGCTGTAGGCTGCCACATCGAATAAAACGCTCCCACCGAGGAGGCCCAGGCGCCACACCTCCAGGAGTCCCCCGGGGAGATGGGGGTGATGCTCCTTCTAGTGCTTCCCCTTGCGCCCCAAAGTCGAGGTCTTGCTCTGGCCCTGAACAGGCTGCCGAGTCGTACCCTCCACCAAACCACCGGGACACCCACCGTGAAGGTTTGGTGTGGGCGTGCTCGGTACCGGGAGCTCAGTTTTTCTCTCTCTAGACGGGCCCGCCTCCTCACCCTCCCCTTCTTCCCACCACTCGCCTCCCTCCCTGTCAAAGGAGGGGTCTGGCCCCCCTCTTTCAGACTCCACCGGCCCCAGTCTGGGGGCTCCAGTAACCCTCCAGGGTCCTCTTGGGAACCGAAGAAGGGTCGGGAAAGACACGGTTTGACTCCTCTGTAGCAGGGAAGAGGTTAAAAATGTGTCAAGACCACCGGCCTGCCGCAGCGACTTGGTTACAGGCGATCTGGAGGGAGGAGAAAAGGAAGGGGGCGAACTTAAATGTGAAAAATCAGAAAAACAATAAAAGAAGAAGAAAGGGGTTTTGCTGGGGTTGGGGTTGATGGTGACAAGAGCAAGTGGGTGATGACTCTGAACATGCCCCAGGACTCTTTCTTCACTGGACCTGGGTGAAAAAAAAAATTTTTTTTTTTTTGCAGGGTTTCTCAATTCCAGGGGGGTTTTGTCCTGAGCTGGTAAGTTTGTCTTGTCGTGCTATCAACAAGTCTTGTAATTTGAGCGGTAGCACCTTAATCTTGCCAAATATGTGTGATGCCTTTGGGAGGGAAGGAAAAGAGGGAGGGGCTGAGGCAAAGCTCAGGGAAGAAAGAGTGAGGTGGCCTGGAGCAAAAGGTGAAGTTTGCCTTCTTTTCCCTTTTTTTTTCCCCCAAGTAGAAAGCCACTGGCCCTTTTCTTTATGGAAGAAGTTCTTCGTGTAACCTGCACCTTCCTTTAGCTTTGTCCTGCAGTTTTAAGAGCTCAAGAGGTCCTGTCTTCTAAATCTCTCTCTCTCTCTCTCTCTCTCTCTCTCTCTCTCTCTCTCTCTCTCTCTCTCTCTCTCTCTCTCCTCCTTTTCCTTTTTTTTCTGAGAGCTTTAAGGCAAATAGAAAAGAAGGTGGCCAGGAAAACAAACTTAGCCCATCACCAACAGTAGAAAGGTCTATTTTCATCTTCTAGAATAAAGGAAATTCTTACAAAAGATTAACCCAATCACTCGGGGACAGTGGAACTTGAACTTATTTTTCCTTCCTCCACTTCCTTCAGGAGGGACACATCTGAGTGGGGTGCTGGCAGAAACAGAGCTGAATTGAGAAGTCTGCTCAGAAATGATGCCCCAGACAGTGCTGGCGATGGAAGCCCTTCCCCAGTGAGGTCTGTTTTGATTAGCAGAATGATCTCACCTCTCTGTCGATTTGGTGGTCTCAGCCTGGCGGTCCATCTGTTGATTGTATTTTTAGGCTACTGAACTTTTCTTTCCTCTCTTTTTTTTTGTCTTCTCCCCGCTGCTTCTGTGTCAAGCCCTGACTCCTAAAAGTGGTGTGGGAGAACAGGAACCCCCTACTCCCGTGTGAATGGCTTCTGCAGCTCTCTCTCCCTGAAAAGTCATTTCTACAGCTTGCCTTCTGCCCACCTTATCTTTTGCAATAGCACCACTCTGTGGCTGAAATACCGAACAGGAAAGAAAGTGAATGTTGGAAGGAAAACAGTTATGAAAAACAAGGCAGGTTTCACTGTCTGGGGGGCTGCGAAGGGGGGCTTGGGAAGGGATTTCTGCCATAATTGTAGGTGATGGTGAAGAATGACCCAGGAAATGAGCCCCTTGGGCCCCCAAACTTTCTCTGCTCTGTGACTGCAGGTGGCAAAGACAAGTTGGTTTCTTACCCTCACCACCATATCCTGGTTAGTCTGGAATGTTAGTTAGTATTCTGCCATTTGTTTTCTTTTTCACCCCAGGGCTTGGAGGTCTTGCCATTGGACTCTTCACTTTACCTGGTGCTAAAACTAGTTGCAAGCTGCATCTTCTGCTGCAGTCCAAGCTGGACAAACTTGGCCTAATGACTGCCCCTCTTTGCTTTTGTCTCACCCCACACACACACACACCTGCTACCTCCACACCTCACCCATCCAGCTGTCTGGGTTTCTGGAAGCAGAAAGTCTTGTGGGTTTTTGTTTTTGTTTTGTTTTGTTTTGGAAACAGAGTAAAGGTTAATGTGTTTGCACAGGAACTGGGAATCTATGGTCCTGGGAGCTGTGTGTTCCCTGAACTTGAATGATTCCAGGCTGCCCTCTCATGACTGAACACAGGCCCACTAGAGCAGTGTTAGCCAAGAGTCATAGAAGGGATCATGCCAATTAGCAGCTCTTCTCCCATCCCCTGGAGGACTCTACTGTGAAGCTTATCTTATTTTTCTCCAAAGTGGGTGCAGTTGTCCCCAGAAACTGTTTGATGTGTCTACTAATTCAGCAAACCCAGGTCTAACATCTCTCATTTTGAGAAAGCACAGCTTGGCTGTGAGCAGCAGTGATCCCTTTGCAAACTGGGATACACTGGATCCAATTCTTTCTGCCTCTGAGTGGCCATCTTGAATTTCACAATGGAGGTGATGAGGCCTTTCCATAAACCCCTTCTACCTTCTGCCCCCAGGAAAAGAAAACCAAAACAAAACAAGGCAAACCCTCCACAAATTTCTTAGATAAGGATCTGAGACTTAAGGGGGAGGAAAAATGGATCTGGAAATCTCTAAAAATTGTGGGTTCCAATCTGTCTTCTTTCTTTAACAACTCTATGACTTGGAACAGGTTTTGTGACTCTTCAGAATCCCTCAGCAAAACCATTGGCTTTGGAGTACAGAAGCAATCTCATAGAAGCTGATGGTAATGATAGAGCAATGGGAGTGGGGTGGGATGGGGGGGAGGGTAAAAAAAAACAGAAGAAAGAGGTTGGCTCCAAAGGAAAATTCCTGAGAATAGGCCCAAGACTTGCAAACCAGGATGTGCTGAAGACAATCCCTTGAAACACCTAGCTCTTCCCCAGCCTCTTTATCTTGTCATCTTGCATGTCTGAAACTCTGTGCAGAATGCTTACCCATCCTTCTAGTAAATACTATATAAAAAAGAGATTTTCCACCTTTCTTGGGCTTCCTATATAAGATTCACAATGTTCCAGCCTTGCTACCCTTCCTTTTCTCCAAATTTCTACAGAATTTCGTCATTTTTTTTCTTTAGACCTTCACTTTCACTTTTGATTGTCTGAGGACTAGAACTTGAGATGACTCTAACAGTAGGATGAGGACCACCCCACCAAAAGATCTCATTGATTTAAAATACTTTGTCAATACCCGAAACAAGCACCAATATTCAATCTGCTGATTCTTCCATTGAAAACACTGCCGCCTGCCCCCCCCCCTTCACTGGTGGGGGACCTTCTTTAGAAAGAAGCTTGACTCTGGAACGTCCTGTTTGTTACTTGGAAGCTGTCTTTAAACATTTCTCTAATGTGACTTCATGAGTATATATTTTCCCCTTTGGAAGGCAGAAAGAAATTAGCAGAATGGAATAGTAGACATCTTTAGAATTTATACAGCTTCCTAATGTAGACCTTAAAGAGCATGAAAGACAGAGTTGAAGGATTTCAAAATCTCATCTTACTCCTTTGCCTCTTAGGTGGAGAGTCACCTCATCATTTAAAAGGAAATTCCACCATATCCTTCAACTCTTAACAGAATGCGTGATGTATTATTGGTTTGTTGTTATTGCTAATTATGTTCTAGGGCTTACATTGAACAATATAGCATATTACCGTGAATAACAATGAATCAACTCATTTTGTGAAATAGCATACATATTCTTAATTATGTTTCAAGAAATTACCCATAATGATAGAGAGAAGGTATGCGTGCCTACCACACAGGTGGATATAGAAATCATAATAAAGTCTCCTATTTCACCAGTCATGACATGAATTCCTAACCACCCTATAAATTAACTTTATGCTGCACCAAACTCCACTCATAAAAAATATGACATTAAGGTTTCCTAGGTAACTAATGCATTTCTAAAGGGACTAGGCCTCTGGAGACAAAGGGCAGTGAAGAAGGTGGGGGTGGGGAAGTGAAAAAGAAAAAAAAATTAGGCTCAAGTGACATAGACGAAATATCTCTTAGGAAAGAACATATAATGTTGTGTTATTTGGATTTGCCAAAGATGTAGTGGTGCCATTAGTGTCATTTTCAGACACACACACACATATACACACACACACTCACACACACACACACACAATTTTGGACTTAAGGCACTTTTCCTCAGCATGTGCACCAGCCTTTCAGATGTTTGATTCAGCTTTCTGTTTTGGAATCAGTCCTTTTTACTTGTGGTTGGCATGAAGATGGGGGGATTCCTAGTAATGTATATTGGGGGAAAAACGTGTGAAGCCTGGACATAAGTCATGAAAACCTTTGACACCAAAGACCCATCCAGAAAATAATTGAGATGCAGCAGTCCAGCCTAAGCAAGGATGAATCCCTGAGAAGAGATGTAATTGGCACCCCTGGGAAAAGAGGCTCCAAGCCAGAACAAAGGCCATACAAAGAATCTCAAAAAAAAAAAAAACAAAAAAAACATCAACAGCCCCAAGCTTTTCCCCCTTGGCTACCACCTTAGCAAAAACTTGGTGGGAGAGAGTTTGGGAAAAGAAGAATTTGGGTAGAGAAGAGCACATATGTGTTACCCTGTCCCAGGCTGTCCAGGTGCATGTTTGCCACATCTCCCCTCTTGAGATGTGTGCTTTGCCTTCTCTCTGCTCTGGTTCTCTCTTGATCACTTATTTTAACCTAACTCTCTCCTTAACTCTCTCCTACTTTCCTAATAGCTTGTACTTCACTTTTTTTCTCCTTTGCTGTGAGGGAAAGACTTGGAACCTAAAAGGCCTGAGCAAAATTGACTTTATTGCAAAAAACAATTCTCCCCCAGCCTGAGTCCACAACTTCCTGAAAAACCGGATAGCAGAGAACATTTTCCACACTGCAGAACAAATGGGCTTTCAGGTCCAGCTTGATGGATGCTTCCTGGGACTTGCAGGACTATGCAGGGATTCAACACAGACTTTCATGGGTCCTAAACTACTCAGGCACTTCCCTGAGTTTCGGAGGTAGACAAAAAGTGATAGACTTCTTTTTGGAGGTCACCACCTCTCTCCTTCCCTACTTCACATAAGCCACCTGGAGAATCACCACCAGCAACACAATCATCAGCTGAGCCCTGGCCACTCACCTTCCAGCTGTTACTCAAGGACTCCCTAGCGGAATTTAGCCAGAACCAAATGTTGAGATAAAAGTGAAAGACAGAGTCACTGTAGATGTTTTGAAATATGCAGATGCCTTTGGTTTTATAAACTCCAAGAAGCTCTGAGCAGGTCTATTCATCTGGTACCAGTCCAGATCCCATTGTCAAATCCCTAGCTCAGCTGTGGTTTCCTTGATCTGAGGAAGGGTTTGGATGCTCAGGAACCCTTGAAGACCCAGAGGGAAAATGAAGGTTGAAGGGGACACTTAGGTTTCCATTTCTGCTGGAGGAATATTGGCTTAACGGGAAGAACTGTGCTTGCAAGTGTGGAGGGGGGCTAGTGGGGGGGGACCATTCCTAAGCTTTTCCTTTTCTTGGTTATAGCGTGTATAATAGGATTTCATCTTATTTTCTTGTTTCACTGACTGCCAGCTAATAGGAAAATCTGCAAACTTGAATTGAGTTGGAAATTGTGTTTTTATCTGCCCTCCTCACTCTTCAGTTGCCACACAGCCCTCTTTATTTCCCTTCCCACTCCTGACCTCTGTGAGTGAAAACTCCAACTAGTCACAAGGCAGAGTGATTTCTGTGCGGAGAATAGTGAGTTTCCATGGCTGAAGTAGGGGACCTATTACTACTGGGACAATTGATTTTCATGTAAAACAAATCTGCATTTTGCAATTTCTCTGGCACCCTGGGCAAAACAAAAAGCACAACTAGAAAGCCTAGTGAAGGGCGATAACAACATTTTATTAGGTAGGGCACTTGTCTTGCATGTAGTCAACCTGGGTTCAGTCCTTATCCCATAGTGTCCCCCAAGCCAGTCAGGATCTCTGAGGGCAGGGTCAGGTATAATTCCTGGGCTCTGCTGAGTGTGACCACAAAACAAAAAGATACTAAACCTAGTAGAAATTTAGTACTATTAACATAGCCTAGTTTCTGACTGTGAATAATTGAGTCCTTTCAGAACTGATCTCTAGTTAAATAAAGACTTGGGATCAGGGCTTTGAAAAGTCTTCTGACCACACCCACCCTCCACTTAACAGCCCTTCCTGAGTGGTTAGCAGTGAGAGAAGATTCTGGGAAGCAATTGCCTAACAACACAAAGGTTTCCCAAGGTTTTAAGGTTCACAGAGCAGAAACCCAGGGTCCCAACTCTTAATGAGCAGCAAGCATATGACAACAATCTATGATCAGATGCCCTTTGTCTTCGCAACTTCTTATATTGCTCCTCAGAATTCCAGGCCCTGGCAAAGACAATAGTAGCCATTTATTCTACTCTCTTGTCCCCTAATCTTCCCTTTCTACTGATAGGACAGATGGAGAGTGAATGGACTGGTGGGTTCGGGTGAAAGCATGTTCTATTATCCATGTCTCCTTGGAAAGATTCTATCTCTACTACCATAATCTACAACTAAGAAATAGTCCTTGAGTCTTTACTTTACAAATCTTATGGCCAATTCTCAGAGAGCACTAAAGAGATAATTCTTGGGACGTGTCCAAAAAAGGCTGGACTCATGTTAAAATAAATTTATATAGGGGGCCAGAGAGATAGCACAGCGGTAGTGCATTTGCCTTGTACATGGCCAACCCAGGCCGAACACTATATTGAATCCCGGCATCCCATATGGTCCCTTGGACCTGCCAGGGGCAATTTCTGAGCACAGAGCCAGGAGTGACCCCTCAGCTCTGCCAGGTGTGACCCAAAAACAAACAAACAAAAAGTAAGTTTATTTATCACTACCACTCGCACCATTTTCAGTCAAACACATTTATGCAACTAACCTGCTGATAATTTGTTCTGTCAACAGTCAATGCACTCACAGTCCTGTCTGCCCCTGCTCCCAGCTTATTGTAGTGGACAGTCTTTAGGGCCCTGTTCAGAATGCAAATAATGCTCCAGGAACAGAGAGCACTGACACTGGGTTCCACTAATATTACAAGTGCCCAGCATAGGGAGGAGTGTCTGCAAATAAAATGTCTTTGCACGAGCAGTGTTGTCAGCACCATCATCAAAATAAGTAATATTCAATAAACACTAAGTACTAAGTCATGTTAATATTGATGAGCCAGGCCAGATACTATCAAAAGCATTGTGTATATGTAAAATAACTATAGGTGTATATGTGTACACAGATATTCAAGTGTATGTTTATGCACATGCATATTCTGTAGGGTTTTTATAAAAACTAAGTGGTATATGTATAGGTACTGCTATGAGTATTGTTTGTAACTATTACAGGAACGGTGTTTGGGGACATGGGACTATTCCTATAAAAGTTCAGCTGAAGCTAGTTTGTGATGGGCAGTGGGAGGACAAAGGTGGGATGTCCAGAACTGATACTTGGGGATCAGCTGGTGCTGGAGATGAAACTCAGGGCTTGCATATGCTAAGCATTTGCTTTATTCCTTGAGCTATGTCCCTGGTCCAGGAAGGTATTATTATGGCTAGTGAGAAATAGTAAGAGAAGGGGCCGGAGCTATAGCATAGCAGTAGGGCGTTTGCCTTGTACACGGCTGATCCAGGATGGACCTGAGTTCTGTCCCTGGCATCCTATATGGTACCCCAAACCAGGAACAATTTCTGAACGCATAGCCAGGAGTAACTCCTAAGCATCACTGGGTGTGTCGCCCCTCCAAAAAGAATAGTAAGAAGAAACAGGAAAGGAAGGGCTTCTTGCCTGAGAGCTCCCAGAGGACCTCAGACATGAAGCAGATCTCTTGTCTGTAGTCCAACAAAGCAAAGGTACAAATGCTCAGAGTCGACTTCCAGGTTTTCAGAGGTCAGTGAGAGAAGGAAGGGAATGGGGTCAGGAACATGAGTGGAGTAGGAACAGATCTAGCTGTGTGCCCTTTGGATGTCTTTCTTGTGAGAGGGAGGTAAATGTTTGAGAACTTTGCATTGGTCCATGGAAGATGGGCTGGTTTTAACACCCACCCAACTCCTTAACTACTGTTTCTGTCAGAAGATAGCCTGTGTGAGAGCCTAGGGGAGGAAATGCCACAAGTAGGCAGTAAAGAAACACCTAGTGTCAGACCTTTGAGAAATACTTTTAAGGGGGCTGGGCATAGGGTTTTGCTTCAACAATTAAAAGGTCTCCAAGTAAAACTGCTGGAATTTTGTAGCACCAAAATATACAGGGGGGAATACAAGAGTCAGGTGGTATAGCAGAGGCCTAACATGGGCAAGACCCTGTTTTAATCTCTGGCATCACATAGACCCCTGGGCACTGCTAGATATAGCCCTGATAGGCTATATCTGAACATTCCTGCAATTTGGGGAGTGGCCTTGGTGGTGACAGGCCCTAGCACCACCTGCCCCAAGCACTGAAACTTCAGACTGCAGTACCCTGCATTCTGCTGAGGGTGACCCTTACTAAAAAAGAAGTTGTTGAATTCCTTTTGGCTTTTGGGCCACCTGAGTGTGCCCAGGGGTGAGGAGTTACTCTTAGATTTGTGCTGGCAAGGTTTGAACCCTGGTATCACATATGGTTCCTTGAGCCAGGAGTGATTTCTGAGCTTTAGTGCAGAGCCGGAAGTAATCCCTGAGCACTGCCAGATGTGGCCCAAACAAAACAACAACAACAACAACAACAACAATAATAATAATAAGAAGAAGAAACTTGTTATTCCAATCTCCCAATCTCTCCTCCAAAATCTCCCTCCTCCTCTGAGGCAAACCTTTATGTTACTTACCAAAGACCCCTCCCAGAAATGGGCAGGTCTTACTAGCAGGTAAGGTTACAAAGGACAAATGGGGGACAGGGATAACATCTGTCCCTTTCTTAAAACAAATAAAAGCAAAAGAGCTTAGGTTATCCTTTGCCCTTAGCCAAAGGCGGGAACTTTAATATTCCCATAGCAACAAAGTTTAAAATGAAAATGAACATATCAGCCTTTTCCATAAACATAACTTTTCTGCAAAATATACCTGTAACAAATTTTTCTTAATGCTTATTTACCAAGCACTATCCTGGAACTTCCTTGTTCCTATTTTTTTTTATTTAAACAACTTTATTATATACATGATTGTGTTTGGGTTTCAGTCATGTAAAGAACACCACCCATCACCAGTGCAACATTCTCATCTTGTTTCTATTCTTAATGGTATTTTACCAAGCATTTTTTTCCTGGAACTTTGTTCCTATTAACTTTTCCCTAAACACAAATATTGGTGTGATATAAAAATGGGGTATAAAAATTTTAAAAAAGCTGAGATAACAGTGAAGCCCAACTGAAAAATTTTGATTTAGAATCACCTGCATCTATTTCAGGTGTATCTCTTTATTTTTTATTCTATTTTTTTTTATTTATTTGGTTTTTGGGTCACACCCGGCAGCGCTCAGGGGTTACTTCTGGCTCTATGCTCAGAAATCGCTCCTGGCAGGCTCAGGGGGCTAGATGGGATGCCGGGATTAGAACCATCGACCTTCTGCATGCAAGGCAAACACCTTACCTCCATGCTATCTCTCCAGCCCCTGAGGTGTATCTCTTGATCTAAGTCATTTTCTTGCTGATTTAATGTGCTTTATAGTTTTCCATAATGAATGTTCTCAATTGCACAATGTTCTACTGTGTATTTTAATGTAGTAGCCTGTTTTCAAAATGTTTGTTCTGTATAAATGTTCTTATACTTGTGATAGGGAAAGGTTAATAGGAACAAAGTTTCAGGAAAAAAATGCTTGGTTAAATAGCATTAAGAATAAGAACAAACGGGGCCGGAGAGACAGAATGGAGGTAAGGTAAGACATTTGCCTTTCATTCAGAAGGTCATTGGTTAGAATCCCGGCATCCCATATGGTCCCCTGAGCCTGCCAGGGGCGATTTCAGAGCGTAGAGCCAGGATTGACCCCTGAGCACTGCCGTTGTGACCCAAACCAAATAAATAAATAAATAAATAAATAAATAAATAAATAAATAAGAAGTTCCAGGATAGTGCTTGGTAAATAAGCATTAAGAAAAATTTAAGTTACAGGTATATTTAGCAGAAAAATTCTATTTATGGAAAAGGCTGATATGTTAATTTTCTTTTTTTTGGGGGGGGGGGGGAGTCACACCCAGCAGCGCTCAGGGATTACTCCTGGCTCTCTGCTCAGAAATCACCCCTGGCACGGGGAACCGTATGGGATGCCAGGATTCAAATACTGTCCTTCTGAATAAAAGACAAACACCTTACCTCCATGCTATCTCTCCGGGCCCAATTTTCACTTTAAACTTTGTTGCGAAACAAACACAAGATTTGGAGGAGAGATTGATTGGGAGAAATGGAGCCAGGAGAATCAGCAGGATGTCTTTCAGGATGGCTGAAAGACAAGGTTTAATACAGGGCTGAATAAGAATCCAGCGTAAAAATTTATGATAGGCCACACATATTGGCTAGGCGCAGTGATGGCTAACCTTTTTGAGCCCGAGTGCCCAAAGTGCCACACAATGCCAGGTCTTCCCAATGGAGTTCGGCCCTGTTGCCAAGTGAGTTGCGAAGCAGACATAGGCACACTCGCCTCCCATTGAGCCACATATCTTAATTGCAGACCCCCTCTCGTGTGCTAGCTGCAAGGCCTTCGGGTGCCACCGCTGTCACGCATGCCATAGGTTTGCCATAGAGACCGGGCCTTGAATAAAGCTGATGTCTCCAGAAACCTGTCTATCGATCATTTCCTTGCTGCTATCCTGAACCCTGAGACCTGCCGGCTGGAGAGGGTTGCAGACACATGGTCTGAGCTGGAGGAGAAAGACCTCACCCTCCATCTCCATCCCATCACAATGCAGCCCCATCCAGGGCTGTTATTCAACAAAACTCACTTCTTTTCTTTTTTCTTTTTATTCTTTTTTTTTTTTTTTTTTGGGTTTTTGGGTCACACCTGGCAGTGCTCAGGGGTTACTCCTGCTCTACACTCAGGAATCGCTCCTGGCAGACTCAGGGGACCATATGGGATGCTGGGATTCCAACCACTGTTCTTCTGCATGTAAGGCAAGCGCCCTACCTCCATGCTATCTGTCCAGTCCCAGAAAACTCACTTCTATAGAAAAATTCTAAACGTCTGTTATTGTTGAATATTGTTTATTCCATCACTATGTTTCTTTATAGCCCACATAGGAGTAATAATTTCATATTTATTTTTCTCTCTTGGACTTATTTTGCTCAGCATGATATTCTGCAGTTCTATTCAGGTAGCAGTGAATTGTAGATTTCCTAAGTCCTATTTTATTTTCTTTTGTTTGGGGGGCATGCTCAGTGGTACTCAGGGTTAATCTTGGCTCTTCACTGAGGAACTACACCTCACAGGATACAGGAGTCATATGAAATGCTGAGGATCAAACCCAGGTCATACGTGTGCAAGGCAAACATCCTACCCACTGTACCATTCATCAGTGTAGCTTCAGTTTTCATATTTACATATAGCAGAGTAGGATATCATTGTGCATATAGATTCTAGTTTTCACTCATCTGACGTGGGGCAAGTAGATTGTTTCTTTGCTACTACACATAGAGCTACAATAAATATAAAGTGCAAATATCTTTTTAAATTATTGTTCTTGATTTGAGGGTAGTTGCTTAGAAGATCTCTGGGTCACATGGAAGCTCCATTCTTAGTTTTTAAATAGCCTTCAGATCCTTTTTCATAGGAACCACATCTACCAATAGTGGATGAAAGTTCCTTTCTCACTATCTATATATATTTTAGCAAGTGCCTTATCCTCTGTACTATCATCTCCTTCACTCCACTCCTAATAAAAAATAATTTATTCACCAAAGCAGAAGCCTCATACCCCAATCCCAAGGAATTGATGAGAATAGTTCTGGAACCAAATACCAACACAGGAAATAATCCACACAGATTGAAGGGAAATAAAAAGTTCCATAGACCAGCTTTGGAAACAAAACCTAAAGCAGTTTCTCAATACTGCCTGACATCCATACCAGTTCTGATTGTTTCTAGCCTATTGTTGTTGTTGTTGTTGTTGTTGTTCTGTTTTGTTTTGTTTTGGGGGCCATGGTTGGTGGTGCTTAGAGCTTACTCTTGTTCTTCACTCAAGGATCACTTTTGGAGGTGCTCAGGAGACCATATGGGATATTGGGGATGAAGCCCAGGGTCTACAAAGTGCAAAGCAAACACCTCCATACTGTCATTCTGGTCCCATGTCCCCATGATTCCAGTCTTTTTGATATGATACCTCACTGGTGTGAGGTGATCTATTATTGTTGTTTTGATTTTTCATTTCCCTGACGATAAGAGAGGAAGAGTAGGGGCCAGAGCAGTGGCACAGTGGTAGGGCGCTTGCCTTGCAAGCAGCTGACTTAGGACAAACCTTGGTTCGATCACCTGGTGTCTCTTATGGTCCCATGAGCCAGGAGTAATTTCTGAGCACATAGCCAGTAGTAACCCCTGAGCATCACCGGTTGTGCCCTAAAGCAAAACAAAACAATACAAAACAAAATATATAAAAGGAGAGAGGAAGAGAAAAACCAAAGCAAAACAAAACAAAAAGAAATGTCAATTCTTGACTCTCAAATCAGTAGTAAGATTTTAACTACCCACTTGAAAAGCTGTAGGATGCTTTGCTCAAGTGCCACATCCTTGCAAACGATCCTTTCTAAAGGTCACTAGCAGTGCTGATTCAGCAGGCAAAGCCGTGTACAAAACCTGTCTATGAATGAGCTTTAAAGTTTGGAGCTGCTGCCAAGACCTTCATCACGAGACATCAGACTTGTATTCTACCATTCCAACAGGCCTAACCTCTCTGCCTCCAGACTGGGAGAAGAGAATTCCATGAGTCTTTTTCTTTCTTATTGTCTTCAACAATGAGTGCAAAAGTTAGAAATCAGTTCTTTCAGAGCAAATAGAAAGAACAAATTTGCAAATCTTGACATTGATTATCTTTCCATCTGTATTATCTTCCCCCAATTGACTGCACGGAACAACTTAAATATAAAATAAAGGCACCAGAGCATTACTATAGCAGATAGGCTACTTGCATTGCATGTAGACAACCTAGGCATCCCATAGGGTCCCTGTACCGTCACCAGAAATAATTCCTGAGTGCAGAGCCTATAGTAACCCCTGAGATCACTAGGTGAGACCCCAAAACCAAAATAAGAAAACAAGTAATAATTAAAATTAAAGACATATGCCCCTAAATCGATAAAACTTGACCTTCAGTATATGAAAAATGAATAAAGCAAAACTTTATTTTTCCAGAGTTATCAAGGAGTTAAAATGAGAATGGATTCATTATGGACAGAAAGCTCTCAGTATGAATTACCTACTAGTCTATCTTCCTTATCTCTTATTCTCTGGATAAGAGAAAGTGGTTACATTAAAAATCAATGAATGAATGACTTATTTTCTTTCTGACTTGAAAGTTGCCTAGAGATTCTTTTAGTCCAATTACTGTTTGCTTGTTTTCTTTTTTTTTTTTACAGGAAAAACTATTAAGGTCCAGAATAATGTAGGGACTCACCAGAGATCATATAGATAACAAGAATTATCAGTGAGAACATGGGACCCAATCTCCTAATTTCCAGGTTGTCTTTCTTTTTTTAATTAATTTTCTTTATTTTAGACACTATGTTTTACAAAATTGTTCATAGTACAGTTATATCTGGCATTCGATATTCCAACACCAATCATAGCATCAGTGTAATATTCCCTTCACATTGGTCATCAGTTTCCCAACCTCCCTGAAGCCTGCCCCTTAGCAAGTTTGAATAATTTACTTAATTTACTTGGTACAAGGAAATGATAATGGGATTATAGAAAATAAAAAGATTGCATTTAAATAAAAGGTGTGAAAATTGTTATTTCTTGAAATGTCATTGTCTGAAGTTCTGCTAAGCTGTATATTACCAGTTGAAAGTTCTGTTGTTTGTTTTGTTTGTTGGGATTCTGTGGCTTCTGTGATAATTTCACATGTTATCTGGTGTTTCCTATTGGAAAATTAGGATTAAAATTTTGAAGATGGCTACTTACGAAGCTGCAGGGTCCATGAATTTGAGGATCTATGGAATTGAGCTGATGAGTTTATATAGTGAGAGCAGTGGCTTGTAGGAGCCCTTGGAAGGGTCCTAATACGATCATCTATGAAGTCAGTATGTCCACAAGTTTTTCCTGCCAATTGGGCATCTCTTTGGAGAGTTTAATGAGTCTAAAGCATTGTCTGCTTGTGTAGACAAGGTAGAAGGCTCTTGGTTGTGGTTGTGGCTTCCAGGGATTTCTGAAACTACTGAGGATCTTTCTCGACTCTGTCTATACTACACCCCAGACATTCAAGTTTGTCTTCTGGAAAAGTTGCTCTATTTCTCTATACTTTCTTCTCTACCCCTTCTCCTTATCCTATTTTGTTATTAGTTAAACTTATTTTTAATATTTCATTTCCTTTATTCTGTTTCCATTGTGAACTACTGGCAGAACAAGGGCAAATTAACTTAACATGCAGAAGACATGATTTTAGTGGGGACTGGAAAAGAGTTTTAAAAGAGAGTAAAAGATAGCTTTAAAAATTAAGTAGATGCATTCTTATGTTCGATGACAGGTTTTTTTTTTTATTTTCAGAGTAAGGAGGATTAATTAACTGAACTCTAATTTTCAGTGATAAATTCCCACCCAAAATTTATCTTTTACCCTCCTATTCTTATTTCTTAAAATCTTTCTTTGTATTCAAGATGACAAAAGGAAAATCTTTGCTAAGAGAGTTTTTCTTTGGTAAAATTCACTTTTTTTTTCTTGCAATACAGTAACAATAAAATCAAAGATAAAATTCTTTGCTCTTGGGGCAGAAAGAGAGTTCAGCAGGTAGGATGCTTGACCTTCATACGAGGTATCCAGATTTGATACTGGGCAACAATATGATCTGTTGAGTCTATCAGAAGTCAACAAAGAGCTAGAAGTCTGCCCTGAACATAGTCAGGGATAACCCTCCAAATTACCAACATTCTTTGCTCTCTTATTCACCACCAATTTCCTTCCTTGCAAAATAACTGACATCCATATTTATATTTAGCATTATAAATTTTAGGAGACTAGGAATATTCTATAAATATCACTTGAAAGGAGAAAGATTGATGAGTGAACTTCACAAGGGTAAGAATTGCAAATCAAGAGTGATATTTCTAATATCAATTGTTTTTATAGAAAGTAAGTTGTTTTCTATCGTCAGGTAATGATAAGACCATACTAAAACAATGTTTTGAAGAGATTTCAGATTTGGAGGCATGGTTGGACAGTGAATACTTCTTTGAAACTTGAATTATTACATATAAGTTATCATGTTAGCAACTATGAACTTTCCCAAGGCATAATGTTTTTTAACACTGATGGATTAAGATTATTTTGTGTGGTATGTGGATAAACATTTTAAACTACTAGTTGCATTGAATTTTTTTTGACTCATGGCTTCTATTTTTGGTGACATAGAACTTCTTTTAAAAATACTGGATACTGTAATGTCTGGCTTCAATTTTTCTACCAAAAATACCTAGAAATTTGGGAAAAACAGTTTTTTGCAAACTATCTGAATGTTTCACATGTGATATAATGGAATAAGTATTTCTAGATTAATTCTCCTACAGAACACAACTATAAAAATGACTGGAGAGTAAAGAAAGTGGGGAGGAGTATTAACTCTAAAGTGGAGCTCATATTCTGAGGGGAGTTAAGATGAAATAATTTATAAAAAAAGATTAAATAATTTAAGAGCATTTATAGTTAGTATCATGAGTGAGTAAAAATACAGAGTTATTAAGGGAAATAAAGGCAATTTACAGCCTTGAGATCTCAATTCACCTCACTAAGCAAATAGTAAGAAAAATAACCCCAATAAGAGAAAAGCCAAGAATGAGAATATGGGTTCCAGAGGTTGTGGCTCAAAATGAAAGTCTTAGCACCCTGACTTGGATCTGGATGCCCCACTGAATACCTTTGTGTATGGTTCCTATGAATTAAATAGTATAAAACACTTCACGTAATTACTATTTATTTAACCTGCTAAATGCAGACCATGCTTATTTGAGGTACCTTGGTATGTCTATCAAGATAGACTATATCATAGGTCATAAAGCAATTTTTAATAATTTTAAATAATAAAATTACAAAGTTAGAGAGAGAGTACAGTAGTTAAGGCACTTGTCTTCATGGTTCAATCATGGTGTTCTAAAGACACAAATGGTTTTCTGAGCCCTACTAGGAGTGATTCCTGAGACTAGAGTCAGGAGTAAACCCTGAACCCTGCCCCCAAAACAAAAACAAAAACACAACATCAACAGAAGTATTGAAATCACAGAGTGTATTCTCTAACTGTAATGGAGGACTACCAGGAATTTATAGCATTCAGAGACCTAACAGCCCCTTAGTAATTAGAAATAAAATAATACTTTAAACCTTTTAATAGAACAAAAACAGTATAAGGAATATCTTCATAAAAATATGAGAATCTGCCCCAGATGTAACTAGAGCAGCGTTTAAAGGGAAAGATATAGCTTCAACTGTATATACTCAAAGAAAATAGATATCAAAAATTATGGCATAATTTCCACCCTTCGAGTTGTAGAAGTGAGCCTACAGAGAGAGTACAAGAGGCAAGGTGATGGCCTTGCATGCATCCACCCCCACTTTGGTCCCTTGCACTACATACGGTCCTCTGAGCACATACAGTATATAACTACCAGGGGTAATTCATGTGTTAAACCTTAGAATAATTCCTGAGCAACTTATGTAAGACCCCAATACCCCACAAAAGTTGAAGAAAGCAAGAAAAGTGAATTGAAAGCAAATGCAAATGAGCAAATATATATATATATATATATATATATATATATATATATATATATATATATATATATATATATTGTTTTTGGACCACCCGGTGATGTTTAGGGCTTACTCCTGGCTATGTGCTCAGAAATCGCCTCTGTCTTAGGGACCATATGGGACGCTGGGAGATTGAACCACTGTCTGTCCTGGATCAGCTGAGTGCAAGGCAAATGCCCTACTGCTGCGCCATCGCTCAGGCCCCATGAAGAAACTTTTTATATTTGTTTACTTGACCATTTTTGGGTCCTATTCGGTTGTGCTTAAGGAATACTCCTGGCTCTGCACTCAGGCATTACTCTTATCAGTGTTCAGGGGACCATATAGCTTGCTGGGAATAGTTGCCTAGGTTGGCTACATGCAAGGCAAGAGCCCTATCTGCTGAACTGCTCTGGTCCCAGAAAAAAACCCAAAATTTGTTCTTTGAAAAGACCAACAAAATTTGTAACCCCATATCAGATTGACATCTGATAATATAAAAATAAAAGTAAAAAAAAAGGAAAAATAAAAGTGAAAAAAATAGCAATATCAAAATGAGAGGGAAATTGTTATTTAGATCATACCAATGTTAAAAGAATAGAGGATATTCACGAAAATTATTTGGAAATTTAAATTAGCATATAAATTACTTGAACTACAAAAAAGTGAACAGACATTTATCTATTATAAATATTAAGTTTGATAATAAAAATGTCCTAAAAACAAATAATGGGAAAAGATTGTTTCATTATTAAATTCTATTAAACATTTAAAAAAGATATAGCAAAATTTTAAACACTTCACAAATCACTATGCATCATGAATTTACCCAAATATAACAAAGACAATATTTTTTAGAAAAGAAAGGAAATAAATTAAGAAAAAGAAAAAGAGCTCTTATGAATATAGACATTAAAATTTTTGAGAAAATATAAAGTCCAGCAACCATTTATACCATTGGTATTCTATTAACTGAATAAATAATTAAATTTAGTGTATTTTAAATACAGCCAGGAAAAGTGATCATATTCATTATCCATATTCATGATAAAGACATACTCCTCTTTTCAAATACACACAAACATGCAAAATAGGAATGAAATGCTATTCGACATAATGATAAGCCATATAATGCATTTATATGTTCTCTCTTTGATATTTTGGTTTTAGGCCACTACCAGCTGTGCTTAGAGCTTTTTCCTGACTCTGCTCAAGCATCACTCCTAACATGACTCAGGACCATCTAGATTCTAGAACATCAGGGATCAAATCCTTGTGCAAGACTAGTGATCTGCCAACTGTACTCTCTCCAGCCTCAAATGCACTTTTCTTAAGGTGAGAAGATAAGTATCTCTAGCATCGCTGGATAGAAGAATGAATATGCAGTTCTATTCCTATAATAGTATACTGCTTTTTTTTTTATAACAAGGAACAAACTATGGCTGCATGCAACAATATGGATCTATTTAAAATGGATCAAATTTTAAGTCTTAAACAAAATTACAGAACATTATTTGGGAGCTTTGCAATAGGAAACATGATTGTGCAGAAATGAAATCAAAGCAGTTGCCTATGTGGTGGTGAGTCTGAGAAATGAGTAAAGAGAACATGAGTGATGAAATGTTAGAGATTTGGGTTATCCAGTGAACATATTGGCTAAAGCTCAGTCTATCCCACTCAAAAGGTGTAATTAAGTTTATGCTAATTTGTACCTACAACTATCTGTAAAACTATCAAATTCTTAGGACAAGGGTGATAGTATGGTAGGTAGGGCATTTGCCTTGCAGTCAACCAACACAGGTTTGAACCCTAGGCACACCATATATTCCCCTGAGCTTGTTAGGAGTGATCCTTGAGTGCAGAGCCTAGAGTAATTCCTGAGTACTGCCAGATGTGGCCCCCAAATCAAAATAATAAATAGATTAATTAAAAATAACAATATAACATTCTGGTTAAGGAAGTGAATGCTGAAATATTTAAAGGGCTCAGAATCCTTAATGTGTTTTTAAATGCATTCAAAAGAAAAAAGGTTAATGGTTCGACAAAGGGAAGAATATTTGGAGACATATTAGCATGTCATCCTGTGCAAGGGTCATGCTAATCTTCTCCGTATTGTTTTAATTTTAGTATATGCACTGCTGAAGCAAGCACTATTTTGAGCCATATTAGGTGTGAATATCTATAAATACAAATCATAGAATCTGTGATTGAGAGTATATGACTGAGAATCTGGTCTAAGAGTATATGACTTCTCACTGTAAAATATTTTAGCCATTCATTTGTTTATGGCTGATAATTTTCATCATAAAGTAGGAAAAGGGGAAACTGTTTGAAGTAACTAGAAAACAACTTTGACAATATGAAGACACCAGAACTCATGAAAAAGAGGAAGCACAGCAAAATGAAACTGGATGATCTACAGCTCCATTTTCCTCCCGAGGCATAAACTACTAGGGTATGCCTTGCAAATTAGTAAGGCATGAAAAATTGGTGAATTTCCAGTAATATCCCCAAACCTCAAAGGTAAATATTAGATTTCAAGGTTCACTAAGGAAGAAGTACTTTTATTTTTGATTTTCAAAAGGTTACTACTTAGGCGTTATCGAAAGGGTGAGTGTGTGGGTACAAAAAGTAGAATGACTTTTGCAATAACAAAAACCCAAGTTTCAACTAACTCAATCCAAAATAGGATTAATAAGGATTTGTTGGCCTATTTATCTAATGAAAGCCAAGAAAAAAAAGTCCTTACTGAAGAGAGTATATCATGCTTCAAATTATTTGTATAACTTTCCACACACATATTATAAAGTAGACTCAAATAATTGAGATCTAAGAAAAAAAAGTCAAATAATAGGGGACCAAAGCAATAGCACACTGGGAAGGGTGTTTACCTTGCATTTGTCCAACCTGGCTCCATGACATACTCAGTGGCCCCCTGAACCTGCCAGAAGTGATTTCTAAGCTCAGAGCCAGGAGTAACCCCTAAGTGTCACCATGTGTGGTCCAAACCTTTCAACCCAAAGTCAAACAATAGAGAAAGAACACTGAGGTATTTCTATATAAAGTTAGTGGTCACAAGCTTTAAAGCAATTAATTATATAAAATGTGGAAAAATAAAGAACTTTATGGGAATTATGAATATATTTAAAATAAAATTTGAGTGCTATAACTGGGAAATTACAGAAAAATAGGACTAAATTGAAGAGAGCAGAGGTCATTAATAAAGGCCCAGGTGGGATCCAGAGAGATTTTAAGGTGTTTACCTTGTATATGGCCAATCAGATATGGTCCAAACCTTTCTCCTCTCCAAATTTCAGGTGGATGCAGGAAGTAAGAAAATATTCACAATATATAAAAACAAGTATTATGCAATTTTTTAAAATTTTTATTTATTTGTTTTTTGGTTTTAGGGTCATACCCGGCAGCACTCAAGGATTACTCCTGGCTCTATGCTCAGAAATTGCTCTTGACAGGCTTGGAGGACAGTATGATATGCCGGGATTTGAACTACGGACCTTCTGCATGCAAGGCAAATGCCTTACCTCCATGCTATCACTCTGGTCCCACAAAGAATATATTTTATACACATAACTAATATTCCATATGAATAGGAACTAGAGAGTAATACAACAGCAATATTTGATGGTAAAGATAAAATGTTCTTGAAATTTGATGAAAGAGATCAATAAACATTCAAGAAGTTTAATACAGTAGAAATAAAAAAATAAAATCACACTAAGCACATCACAAAAAAATAAGTACTGAAAATAAAAATAGAAAGAAAAAAATCAAATATAATTGAAGAAGGGGATGACAAACGTATAACCTTCCAATTTCATGAGACTTATCAACGACTTGGTTACAAGTCAGAAGTCAGAAGACAAGAGACTATCAAAGAACATAAGAAAATAATTTAATCATGAACTTTTTACCCAATTTAAACACTACTTAAAACTATGTAAAGATGCTCAAATAAAAAAGTCTAGATAATTTATTATTGCAAGATTTATATTCAAGAAGATATATGACTTCAAATAAAAATTAGGGAATATAGAAATTAAAGTCATACATTTTCTTTTTCTTTTTTGGGGGGGTTGGGTCACACCCAGTTGTGCTCAGGGTTACTCCTGACTCTATGCTCAGAAATTGCTCCTGGCAGGCTTGGGGGACCATATGGAATGCCAGGATTCGAACTATCATCCTTCTGCATGCAAGGCAAACACACTACCTCCATGCTATCTCTCCAGACCAAGTCATACAATTTCAACATAACTAACTATATAACAAGTTTAGACAGGATAATACAGAAATAATCTGATGCAAAAATAAATAAAATATAATGGCTTAAAATAAATGTCATTATTCATGAATAACATTAATATATAAGTAAAACTTTTTTTTTTTTAGTTTTTGGGTCACACGTGGCAGCACTCAGGGGTTACTCCTGGCTCTACACTCATAAATCACTCCTGGAAGGCTCAGAGGACCATATGGGATGCCAAGATTTGAACCACCATCCTTCTGCATGCAAGGCAAATGCCCTACCTCCATGGTATCTCTCTGGACTGTATAACATTTTTTTTTTATATTCCCAAGGGTCTGGGAGATAGCTCAGTAGCGGTATGCATGTCTGGAATGCACAAGGTTCTGAGTTAAATTTCCATCCCTGGCACCTTATGTCACCAGACCCCCACCAGATATAGCTCAGGATTACTGCCTATCTCCCCAGACCCCTGATGCACCACTGTTGTGCTCAAGGAGTACCATAATATTGTATTGTTCAGTCTGGTTGGCAAAGTACAGCTAGAAACATTTCCTTGTCCCTCAAAGACTGAATTGGAGGCCTTTCCAATTCCTGATAATACATTTCAAATCAAATTTTAATTTTCTACAATAGATACAGGGTCGTCACTGAAATGCTTCATTTATTAGCAATAAATGATCAGAAGTGGACATTGTAAA
The DNA here is from genome assembly GCF_024139225.1 of Suncus etruscus. Classification (NCBI taxonomy): domain Eukaryota; kingdom Metazoa; phylum Chordata; class Mammalia; order Eulipotyphla; family Soricidae; genus Suncus; species Suncus etruscus. The sequence goes on along the minus strand of NC_064851.1, from coordinate 13,252,992 downwards.
TACCATTCCACAGAATAAAATTATTTGTATTTAATAATAGTTTTAACAAAAAAAATGTGCAATGCTACTAGATATAACAGTATGATTGAAATAAATGACAAAAAAGTAACCAAAATAAAATGATATACCATATTCTTGGATTGGAAAAGTCATTATTAAAATATGCAATTCCTTTCCAAACTGATTTATTTCTGGACCTAAAGAAATTATTCCCAGAGCAGAGTCAGAAGTTCCTGAGCACTGCTGGGCGAGGCTAAAAAAAACTAAATAGAGGGAGGGACTACAGAGCATGAAAACCGGCTAAGCTTTGCAAAAGCCGGCTCCCTGTGTGTGACACCAGGCGGGGAAAATCCGCGAAAGTACACTGGCCCAGTGGGGCCCAACTGTGAAAAACTGTGAGTGTGACCTGTCTATGTCTGTCTACTGTCCTCTTGCGTGAAACTCTTGCGAGTGGGGCAAAAAGAGGCTCCAGAAACCATCTCCGCCCAGGCACGCCATTTTCAGGGAGGGACTACAGAGCATGAAAACCAGCTTATCTTTGCAAAAGCCGGCTCCCTGTGTGTGACACCAGGCAGGGAAAATCCGCGAAAGTACACCGGCCCAGTGGGGCCCAACTGTGAAAAACGGTGAGTGTGACCTGTCTATGTCTGTCTACTGTCCTCTTGCGTGAAACTCTTGCAAGTGGGGCAAAAAGAGGCTCCAGCGGAGCACGGTCGCGTAGCGAAGCAGAGCAGCCCTGCACTCTTTCTAAGGAAGAACTCCATTGCAACAAGAAGGAAAAATCACACTAAGAATGGCTCTATATCACAGAAGCAAACATTTCTCTCCGGACTGTCTTCTCTGTTGCATGCTCGGGCCTAAGATTTGACCCCAGTGGTGAGGCTTCATCCACGGAGGACTCCCCTCCCTTAGTTGCAAGTCAGCCCATCCAGAAAGGGGAGAGACCAGAGGAGTGTGCTGCTGCATCATATAGACAATGAATACCACCAAAACACGTAGAAAAACCCACAATACAAGTGTGACAATGGGGGAAACAACGCAGGCCAGCATCAGGCATAGAGGAATGAAGATGACAATTCTGAGGACCAGATAGATGACCTACCAACTAATCAACCTCTCAATAAGGACACTAGAACTAGCAATATGGAAGAGATGCTCAACGAACTCCAAGAAACCATGATCAAGTTGAACAGAACACTAATAAGAACCAAGAAAATATGAAGACAGAATCACAAAACTCCAAACTGAAATAACATGTCAACTAACAGGACTGGAAAAAGTCAGTAAACGAAGTGAATGACAAAATGGATAAGCTCTGGGACAGGGTATCAGAAGCTGAGAATAGACTTGGTGCTGTGGAAGATGAGATACATAACAATTCCATACAGCAGGAGAGATTGGACAAAAAACTTAAAGCCAATGAGCAGACAATGGAAAAATTAGGTCAAAAGAATGGGGAACAGATGAGAAATAGAACTCTATGATAAGATCAACAGAAACAACTTAAGAATCATTGGAGTCCCAGAGACCCAGGAAGAAAATTTCCAGGAAGAATCAATTGGTCAAGAACATCATTAAAGAGAAACTTCCAGAGCTAAAGAATATATGTGATCAAATCCTGCATGGCCCGAAGTGACCAACCAAAAGAGACCCTCAGAAAAACCACCCCAAGACACATCCTAGTCACAATGAACAAATCCCACAGATAGAGACAGAATTCTGAAAACAGCAAGATCAAAAGGGGGAAATCACGTTCAAGCAAGCTCCCTGAAGATTTACAGCAGACCTGTCACCAGAAACACTCAATGCCAGAAAGCAGGTGGTGGGGATATTGTGACAAGACTGAATGAAATGAATGCTTCAACCCAGAATACTATACCCAGCAAAACTCACTTTCCGGTTTTGATGGAAGAATACATGGCTTCACAGACAAAAAACAGCTCAGGAAACTTCACAGACACAAAACCAGTCTTAAGAGAAAAACTGAAAGACCTAATCTAAGACAAGACTACCCAAAAGACACACCAAATTTTGAAAGTAAAGATGGCGTTAAATCCCAGGACAATTCTTTCTCTCAACGTCAATGGACTAAATGCACCAGTTAAGAGACACAGAGTGCTAAATGGATCAAAAAACTCAATCCAACCTCTGCTGCCTACAAGAAACGCACCTGAATAGTCAGAACAAACATAGACTCAAAATAAAAGGCTGGAGAAAAATTATCCAAGCAAACAACACCCATAAAAAAGCTGAGTGGCCATACTAATATCAGATAATGCAAACTTTATACTCAGGAAGGTTGTAAGGGACAAAGATGGACATTTTATATTAACCAAGGGGTACGTAGAGCAGGAAGAATTCACTCTCCTAAACATATATGCACCAAATGAGGGGCCAGCAAATTATTTAATACAACTGTTGACAAATCTGAAAAATAATATCAACAACAACACAATAATTGTGGGGGACCTTAACACGGCTTTTGTCAACACTGGATAGGTCAACCAGACTGAAACCCAACAAGAATATACTAGACCTGAGGAGAGAAATGGAAGAAAGAGGCCTAGTGGATATATATAGGACACTCCATCCCCAGAAACCTGGATACACATTCTTCTCCAATGTACATGGGACATTCTCCAGGATAGACTACATGCTGGCACATAAAACATACCTCCATAAAATCAAGAGGATAGAAATTTTGCAGACTACCTTCGCTGACCACAAGGCTCTGAAATTATTTGTGAACTCCAAAGGGACTCAGAAGAAACACTTTAACACCTGGAAGTTAAACAGCCTCATGCTCAATAACCAGTGGGTCTGAGATGAAATCAAGGAGGAAATAAAAAGGTTCCTGGAAACAAATGACAATAAAGACACAAACTATCAGAACTTATGGGACACAGCAAAAGCAGTACTGAGAGGAAAATTTATAGCTTTGCAAGCACACATCAGGAAGGAAGAAGGAGCTTACCTGAGTAGCTTAATGACACAGCTAATAGAACTAGAAAATGCTCAACAAAAGGACCCAAGAATAGGAAGACAGAAGGAAATAACAAAGCTGAGAGCAGAAATCAACGAAGTGGAAACTCAAAAAACAATCCGAAAGATCAACGAAAGCAGAAGTTGGTTCTTTGAAAAAATAAACAAGATTGATAGACCACTGGCAAACCTAACAAAGAAAGAGAGAGAGAGAAACTTGATAACTCGTATCAGGAATGAAAAAGGAGAGATCACTACTGATATGACAGAGATTCAAAGGGTAATCAGAAACTACTTTGAAAAACTCTACGCCACTAAAAATGAGAACCTGGAAGAAATGGATAAATTCTTGGACTCTTATAATGTTCCATGGTTGAAGGAAGAGGATGTAGCATATCTAAACACCCCCATCACCATTGATGAAATTAAAACAGTAATCAAATATCTGCCGAAAAACAAAAGCCCAGGTCCAGATGGATTCACTAATGAATTCTATCAAACTTTCCAAGAGGAACTACTGCCAATCTTGGCAAGACTCTTTCATGAAATTGAACAAACAGAAACACTTCCAAACAGCTTTTATGAAGCCAACATCACCTTGATACCTAAACCAGACAGAGAAGCTACCAAAAAAGAAAATTACAGACCAATATCACTGATGAATGCAGATGCAAAGATCCTCAACAAAATCCTGGCAAATAGGATTCAATGCCTCGTTAAAAAGATCATCCACTACGATCAAGTAGGTTTCATCCCAGGAATGCAAGGCTGGTTTAACATCCGTAAATCTATCAACATAATACACAACATCAATAACAAGAAAAATAAAAACCACATGATCATATCAATAGATGCAGAGAAAGCATTTGATAATGTCCAACACCCATTCTTGATCAAAACTCTCAGCAAGATGGGAATGGAGGGAACCTTTCTCAATATAGTGAAGGCCATCTACCACAAGCCAGTGGCAAATATTATCCTCAATGGAGAAAAACTGAAAGCCTTCCCTCTAAATTCTGGCACAAGGCAAGGCTGTCCTCTCTCACCACTCCTATTCAACATAGCACTGGAAGTACTTGCTATAGTGATTAGGCAAGAAAAGGATATCAAGGGAATCCAGATAGGAAAGGAAGAAGTCAAGCTCTCACTGTTTGCAGATGACATGATACTCTACTTAGAAAACCATAAAGACTCGGGGCCGGGCGGTGGCGCTGGAGGTAAGGTGCCTGCCTTGCCTGCGCTAGCCTAGGACGGACCGCGGTTCGATCCCCCGGCGTCCCATATGGTCCCCCAAGAAGCCAGGAGCAACTTCTGAGCGCATAGCCAGGAGTAACCCCTGAGCGGCACAGGGTGTGACCCAAAACCCAAAAAAAAAAAAAAAAAGAAAACCATAAAGACTCTATCAAAAAGCTTCTACAAACAATAGACTCATATAGCAAGGTGGCAGGCTACAAAATTAACACACAAAAATCAATGACCTTTCTATACACCAATAGTAATAAGGATGAAATGGACATTAAGAAAACAACCCCATTCACAATAGTGCCACACAAACTCAAATATCTTGGAATCAACTTGACTAAATATGTGAAGGACCTATACAAAGAAAACTATAAAACTCTGCTCCAAGAAATAAGAGAGGACACACGGAAATGGAAACGCATACCCTGCTCATGGATTGGCAGGATTAACATCATCAAAATGGCAATACGCCCCAAGGCATTATACAGATTTAATGCCATCCCTCTAAATATACCCATGACATTCTTCAAAGAAGTGGATCAGACACTTTTGAAATTCATTTGGAACAATAAACACCCTCGAATAGCTAAAGCAATCATTGGGAAAAAGAATATGGGAGGAATTACTTCTCCCAACTTTAAACTGTACTACAAAGCAACAGTTATCAAAACAGCATGGTATTGGAATAAGGATAGGTCCTCAGATCAGTGGAATAGGCTTGAATACTCAGAAAATGTTCCCCAGACATAGAACCACCTAATTTTTGATAAAGGAGCAGGAAATCCTAAATGGAGCAGGGAAAGCCTGTTCAACAAGTGGTGTTGGCTCAATTGGATAGCCACTTGCAAAAAATTGAACTTGGACCCCCAGCTAACATCATGTATGAAGGTAAAATCCAAATGGATTAAAGACCTCGATATCAGCCCCAAAACCATAAGTTATGTGGAACAGCACATAGGCAAAACACTCCAGGACATTACAGGCATCTTCAAGGAGGAAACTGCACTCTCCAAGCAAGTGAAAGCAGAGATTAACAGATGGGAATATATTAAGCTGAGAAGCTTCTGCACCTCAAAGAAAATAGTGCCCAGGATACAAGAGCCACCCACTGAGTGGGAGAAACTATTCACCCAATACCCATCAGATAAGGGGCTAATCTCCAAAATATACAAGGCACTGACAGAACTTTACAAGAAAAAAAATCTAACCCCATCAAAAAATGGGGAGAAGAAATGAACAGACACTTTGACAAAGAAGAAATACACATGGCCAAAAGACACATGAAAAAGTGCTCCACATCACTAATCATCAGGGAGATGCAAATCAAAACAACGATGAGATACCACCTCACACCCCAGAGAATGGCACACATCACAAAGAATGAGAATAAACAGTGTTGGCGGGGATGTGGAGAGAAAGGAACTCTTATCCACTGCTGGTGGGAATGCCGTCTAGTTCAACCTTTATGGAAAGCGATATGGAGATTCCTCCAAAAACTGGAAATCGAGCTCCCATACGATCCAGCTATACCACTCCTAGGAATATACCCTAGGAACACAAAAATACAATACGAAAACCCCTTCCTTACACCTATATTCATTGCAGCACTATTTACCATAGCAAGACTCTGGAAACAACCAAGATGCCCTTCAACAGACGAATGGCTAAAGAAACTGTGGTACATATACACAATGGAATATTATGCAGCTGTCAGGAGAGATGAAGTCATGAAATTTTCCTATACATGGATGTACACAGAATCTATTATGCTGAGTGAAATAAGTCAGAGAGAGAGAGAAAAACGCAGAATGGTCTCACTCATGTATGGGTTTTAAGAAAAAAGAAAGACATTCTTGCAATAATAATTTTCAGACACAAAAGAGAAAAGAGCTGGAAGTTCCAGCTCACCTCAGGAAGCTCACCACAAAGAGTGATGAGTTTAGTTAGGGAAATAACTACATTTTGAACTGTCCTAATAACGAGAATGTATGAGGAAAATGGAGAGCCTATCTAGAGTACAGGCAGGGGTCGGGTGAGGCGAAGGGAGACTTGGGACATTGGTGATGGGAATGTTGCACTGGTGATGGGTGGTGTTCTTTACATGACTGAAACCCAAACACAATCATGTTTGTAATTAAGGTGTGTAAATAAATTAAAAAAACTAAATAAATTAATCAATTTATTTATAGAATAAAATTCAGAGTGAGCAAGAGAGAGGGAGAGAGAGAGAAAGAGAGAGAGAAGAAAAATTGTGCCATAAAGGCAAGCAGGGGAGGCTAACATGGACATTGGTGACAAGGAATGTGCACCGATGAAGGGATTGATGTTGGACATGGTATAATTGAAACTCAATCATAAACAACATTGTAAATTATCTCACAGTTATTTGTTTTAAAATAAATTAAATCTAAAGAAAAAGTCACAGATGTTTGTGTATTCATTTGTGTACATATGAAAATTGTGGACTGATTCTCAAATTTATATTCTCTAACATTCGGAAACATTGAAGTTGAGCCAAGTCAGCCTTGAGGAGCTGGAAATTTATGTCTTATATTATTTATATCTTGACTCATTATGAATTTTTTCTTAGACTTTGTGACTAATAGACTAAAGAAAAAGCACAAAAGATTAGAAGCAGATCCAGAGGATATGAACAATTATGGCACTAAAGGTCGTGGGGAATATATAATTTTAAAAATTGTGTTGGTTGGGATTGAAGTGATAGCACAGCAGTAGGATGTTTTCCCTGCACGTGGCAGACCTAGGGTGGACCCGGGTTTGATCTCCAGCATCCCATATGGTCCCCGAGACTGCCAGGAGCAATTTCTGAGCTCAGAGCTAGGAGTAACACCTGAGCACCAGAGAGTGTGGCCCCAAAACAAAAAAAAAATTGTGTTGGTAAATTATATATCCTTATAAAAGAATGAGAACTGTGCTTTGCTTCATACTACATACAAACTCAGTTTTAGATGTATTATATATAAATTTAAATCTGAAAGATACTGTTACCCCTTCTCCAGATAATACTATGAAATTATAGTGGAATATATTGTATGAACATCGTTGAGACTATAAGAGAGAAAAACATTTTTTTGGGGGGGTCACACCCAGCAGTGCTCAGGGGTTACTCTTGGCTCTATGCTCAGAAATCGCTCCTGGCAGGCTCAGGGGACCATATGGGATGCTGGGATTCGAAGCACCGTCCTTCTGCATGCAAGGCAAACGCCCTACCTTCATGCTATCTCTCCAGCCCGAGAAAATTATTTAAGACCAAAATAAAGCACCAATCTTTTGTGTTTGTTTGTTTTTTATTTTGGGGCCACACATAGTGACACTCAGGGGTTACTCCTGACTGTGTGCTCAGAAATTGCTCCTGCTCGGGGGACCATAAGGGGTGCTGGGGATTGAACCCAGGTCCATCCTAGGTCAATCACTTGCAAGGCAAACACCCTACTACCATCTATCACTCTGGCCTCGAAAGCACCTTTTTTTTTTTAACTTTTTTTTAATATAATTTTTATTTTGATCATAGTGTCTTACATATTGTTGACAATAACATTTTAGGTACATATTTACATAAAATCAGGGGGGATTCCCATCCCCAAATTGCCCTCCTTACCCCTCCATTTTTGTCCTACCTCCCATTTCCTCTTCCCTCACCCCCAGGGCGGCTAGAATATGTGGTCCTCTCTGTATCCAACCCACTACTTAGTAGTCTTGCACCTGTTTGGTCTTGATGCCTCCCTTATCTCCCCCTCTAACTGTAGGCAGGACTAGCTAGTTCAAGTTGCATGGTTTTGCCTGAAAAGGAGGAGATAAATATACTGGGGTAAGAGTCTAATACTCCCAAAATGGGTGGAATCCTTCTAGAGGCTCTCATCATCGATTTGGGAGATGAAGGAGAGAAAGAAGGTGAAACACTCCACCAGTACCAAAAAAAGTGTCAATTATCCAGTGAGGACTCCAGCTATAACGATAAGCACCTCAAAAAACAGACGAAAAACAAAGCAAAACAAACAAACAAAAAAAACAAAACAAAAACAAACAAACAAACCAAAAACACGCCATGGTCTTGAAATAAGGAATATGGCATAGCACATAACGAAGGAAAAGAAAAGAATAGAAAAAAAATAAGTATAATTGGGGACAACGATTTCAATAATCACACCCAAACAGAGAAATCGACCAAAATAGATAGGTAAATAAAAATAATAATAACAATAATAAATGAAGGTAAAATTATTGTGGTCAAAGTGAATTACAAATCTTTCACGGGAATATTTAAGGCACATAGTGGTAACGAATGAGGGGCATTCCCACCACCAGTACTATCCTCCCTCCACCTCTGTTCCCAGCATGCGTTCTATATCTCTGTCCTTTATCCCTGTAATGCTAGTGCAACTGTTCCCGCCTTGTACAGCTTGTTGTAGATTGGGTATCGATTCTATCATCATTGACTTTGGATTTGGTATTCAAGCCTGATCATTTTTTATTTCCACCAAATGAATATACAACTGTCTTGTCTTGGTACTATCCACCCCCACCCCCCAATTATGAGGCTGATCAAGGTGATTCCAGTAATAAGGCTGTATTAGAGATATAAAAAAAGATATGGGACGAGTTCGTCTATGTGTTGTAAATATCCATTTAAAAGAAGAAAGGGAGAAAATAAGAAAAGGTAACAAAACAAGACAAGACAAAAAATAAGGGAGTAACAACAAAAGTACAAAAAGAATAAAAGTAGAATAAATAAAAAACCAAAACCATCAGCTACGAAGAAACAAATACAAAACAAAACAAAACGGACCAGCAACTTCTTAAAGGGTAGTGTTTCTTCTTCTTCTTCTTCTTCTTCTTCTTCTTCTTCTTCTTCTTCTTCTTCTTCTTCTTCTTCTTCTTCTTCTTCTTCTTCTTCTTCTTCTTCTTCTTCTTCTCCTCCTCCTCCTCCTTCTCTTCTCCTCCTCCTCTTCTTCCTTCTTTTCTTCTTCTTCTTCTTCTTCTTCTTCTTCTTCTTCTTCTTCTTCTTCTTCTTCTTCTTCTTCTTCTTCTTCTTCTTTCTTCTTCTTCTTTCTTCTTCTTCATCCTCCTCCTCCAACCTCCTCTTCCTCCTCCTCCTTTGAATAGGCATGGTAAATATTGGGGAAATTAGAACAGAAATCAACCAAGCTTAAGAATGTACCACTATGGAGGAGGAGGGAGATGGGGGCATTGGTGATGGGAATGTTGCATTGGTGATGGGGGCATTGGTGATGGGTTGTTCTTTATATGAGTAAAATCCAACTACAATCATTTCTGTAATCAAGGTGTTTAAATAAAGATATTAAAAAAACAATGTACCACTAAAAAGGGAGAGGTCAAGCCACAGAATGTGAAGAAACTACTCGCAAAAACATATTATTAATAAAATGTGATATATACTAGCATTATTCAACCTTTTTTACACATGTGGACTGTCACCTGTTTGAATACTAGTCCTTTGACCAGTTTTACAGCCACTTAGGCAGACCAGTTTTATTTCTTTCTTTTTATGGCTGTGGATGTACACCAAATAGTGAACTTCTGTTTGAAGGCCACTAATCTATATTCTTGCATTTAGTGTATATTTATTGCAAATGTTAAAATAAAGTTGGAAAAAGTATGATGAGCTCATAGAAAAATGGGTAAAAAATAAGAAGAAACTACTTCACTAGAATATCTAAATGTGAATGCTTGAAACCTACTTTGTTAAACTGTAGTCAAAATGGGAGGAGATAACCGAGGTGCTGCTCTTAGCTGTTGTCTTAGCTGATAACCTTAGCTGTTATCAAACCATATTTAGATTCATTACTTTCTCCCCTTTCCTTCCTTCCTTCCTTCCTTCCTTCCTTCCTTCCTTCCTTCCTTCCTTCCTTCCTTCCTTCCTTCCTTCCTTCCTTCCTTCCTTCCTTCCTTCCTTCCTTCCTTCCTTCCTTCCTTCCTTCCTTCCTTCCTCCCTTTTTCCTTTTTATTTAGAGCATACCTCATGGTACTTGAAAGCTACTCTTGAATTAACAGACTTTTTGTTTGTTTATTTTGCTGGTTGTTTGGGGTGCATAACAGTGCTTAGAGGCTAATTCTGACTTATTGCTTGAGGTTTGCTGCTGGAGGTGTTCAGAGTACCTAATGTGGTACAGGGGATTCAACCTGGATCTCTTATAAGGAAAACATGCACTCTAGCCAATTCAGTTATTTCTCTGGTCCTAGATTAGAAGCTGGGTTCAGGCAATAAGTCTAGTAGGATTTGAGAGAGAGAGTCAAGAAAGAAGGCAGAGGGACTGGAGAGATAGTATAGTTGGTAGGATACATGCCCTGTATATAAACAAATCTGCATCCTATATGGTTCCCCCATGCACTACTAGGAGTCATTCCTGAGTTCAGAGTCAGAAATAATTCTAAATCTTGATTGGGCTTGAGATTTAGGTCTCTAGGGCTTGAAGGAATACATTTCTATTGTTTAATATACCCAGCCCATTGTCTAATGTTACGGTAGCTCTAGTAAACGAATAAAATTACAATGGGAAAATTATTTCTTATTTGACACTGAAGTCATTATAATTGTATTTGCATAGAATTTGTTGGAATGTAGTAGTCCGCCAATAAATATAATTGATATGACAGAAGGAATCTAGGATTTTTTTCCCATTCAAGAGATGCTGGATGTCCTTCTGAGGTAAAGAATACATATAAAAACAGAAAACTTGGGGACATCTCTGGAGTCTCTAGCACTGTAAAAACCACTTATATTCATTGCAGCACTATTTATGATAGCAAGACTCTGTAAACACCAAGATGCCCTTCAACTGATGAATGGCTAAAGAAACTGTGGTACATATACACAATAGAATATTATGCAGCCATCAGGAGAGATGAAGTCATGAAATTCTCCCATACATGGATGTACATGGAATCTATTATGCTGAGTGAAATAAGTCAGAGGGAGAGAGGAAGACGCAGAATAGTCTCACTCATCTATGGTTTTTAAGAAAAATGAAAGACATTCTTGCAATAATTTTCAGAGAAAAAGTTGAGGAGGGCCGGAAGTTCCAGTTCACTTCATGAACCTCACCACAAAGAGCGATGAGTGTAGTTAGAGAAATAGAGAAATAGTGAGAACTATCCTAACAATGAGAATGAATGAGGGAAGTAGAAAGCCTGTCTAGAATACAGGTAGGGGTGGGGTGGGGAGGAGGGAGATTTGGGACATTGGGGATGGGAATGTTGCACTGGTGAAGAGGGGTATTCTTTACATGACTTAAACCCAACCATAATCATGTTTGTAATCAAGGTGTTTAAATAAAGATATTAAAAAAATTTTGTTTTGGGATCACACCTGGTGTTTGTTGACCAGGGTTTACTCCTGTCTTTATACTCAAGGCATTTTCTGGTGGTGCTTGGGGGACATTTTGTGCAAGGATTGAACCCAGGTCAGTTGTGTGCAAGGGTAGTGACTTACTTGCTGTACTACCTCTCTAGTCCAAGAGTCTCCTTCCTCTTTTATTTATTTATTTATTTATTTTTTGCAGAGTAGAATTTATTACTCTAATGTCCACTCTACATACTGCCTTCCACCTCTTAAAAGTAAGACATTCCTCTTTAGTGAAATAACATGCCAGCAACAAAGATAAATGTAGAGCAGCAAGAAAAAAAGAAGTAGAAAGGCTTTGGATTGCTTTTTTTCTTTCCCATAAAAATATAAGAGAATGTCTGAATACCTTGATAGGGTTTTGGAGAAATATTTCAGGCCATTTAAAGGGAAAGAGCAAAGAAGGCTTTTTACCCAAGCCAACTTGTGGAAAAGTTGATGATAGAGTCAAATCAGATCCTAGCTCCAATGTTCCCTGATCCTAATGCAGGATTTATTCTCCCATTTCACCCTCCTGACTCTAATACTTCTCTACCTAGATCCTCTACTCTCACTCATTTATCTGCTAAGTCCTGAGAGCTCTTTTCATTTCTTTTTTTTTTCTTTTTTTTTCTTCTTTTGAGAGGGAGAGGGAGAGAGGGAGAGAGGGAGAGGTAGGGAGGGAGGGAGAGAGAAAGAGAGAGAGAGAGAGAGAGAGAGAGAGAGAGAGAGAGAGAGAGAGAGAGAATCTGCTCTTTTCATTTCTGTTAGTAGCATGTATTTTGGAGAATGGGGGAGTCGGGCCACACCCAGTAGTACTCAGGGGCTATTCTTAATTCTGTGCTCAGGAGTGCCCCTAGTGATGCTCCTGGTACCTTGTGTGGTGTAGGATGGTCCTGGGTACCATTGTAGGCATGGCAAGAGCCCCAAACCCTACATTAGCTCTCTGAAAATCACATTTTTAGACAAGTTTGAAAAACTTTTGTTTAAGGTCTGACTTGCCCAGGCTTATGTCAGAGATTAATTAAGTGCTTTATAAAAAAAAATCCTTTTTTTTGGCTACACAAATAAAGGGATATTAAACTTCTCTGCTCCACCATACATAAAAATATGCATACACACACACTCATGCATACACGCAGTCCTCCACTCAACACCCTTTCCTTGAATGATCACTTAGCTTCATGGATTTCAAACTTCCAAGGTGATCTCACCTCAGCTTGTCTGTAAGCAGGACTTTATGCTCAGCAATGCTAATAAGTTCTCAGAACTGCTAAGTCTTAAATCTTGCCATATCAAATGAAACTTTTATAGAAAAAAATATGAGGCCCCAAAAATGAGGCCTAAGGAAAAGAAGTTACTTTAAGAGAAAGGCACTTTCTTAGATCACATACAAGGGTTTCCTGGATTTGAGGTCAAAAAGAAACTCCTGCAGAAATTGCACCTGAATAAAAGTTTAGGGATGAACTTAGATTTTAATTCTTAGTATAGTAACAGGACTATTTTATACGTCTTGGAAAACATGTTATCTTACATCCAATTATCCAATGTAATTCTATGGTTTGAAGATGGATTCAGCTGAACATTTTATATTGAGTCAGTAATTTGCTTTCTGGTTCTCCATTTCTCCAGGTATAATTTTGCAGGACTGTGTCTCAAGTTTTCTTTCAGGATATGTAGACAAATGATCACAGCTCCAGTATAACTCCTCCAGAGTTGAAGACAGCTGGTCTTCTCATGTAAATTGAGCAATGGAGATGATTAATGAGGCGACATTAGCTAATGGAGTTGGAATGAATGGCTTATGGTGATTTATTTATTAAAAGCATCTTTATTTACTCACAAAGCTGCTTTGTTTTTATTTTTCCTAAGGAGAATTTCTGTGGAAGTACAGAAAAGTCAAAGTTGTTATTTCCAGAAGCATAGCATCAGAGAAGAAAGAATCTGACTTCGACTCCCAACTTGAAGTCTCCTGGGTCCAAGTATTCCACGTGTACTAGAGCATGAGCATTAATTACACTCATTCCTACTTCTCATCACTTTATTTAATGGACTTAGAAAGTCCTGCTATTCTTCTATGTGGCTAATGCAATGACTTCTACAGTTTCCTCTAATTAAATGCTTTCCAGGAATGAGTTGGATAATGTATTTCCAAACATTAGCAAAATTGAGAAGTGAAAAGAGTTAAGGTTCTAAAGGGAATCTTCCTTATTCAGGAACTTAGGAAAATGCAAGCTTTGGAATAAGGAAGACCTGAGATTTAACTTTCCAGGGTGCAAAGATCAAAGATCCCTCTTTTCACCTATGAGATGGGGACAATTGCAACAGTGCTGAGAATTGTGTGTATATTGGACTACAAAAAGAAAGGCCTAGGAAGAGTGGACCAAAGAATACGGGGCATTTCAGGCTTTCAATAAATATGAATCTCTATGTTTTATGAGTTCCCTCCTTGTGAATGGAGTAAAACTACTGTCACCTTCTCTTTTTTGCAGTATGCCTGCCCCTTGGATTTTTTGTTTGTTTGTTTGTTTGTTTTTGGGCCACACCCGGCAATGCTCAGGGGTTACTCCTGGCTGTCTGCTCAGAAATAGCTCCTGGCAGGCACGGGGGACCATATGGGACACCGTGATTCGAACCAACCACCTTTGGTCCTGGATTGGCTGCTTGCAAGGCAAATGCTGCTGTGCTATCTCTCCGGGCTCCTGCCCCTTGGATTTTGAAGTTTCTTTTTTCTGCATGTAGATCTAAAGTACTCTGATGGCAAAACCATAGGGGTCCCCAGTGCCTCATTGGACACACCCAAAGGGCATTATAGGAAAGTTCTCAATGCTTTCACTCTACATATGCGTACACACAAAGGCACATGATCTTCATGGGGTTGGTTCTCAAAGGACATTGCAGATGACCCTGGGATTTGATTTTCTCCTTATCTGTAATTGGTCAATATCAATTGAACATCTAAGGATTTTTCATATTTGTTTCTACAGCCATTTCTAAAGAAAAATATTAATACAATTTTTTATTAAATAGCCAAGTAACAACTATGCCTTAACAAATATATTCTGACATCAAGTGGTAACAAAGTCTGAGTTGAGAAGCATTTTCTATTAAGGAAAAGCTCAGGCCTGTGCTCTTAATAACAGATCTTCTCTACTTCATGCTTCATCACAGCTCAAAGAAAGCTCAGGATTGCTGCATGGCTCAGCCAAGAGCAACTATACTATCCTCAGTCATCTCCCTCCAGTATCCAGCAATTTCCCAGGCTCTCCAGTGAGAGCTTGCTTGGTTTCCACTAATTTAATCAGCCGTGCAAAGGAAACAGAGGTGTTGCACTTGGCTCTGGGGAATTTTTATTATGATGTGTTATTAGAAGGGAATACTACCTCCTGGAATAATATCAGGGACAGGCTCATGGAACAGCAGACCCAGCAGAGGCCTTGGAGATGATCCAGTTCAAACTCAGACTTCCAAGGGCAGGAAACGAAGGCTCAGAGAGGGAAAGTGCCTTCCTCGAAGTTACACAGATTCTCAAGCTGGTGACAGATCTTGGGCAACAACCCAGATTTTAGTTCATGTTGCAGCCTTATCTTTATGCTTCTGGCTTAACTGTCCTGTGGTCTTTGGAATTCAATATGCTGAAGTTGTATTCATCGTTTATTTTTAAACATGGGCAATTCTATATATTACTCGTATTTCAGCTACCACTGCATGAAGGTGACATTGAAAAATCGGCAGAGCAATGAAGGAAGACAACAAACGAGGCTTCTAGCCTTGTGCCTGGTTACATGCATTGGACTAACGGAACCATCTAGGGTACAAAGAGAAGCCTCGTTTGGTAATGGACTTTCTTCTGTCTCAGAATATAAGTAAAACAGAAGCTCCCCTCTTTCTTGTCCTCACTATTCTTCTGGGACATCTCATTGTCATCTAGCTTTAGGAACGAATAAAACAATCTCATCTGTTGAAGTTCTCATATTCTTTTTACCTGTTCTGATGCTGCTTTTTTCCACTAGTGCATAGAATCAATGGCTTTTAGAACTGAAAAGACATTTTTATGGTCTATTCATTACTTTCTTTTTTATTTTTCTTTATCTTTCTTTTTTTTTGTTTGTTTGTTTTTTTGTTCTGAAGTTCCTGATTTACTGCAGGCTCTGAGTTCAGAGATTAACCCTGACAGGTTCAAGAGACCATATGGGGTGTCTGGAATTGAACTCAAGTCTACTGTGTACAAGGTAAGTGCCCTATCTACGTACGGTTGCTTTGACCTGGTTATCATTTTCAACCCAGACATTTTCTAGAATGAAGCTCACAGAAAGCAAGTTTCTGGTTAAGGGTAAATTTATGGTCAAGAGACTCCATATCATGAGGCTGGGTCCAGTGTTCATTGTTTTCCATCTAGGAGTTTAGTCTGTCCTATTACTTTATAAGCTCTATGTTGGTTTCCCCCCAAGAACATCTCATTCCTTGACTTTTATTCTGAGAAATGTATTCCCAAATAACTGAAATAATGGCAAGAGTGCAAACCCATCCTCAGTTATTGCACTACAAAATAAACATCTATTTTACCCTCTACCATAAAAGACATCCATGCTTATCTTGTGTACTTAAGATAATTCTGTCCCCCAAGGTCTCTGAGGCCTGGGGCCCAGGGGTGGGGTAATAAGCATTATCAAATTTCCTTGTTTTAGTCTACTTATAATTTCTGTGATGATCCTAATTATCTGAGGTTTGGTAAGAGAAATACTCATCTTAAAGATGTAGAAATAGATGTTCCAAAATCATTTTGCTTTCACCAAAATTTTAAATAACTGTGATAGAGTGGGATTTGGGTGTCTGGATAAGGGTTTGGAATGTGACAAAATCCTACAGTGAAACAGATGGCTAAACAAACAAGAAAATTGCCACTACTATCCACATCTTCACATCACATTCCTTGGAAGGGTGGAGATTGAGAGAGAGAGAAAGAGAGTAAGAGAGAGAGAGTTAGTTGAGATAACTGGGCCCAGTATTCTTAGTTTTCATGCTAGAACTCTGAATAAAAAGTCAAGGAATTTGATTCTAACATGGCAGCTGTAAATCCAGTATCTTAAACAGAGAGTAAACATTTTCTCTATGTCCCATCAGTCTGGATATGAGAATGTCACACCAGCATGTACTCCTTGAAGGCATCCAGGACATGAGGTGATAGAAACTGGAGTTGGACCTTGTTTTTTTCTCATGCTATATGGAGGGAAAAAATGAAAGAAATAAGGCAAGCATTTACTTTCAGAAAGTGACACAGAATTTGCACATCACTTAATTTTGCCAGCAAAAACTTAAGCCACAAAGCCATGTCTGTCTGCAGACTTCTGAGAAATAGAGTTTATAACAGTGCATAATCATTCTATGTGTGTGAACATATGAGAACGAGAGAATTGAGAATGAGATGTCTATTACTAACAGAAAGAAGGGAAATATATATGTATATATATTGAGATAGTAGTCCTTGTTGAAAAACTAAGTATTTCTGGGCCTTACTGGTAAAGAAATAAACAAGAATAGTAGTCCTTTCTTAACTATATACTAAAAAACAAAGACTGGGAAAAATGGTTGCTGTGTCTGATTTTATTTGATTCTTAGACTGACCCTTTAACTGAGTAGCCACCATATCCTACAGATGGAAAATTTGTCTAGGGCTAAACAATTAGTATGTGAGAACCAAAACTGGCATTCTAAATTTGACTTAAAAGCCCATAATGTTCATATTCGTCTCTAAATTTTCTTACTCATAGATTTGAATTCAAATCTGAGGATGACCCAGGGATCCTAAAATTCCAGGCACTTAATCACTATAGTTCAATAGTTAATTACAATTAATGGCAGGAGTTGCCAGGCATCCAGGCAACTTTGCCAAGCTCAAGTAATCTCAGGCAGCGTGCACAGCTAATTCATTTATTCCTTCATGAAGGAAAAAAAAAGTCAAAAGTCTTGTCCATTGTAGGTCCTCAGAAATCAGCATCTAGTTGAGCACTGCTGAGCAAAACACATCTGAAATCCATCCTCAAATAGCTGACAAATAAGAAAGGGAGATGAGCATGGACTCTCACAAGAACAATGGATATTCTCACAACTATCTTTTGTGTCAAATATTATAATAAGATGCCATGAGAGAAAACCAGGGAAGGAGACACTTGCTTCAGATAGAATGACCTTCAAAGTTCTTTCTAAATCATGCTATAAGACATAAAAGGAGGTGTTATTAGAGGTTGGAGATTCTGTAGGGAAATGGATCAATCTATGCAAAGGCCTTAGGAAGGAGAGAAACTGGAACATTCAAGGGGATGGTTTAACTGGAGGACAGAGAGTGAATAAGGGCCAGGAGATGAAATGTTATGGGAGACCTGGGTCAGGTTTTGAAGGCTGTGCAAGAAGTTTGGATTTGTATTCTGCACCAATGGGAGCATTTGCACTGATATTTATTTAGCTAAGATCCTATGGCTGATAAATAGAAAAGGAATGAAAAAGGAAGAGAAAGGAAGAAAGTTAGGAAGTTATTTCTATTGATTTAGGCAAGAATAAATTTGCTTAAACTAGGGGTTGGAATAGGATAGGAGTTGGGAGATAGGAGATGGATTTGGAATGTATAATGGGATGAGTCATGCATGGATTGTACTAAAGATGGTTGTGGGAAGGTGGTTAACAAAGAATGATTCTTCCAGGTTTCTAGTGGGATAATCAGTGGACAGCCTGGCCTGAAACATGAAAGGACAAGAAGAAGAGATCTGGTGAAAGAAGACCAATTGAGGTAACACACAAACTGAACTTAGAAAAGTGTTTGAACCAAGTACCATGGTTAAGTGGTTAAAACAGCTCTTGGTTTTCTTCTTAGATGCATGTTATATCCTGTAAATCCTTCATTGCTACCCAGAGAACTCTTTGAAGGGTCAAACTCATTTTATCAGCTTCATTTAGAGATATTGGAGATAGAGCTTGTTAGCCAGTGCCATGAAAGGTCCCCTAGAGCAGGGAAATATGATTGCACACCCCAGGGAACCTCTTACTGTATGTAGAGAAAAGCCATTTTGAAAAGACCTTGCCATCTTTCAAAAAGCAATGAGGAATTGTTTACTATTATGCAAAATATGTTAAGCATACAATATTTTCCCATTCCTATCATTAAATATATTAAATACTTGTGTTTGCATATGTATATGTGAATGAATATATAATTCAAGGAAAAGATAAATAGTATTCATATTAAATGATACCTTAAATGACTTGCAATCAGAGAAAATAGACTATCCATTTATATAGTGTCCTATACTATGATTTCATGCACCTGCTGGCCTGGAGCCAAGCAGCCTGAGATGTCTGTGGTTCCCGTTTGAAGAAATATGATGATAATGAATGAAAATTAGAAGAGAAATGAGTAAATCTGATGACACCATTAGCTCCAGTTGAGAGGGAGATGTCCTTCCTCTCCCTGAAATAAGTGTCTTGCTGTTCATCTTCCCCACCTAAGGGACCAATCTCTCCAGGTTGCAAGTCCATGGCGAGGCATCCCACCAGTCCTGTGAGCAGGTGCTGTCTGTTGGGACAAGCTGTCCTGTGCTTTCTGTGACTGTGCTGTCATCCTCTGTGAAGACCCAATTAAGCCGAGCGGGAACTGTCTAGCTACGATGATACATTGCATTCCTGGAACTGACCCAGGACACACACACACACACACACACACACACACACACACACACACACACACACACACACACACACACACACACACACACACACACACCCTTGTCTGATGAGAAGGCTACCTTCTCTATCCCAGGCTCATTTTATAGATGTGGGAATGGAAACCCTGGCAGGGAAATGTCCTTCATTAGCTTAGGGCATTCTCCCCTTTCTGCCCCCCATATAGATATTTTTTTCATTCATTTGTATTTGGCACAGATAATAAAGGCTCAGGTTGGGAGTGGCAGGTGGCCAGTTATCTGCTGGGGCTGGAGAGAGAGAGAAAGAGAGAGAGAAAAGAGAGAGAAAGAGAAAGAGAGAGAGAGGGAAAGAGAGATAGAAAAGCTGGGGTCTACTCTAATAGAATACTTAGAGTAGAGATGAATAGTCTCCCCAGTCTCCCTCTGAGGAACAATTAAAACATGAAGTAGCAGAAAAAAATAGGGAGAGGTGGACAGAGCGATTAAGTCAGGGAGAGTCAAGCACAATAGTGATCTACAGGTCACCCAAAGATGGGGATGGGGCCAGAGGGAGGTGGATATTGCTATATCCCATTCCTGATAGCAGGCAGAAATCTCCTGAGGGCAGAGACAGCTGAATATGCTTTGAGAAAGGCTTTCAGGCTTTCTCATGAATCCACCACAGCTTGCAACTTTATGTCATGCAGTTTGCAATTCGTTATTGAGTTTGGGAGTTGGAGCCCCCCCATGGGAGACAATATTTTAGGCTGTTGTCATGGTTTTGCACCAGTGTAAAAAAGCTGTGAGGGGAAGAGGAGTGAGAAGCAAGAAAAAAGGGGGGAGCAAGTCTGAGATAGGAGAGGAGGCAAAAGTAAAGGGGAGAAAGGACCCAGAAATAGGATCATGTTGGTCTTCCCTTTTCACCACAGTTGTAGTGTTTCCTGGCTACATCAGGACAGCCAATGTTTCTGTGTGTCATGGGAAAGGTAGGGAGGAAGTTGTTTCCTGGGTAAGTCAAAGCCAATGACTGTTTCTGTTAGTGATCATGAGGAACCCATAGAGTTTTCTCTGCAGTGGAAGAGAAGATCAAGTGGAGAGAGAAGAAACATAGAGGCAGCCCCGGATTTTGGTGTCCACTCTTCATAGCTCCTTCCATCTTTTATGCAAACAAGGAATCTGGATTATCAGAGGCCAGCCATGTTCTTAAGAACATGCGGTTGGAAAATAGTAGCATTGGAAAACTTGGGACAATTTGACTACCAAATGGACTCCTGCTGGTGACAACATGCAGGGGTGTGTAAAACTGAAATTCTCTTGCATATTTGCATAGTGAGGCTACTGCAATAAATAGCTATGGAAGGAGACGGGTGGACAGAGGCTTCTTCTTTCATAGTTCTGGAGGCCACACCTCTGAAATCTAGTTTCTTTTGGACAACTGGGAAAAGCCCTTTCAGGTTCCAGCAGGCCTTGGCATCAGTTCTGTCTTCAATTTCACTCCATCACATCTCTGGGCTTTGCCTCTTTTTGTCTTCTAGAATCCAGTTTCTTGGATTCTTACCACTTGCAATCCCCCCCTTTTTTTTGCCACCAGAAAAGTTTTTTTGGAATTTTTTTTCAAATGCTGTGATTTATGTCATTGAATATGATGGGATTTCAGGCATGCAATATTACTTCCAGTTCTACCACCGCATGTCCCTATCCCCTCACTACTGGCCTGAGACACATGTATCTAGTCCTTATAGATATGTGTATCTAGTATACAAGTCCTTACATGGCTTCTTGGTAGTTACATTTTTTTAAGCTAAATGGGTATTGTTTAGGTTTCATGCTTATGGTAGTACAGGCTTAGCTATACACAGATGCTTCAAGTGATTCAAAATCAGAGGGGAGCTTAATATTCTCGCCTCATCCCTATCTTACTTCCAGAACTACTCCTCTTTCTTCTACCTCTGTTTCTCTCTTTCCTTGATATTTTTGTTTCTGTTGTCTAGAGTCAGTGTTGTATCCAACTTTGCTACCATCTATTCCTTAGACATTTATACCCACAGATGAATGAAAACACTTTGTTCTTCTGACTTACTTTACTTAACATGAGACTTCATTCCACACATAGTACAGAAAATAGCAGACTTTTTACATATACTAAATAGGTATATAAATCAAGTAGTTAGTGATAATGAATCATAAATTTGAATTTGGTCCAACCTGAATTTGGTCCCTGTCATGATATAGCCCTCTGACCATTGCCAGCTGTAGTTCAGGATGCTCCCTTCACCCCTGCAAGCACTTCCTGAGTTATCCAAAATGTCCCCAGTGCCACTTCTTAGGGTCTCATATTGAACCACTCTCCAAGCTAGCTGAAAATATATAGGAGTGACTCTTTTGCTTCCTAAATACCACATGAAAGGCCCTTCTCTCCAAATGTCACATTTTAAAGGATTCCTATTTTCAATTATGTAATCTCCTATCTGGTTGAGACCCATAGTTTAAGAAGCTAGGCTCCAGAAAAATTCTTGACATTAGAATTAGGCCTCATCAAAGTGATAGGTTTTATCCTGAAGTCTTCTGTATGATTGCATCATTAAAGATTCTTTTTCTTCCAGGCATTGGTGGTGTTAAAGGACAGGGCATAGTAGGTAGGGCATTTGCCTTGCAAGAGGTGTACCTGGGTTTGATAGCTGGCATCTCATGTGGTCCTCTGAAACTCCCAGGAATAATTTTGGAACACAGAGCCAGGAATAACCCCTGAATGCTATCAGGCATGGCCCCAAACCAAAAAATAAATAAGATTTAAAAAAGTGACAAACTAGAAATTTAAGTCACAAAGTCAACAGCAATGAAATCATGAAACCCAGATATAAAATGGACCTTTTAGGATGGAAGACTGGGGCAGGGGGAAGTGGCATAGGACGACTCTGGAAACATTATTATGGAGGGAGGTTAACACTGATGATGGGGTTGGTCCTGAAACATTATATGTGTATAAAATATGAATAACTTTGTAAATTACAATGTTTTAAATTAAAAATTAAAAACTGCAGAAAAGAAAAACTTGATTCTTTTTTAAAATGGGTCACCTATGCAGGTTCAGGTAGACACATTCTTTTTTAGGGAGTCACTACTCACCCACTCCAGTGAACTTGGAGATACGTGGAATATGTTTTCCTCTTACTTACAGTGACCAGTTGTAGTTGGGGTAGGTAGGGGATTTCCCAGTCCATCACCATCTATGATTTTTTCTTTTCTTCTCCCAGCATCCTGAGCAAGAAAAGAGAAGAAAGAATGATGCTTATCTTGCATATGAATGGAGAATCTTGGAATTACTCTGTGGGTCTGTGGTAACTCTGTAACCTGACATTTTTGGGGGGAAGAGTTGTTTTTAGTTACATCCAGTGGTGCTTGGGGATTACTCCCAACTTTGGAGGTTGAAGGTTATTCTCAGTGTTAGATATAGAATCCCTGCCTCCCACATGCAAACTATATATTCAGATCAGTGAGCTCACCCCTAGGCCCCACTGATTCAGCCTCTAATTCCAATGGAAGACTTACTGGTTCTATTTTATTTTAGGATAAACAAGACCAAAAACTTTCAGCATGATGTTGAGATTCTTTGATAAAAGAGCCATAATGGGTCATTTCAGCCTGTAACATCTTCTGGCAGGGCATTTTTAGGATTCTCCATCAGTCTTTATGGATGGGGATCATTTCTTCTACTTGTACGTGACTCACAAAAAGTCTGAACCCCAGGACTCCATGGGCATGGAACCACATGGTCAATAGGGAAACAATGTGGAAAGATATGGGCAGCTATAGTGACTGACTAGGACCAGGAAATGGCCAGGGAGTCAGGCTTTTGGGTTTAGCATTAGTGTTTTATGTGTCTAAAGGGGGATTTAGGAGTATATCAGAGGCCCTGCAGTATCCAAGTGAGGTGTCAGAACAGCCCAGTCCCTTCCAAATCAGAGAAATTGTTTTTCTAAGCTGGGATCCAGATGTCTGACATGTGTTTGCTAAGAGTGGGATTGTTGGGAGAGGAGTTTAAAGAAGGGGGTGTGATCTGGAGCAAAGAAAGAAAGGGAGGAGAGAAGAGAAGGAAAAAGAAACCGGTAGGGTGGTATGAATTAGAGAAAAATCAAAGAGTGGTTAATAAAAGAAGGGTGATAAAAGAGCTATTTGTGTGTATGTGTGTGTATGTATGTATGTGTGTGTAAGCCAAGGGTAATCCTCATTTTTCATTAAAATGACCAATTTGAGTTTCTTGTACCCATCCAGCAGGATGCTATCTAAAGCCAAAAGCACTAAAATTTATAGAATATTCCAGATCCTGTCATCCTAATAGCCCTAATAACAGTCATAATAATAAAAAAATTCCATAAATTTTGCTTGTTTTTTTTATCATGGCTTTTTAAAAAGAGCAAATAAGACAGTAATAATTAAAATATCAACCGTACTTTTGGCCAACAAAAGATGTTATCTTTAAATATGTCCAACAGTTCCACATCCCCTCCATGCCGAAAAACATCCCACCTTCTCAGCTCTACATCTAGAAATGTGCTTCCTGTAGGTATAAGAAGATAAAACTTGGAGTCTGAAGATTAGTTCCTCCTGGACTTAGAGTGGACCTGAAAGCTGCTAACTACTAGCCTGAGAAAAGAAAGAAGCAGGTGATTTTGAACCATACAGGGACAGAAGTCAAATAAAGAAGGCCTGTAGGAATGAGTTATGCTACCATTAGTCAAGGGATGCCAGGATGCTCCAAGGGTTGAAAGAGTCTAGCAAAAACAGTCACTAGCACCTTCAACGAGAGGGTGTACCTGTCTGCAGGCACCTTGATTTCAAATTTTGTACTGCATGAGAGTAAATTGCTCGTGTTTTATACCATCAAGCTAACAGTTGTTTCTGGTGGCAGGTACAAGGACCAATGCATAGAGTTCAAACACGGGCTATAAGTCTCTTTAATAAATAGTAGAACTGTAGATAATTTTGTCCCCAAAGCAATTTGAGGATTAGAAAAACAGGTTGTTTGCTAAGTGGCATCTAAGTTCCTTCTCATCTTTAAATAAGAAACTTTATAACTTATCTTTCTTGTACAATTGTATTGTATATTTATCTCTTACCATTCTGCTTTATATAAATATAACTTTGTATGGATGTTTATAATATATTTTATTTATATCAAATGCATAAATGCTATCAAATAAATACCTCATCATTTCCTTAATCTTCCCTAACCATTGATATAAATCTTTTTCATAGTTTTTACTATTATAGATCCTGCTGCTCCAGATCTCATTATTCTTGACTTTTATGAACCTACATAGCAGGATGATACCTAAAACATCTCTGGGGAAGCTCTTGAGAACACCAAGGAAACTAAGTTTATTGCTTTATTTGAGAGGGAGATAGGTAGCAGCCTTTCCTCTTACCTAAAAAAAAATTCAAAAACTATCTCTCCAGTTCTTTCTCTCTCTCTCTCTCTCTCTCTCTCTCTCTCTCTCTCTCTCTCTCTCTCTCTCTCTCTCTCTCTCTCTCTCTCTCTCTCTCTCTCTTTGTTTTTGGGCCACACCTGGCAGCTCTCAGGGGTTACACCTGGCTCTATGCTCAGAAATCACCCCTGGCAGGCACGGGGGACCATATGAGATGTTGGGATTCAAACCACCATCCTTCTGCATGAAGGATGCCTTACTTCCATGCTATCTCTCGGGTCCCTCCAGTTCTCTTTTAATACCACATAGAATTCTCTAGTAAATCCTGTCAGACAAATTCTTATTACCTAGTATTCAGAAGTAGTGAGAATATAAAAGGTATTATTTACATTGCTTCACAGAATAAAACTAGAGTCTATCTGATTTACTAAGTAAAAAAGAAATGGTTTTTTTAATAGAATAACCATTCCCTTCCACAGAAATTGAAAGATAGTGTTTCCTCATGGGAAGAAGAATTAATAGCAATAGTGTTAAAAAATTGATCACTAAAATGAACAATTTTAGAAACACTTGGGACTTTGCTAAGAAATGCAAAATTGTGGGTTCCATCTTTAACCTACTAAATTAGAAATTATGGTGTGATTTAGCAACCAGTATTTTAATTAAAAAAATTTTTGGTGATTTTTGGGCCACACCTGGCAGAGCTTAGGAGTTACTCTTGGCTCTGAGCTCAAAAATCTCTCCTGGCAGGCTCATGGGACCATATAGGATGCAGGGGATTGAACTAGGGTTGGTCCTGGGTCAGCCGCATGCAAGGTAAACGACCTACCACTGAGCTATTGCTTTAGGCCCATTTTAATTAATTTTTATGATTTTTCTCTGAATCCTCTTGAAATTTGAGTGCATCATTAGGTTTAAATATAACTGATTTATCTCTAATAATTTGTTTTTATATTATTGGTTGAACATTTCTCGTGTATCAGGAACAATGTTTGGTCTTTTTCTCATATAAAAGATGGCTTAGTTAAGGAAACATAAGAATAAATAAGAATAATTACCATGAAAATTACACTTAAAGAGCTGAATGCATCTCTGATGATTTTAAAAGGGTTTTGATGATACAATGGTGTCCTTCTGAATTGTTTCTCATTTTAATTAAGGTGAAGCAAAAATAATGTTCTGGATATTTTTTTGGATATTTGTATAAATGGAATTGAATATAAATGAGTTCTCAAATACCTGAACATCTCTACCAATACTGTGAAATAGTGTCTAAGTAGAAACATTAGGAAAAAATATGTATATAATAAATAAACCTAAAATTCATTAATAATATGTCAGTTGATATAGCGAGGAACATTTATTCTTCCTATCAAAATTTAATAAGACCTGGAACAGATATAAGTAAATTGCATATATTTTTCTTAGACCATATTTTTCTACAAAAAAAAAAATGATCTCAAAGATCACCAGAAAAATCAAGATAGGAGAGAACATAGTTCCAGATAAACTTCTTATCAAATGATCAAGCAGAAAACTGAGATTATGTTCCATCTATTCATTTATTCAAACAGAATTATTGTTATGATAATAGTGGTGATGCTTTAGGGCCACACCAGGTGTTGTTCAGGGCTTACACCTGGCCCTATGCTCAGATATCACTCCTGATGAAACTTAGAGAACTCTATGGGATATTGGCAATCAAAGTTGGGTTAGTTATGTACCAGGAAAACTCTCTACACACTGTCCTATCTTTCCTACCCTGAAACAACATTGTAAAAGTTATTCCCACATTTCAGATACGCAGTGTTATCTATGTCCACTCACAAGGAGTTCACTTGCTCTCTCAAGAGGAGACATGGGTAGGAAAGACAAATAAACATATGTTAGAAATGAATGTAAGGTTCCAATGGGCCCAAAGAATAATATTTTTGGTAGACATAGGATCCAGGATGCTAATTTCAATTTCTAGGAGAGAAAGGATTCAGAATATCATTGTTTCAATTTTTCAGTTCTGAATTTGAAATTTGTCAAAGGTGAGGGTAAATTTATCTCTCTGTTATAGAAATTCTCTCTCATTGCAAACCAGTGGGTTCTGTGAACCTCAGATTGTGACAGATCTGGTGCACTAAACTGACAGAAAGCAACACCAATAGCTAGAATAATCAGGACCCTCTGCTATTGTCTGATTACTCTGGATATGCAAGTCTATATTCATATCCAAAAAAATCAACCCTAATTCTTATATCAACCCTGAACTTATACTTAATACTTAAGACAATACTTAAAGTATTCCTTCTTTCTTCTTTTTTGTCAAGGTGTGTGTGTGTGTGTGTGTGTGTGTGTGTGTGTGTGTGTGTGTTGTATGTGAACAGCTGGAGAATATTAAGAATGCATAAAACCCAAGCCTCATCTTGCTCAAAAACACCATTATTATTAAACCCTGGGTTCCCCATAAAAACTTTTTTTGACCCAAAAAGGAAATGTGCTTTTCTCTGCTTATTGTTGGCTGTTATAAAGTGACTTCCCATTGTCTTTGGTTGGCTGCATGATTTCCCCTCCAATCTTTGATATTCTCTTCCCTATGGTCAATATTGAATTCCTTTCAGGTACTGCTCATCCATAAAATGTAGCAAGAAATTTTCATCAAAAACAAATTCTCATCAAATAGACTATTCCCAGAAATGGCTATCACCATTGCCTTTTCTATTTCTTTTGTTCATATTCCCACATTGGGAGCTGGACCTTAATCCAAGTCTCCAGCCTACAAGAGCATGAAACTGGTGATTGTAAGCAAAATCACATGACTAGTAAAGAGGATAACCTTTAAAATAGAGCAGACAAAATAGAAGTAGATGATGGTTTTGTATCATTGGTTAAAAAATCTGGATTTTTATCTGATGGGTCCAGCTGTCTTAAGTATATCCTGACCCTGCTCAGAAGCTCAATTTTTTTTTTGTTTTCAATTATTGGAAGTAGGGAAGGTTTCTATAGAATCTTGATCTAGATCAGGGGTCTTCAAACTATGGCCCGCGGGCCACATGTGGCCCACAGAGGAGTCTGATCCGGCCCGCCAGCAGTGAGCACTGTTTGGTTGCCAAGATACCTGCCAGCATATACACTCAGTGTATATCCAAATATCAGGAACCATGCACTCAAAATAGTAACCATCTTTGGTAGCACTTATGCCTGTGAACAGACTTTTTCAAGAATGAAACATCTGAAAACTCCAACCAGATCAAGATTAACTGATGCCCACTTGCATCACTTGTTACGGCTGGCAGTGACAAATATGGAACCGGACATTGACCATCTCATTAGCCAAAAGCAGGCCCACAGTTCCCATTGAAATACTGCTGCGTGATCTGTTTATTTATAAATGGTTTTCATTTTATTTATATAAGATATGTGCAGTGTGAGTAGGAATTAGTAGCTCATATAGTCCGGCCCTCCAGCTCTCTAAGGGACCGTAATCTGGCCCTCCAGCTCTCTAAGTGACCGTAATCCGGCCCCCACTTTAAAAAGTTTGAAGACCCCTGATCTAGATCATGGAATGGATGACATGAAGGAAGTATAGAATTTGGGAAATCCTGCTTTTCAGATAAAAAAAAATAAAGAATTTAGGAAATCCACCAAAGAATTTTAGGAGTTCAGTCTTCTCACTTCTTTGTATTATGACTTTTATTCCCTGATCTTGAGACAAAAGATAATGCCTCTCTGTGCATGCCTGTGGAGTGGGGTCTGCACAAGTCTCTCTGGCATCCTTTCTAGTTCTTAAAGAGCAAGTTCTTTAAAGAACTAGTTCTTATCATTCTTAAAGAGTTCTTAAAGGACTTCTTACATCAGTCAGAGGTATGTAATTGAAATCAATGGTTTAATTTTCCATGAAGATCTATGAAAGATAAGGAGGGAGGTGGGTTACTGGAATATTCCCCTTCTAGCCTTCCTCTCTTTGTGTCTTTTTAAAAGTCAGTAAATTCTTTAATTTAATCTCTGTGGGACACACAGTTATAAAGTCGCTCACTATTGAGTTTCAGTTCCACAACAGACAACACCCTTTAACAGTGCACATTACCCACCACCAAAGTCCTCTCTCTAGCATTGCTTTCTTCTAACCTAAAGGCTAGCACAATCCCTCAACTTTGCCATGAGTATTCCCCCAACTTCCTGTCATTGCTGTCGATGTAGAATTTATAACATCTACACTTATCTCTATGTCTCTGAAAGTAGGTGGGACAGAGGCTAGTCCCTCCATTTCATTTATAGAGAACCTCACTTGGGAAACCTATGAGTGACCTCATCAGAAGTGGAGGTTACTGACCCATTTATTTATCAAAGAACAAAAGTTCTATCTATGGCTTTCAAGTTCATCACTTTATTTGAGCAGTTGGTCTTACCAGAGCCAAGTGAATTCACCTAACTAGCCCTATGCTTCTGTGATTAATCTTCAAAACAGACTTTCAATGCCAGACTCCATATTAAGATAAGAGATCTGGATAATCCTGGTCAGAGAAGACTGTATGGCCCTGGAGGTACAAATTAATTAGAACACCTCGTTTCTCATGGGGCTGGAGCCATGGCACAGCAGTAGGACGTTTGCTTTGCACGTGCTGACCTAGGAGGGACCACAGTTTGATCCCCTGGCATCCGATATGGTCCCTGAGCCAGGAGCGATTTCTGAGTGCATAGCCAGGAGTAATCCCTGAGTATCACTGGATGTGGGCCAAAAACAAAAAATAAAAAATTAAAAGAACACCTTGCTTCTGTGTCACCTCCATCCCTGTTCTTGTCATTGTATCAATTACTACTCCCCACAAATGGTCTTGACAGCCTGCTTATGTTGAGGGCCTCCTGCTCTATCTAGGTAGAATCAAGAGATCTGGGATTGATTTGTTTCAATTCATATCTCTGCTTTCATTCCACTTCAACTTGAATTCTGCTTTTCCTTCAAAATGAAATAGTGAAGAGTTCAGGTCAAATCACTTGTAAATTTGATATTATCATTCACAATATATTTTTATGCTACATATTTTACAGATCTCTGGAAATGTGCATGCATTTTGGTCTACTTCAAAATTCCAGTAAGTTTATAAGAATTATCTTCAGGTCATGCTACTCAATTTGTTATTTTAAAAAGCACACCCATAGCTCAATAGGCTGAGTTCATGCTTTAAATGTGGGAGGCCTACATTTGATTCTCATCACTGTATGCTCCCCAAAGGACTCTTGGGAGCAACTCCTGAGCTGAGTGTATTTCTACAAACATACCCAGATTATGGGTCCAAAATCAAACCAAAAAGAAGCTTCTCTATCATTGAATTATAATTTTGGGTATTATTTTGACAGTTATTATTTTGACAATAAAATTAGCATCTTTTTTATCTCACATAGTGTACATCATGCAACTAATTTTATTTCTTTTTTCTGAATCCATAGACATAAACAATCTGCTCAATTGTTTATGGTACCAACTGATTTAGGAAATCTTGCACTCTGGCCATGGCACATATTCTTGATCAGGGGGCTAAGTGTGGGATGACTATGATTCTACTGAGGAAAAACACTTCCATTCATCTTTGGTTGGTAAAAGGTAAGGTTCAAACTCTATTCTGGAGGGAAAATAGAGACAGGAAGGAGGTGAAACTTCTACACAGGGGTGTTTAGAGAGCAGCCGAGATGGTCACATGGTTATCAGGGTTAGCAGTGGCATTATCCCTTTGGACTTGGGATCCAGTTTTGAAAGAGACTCCCTAAAAGGGCACTGGAAAATGTCCTTAGTTGGTTGTGAACATGCCTGTCAATAGTAGAGTTTTTATGCCTGCAGTTCCTTCCTCTTACACTCTCCTTTATCCTCAGACAAATGACATTCCAGAGTCATGTTTCACTTGGGTGAAAGAAAAGTCTGTGAGGAAGATAAAACTATTGTAACCATATTATAATAACTATAATGATAACAATAATAAAGGTATTCATTTAGAAAATATCTAGCTTTGATTACCAGAAATTGGGAGAGAAGAGATTTGTGGGGAATGATAACATTCTGAGATCTGTCTCATAGTTCTGCATGTTGGGGATTGGCCCTGCAAGCCTGGAGGAGGCATGATAATGATAAAAAGATGTATTGAACACAGCCAGGTGGCTTGTTGGGGCAGCTAGTGAGGCCTGGGCAGGCCCATGTTCATGAGTCACAATGGCTAAGTTTAGTGCTGGCTCTGTGGTAGAACAGATGGATGGTAGATGCAAAGACATTCTCTTGGACTCTGGCCTGACAAGGTCCTGCTCAATTGGTCAGAATCAAGATTGAGCTGACAGATACATGCTCCTAAGTCTGGGAATGACAGGTGGGGGGACAGGAACCTGTGACAGCTCATTTCTCTCCTCTTTTCTATTTGGAAACAATTATTGAGCTTCAATTGGACAAAAGTAATTTCAACAAGTCCTTTTCTCAATGGGCTTGCAATATAAATGGAAGCTAGATCATGACTACCCAGTTTTATCAACAGGAAGCAAATAGATGGGAAACAGACAGGAAATATTAGTCTTCACTTCTCAAGCAGTGCATTACAATGAACGGAGCATTTTTTTTTAATCAAGTCTATCATTGTACTTGTTTCCAACAGTAATCAGGAAACCACGCATGATTATTCCCAAGTTATAGATTAACACAGGGAGGAGGAGTAAAGCAACTTATACTTTTTTTCCATAGGAATTCCATAGCTGAAATGAATACTCCCTCCATCCATTCAGAAATCAAAACTCTTTCCATCTAAAGATTCTGCCTCATGACAGATGGATTATGAGAAGAAGAGATACATTTTCAAAGTTTGCAGAGAGTGTGATATAAGAATCTGAATGGCCAACAGTGCCAGTAATTTAATTACATTGACATGTCCTGGCTTTATCTTTTGTGCAGGGGAGAACTCTCTGCAGGGGCTATTCCCAGTAATCCTTGGCCTGACAACTTAATGCTTGGATGTTGAGATGGGTGGTACTTTAGCCTAGGTGGTAGGATCAAACCAGGAACACATGTGGTGCTGCAGTGCAGGATTAAGTGCCAGGGACTAAACAAGACAAGTGCTTCAGCTCTTTGAGACGTGTCCATGGATATTTAAGTGCTGCCCCTTAATACATTCCACAATATCGTGGTCTTGTTTTACTTTCTCTACGTGCATATGTTTTATCTTCTTTGATCTTTTCTAATGCCTTTAAGAATCTTAAAGAAACATAAAATACAGGATTTGGACAACAAGAATGTATGGCACATTGGTAGAAAGAATCGCCTTGGTTGGATGTAAGGATTAGGGAACATCCAACTACATTCCTTACAACATTCATTGAAAAATTTCAACAGTGTCTCTCAAGATTATGGTTTGAATCCAACATGGTTGCCTCCGATCCTGGGATCCTCTGGTCCACAAGTAATTTTATTTGGAAAATCCTCAGGTAGGAAAGATACAGAATAAAATTCCTGGTTTGGCGTCCTGGAAACAACCCTCTTTCAAGTTACCATTTCAGTTTTATTGAGGAAGAACTGAGTTCTGGGATCTGTTCAAATCCTCTGGTGGCCACTTCGTGGTTTTCCTAAGTTGAATTCAAGCATGTTCCCTGCTTGCTCTTTTGAGATAACTCTTGCTCATTTTCAAATTCAAGCCTTTAACACAAAACATAAAAGTATCTATAAGACTAGCTTCAGTCACTCTTTTGATGGGAACAATGAATCCTATTGGATTTCACTTCCTAATGAAATGATTTGGATATCTTAAAGATGTGCACAGAAAGTAGGCTGTGGAGGGGAGAAGGATGGAGTGGTGGTGTTGGGGTGGGGATGGGAATGGTACTGTGGTTTATTGATAGTTCAGAGATGATATTCTTGTTTCATCACATGAGGAGTGTTTTCAAGGCACGGAGCCAAGGCTAGCCATAAACCTGTCAAGGAAAACATCTTCATGAAATATCTCCTTGCTCAGAAAGCAGATGTCCACAGAGGCAGCATGACTCCTCTGCTTCATGCCTTGAGGTGGCCAGAAAACATGTGATCTGCATAAGTGAAAAGTCGGTCGTCTTCTTTTTTGTTGTTTGCTTTGTTTTGTTTTGGGGCCACACCCGGCAGAGCTCAGATGTTACTGCTGGCTCTATGCTCAGAAATTGCTCCTGGCAGGCTCAGGGGACCATATGGGATGCCAGGATTCAAACCACCGTCCTTCTGCATGCAAGGCAAATGCCCTACCTCCATGCTATCTCTCAGGCCTGGTCATCTTCTTATAACCAGTTGATGACTGAGCCAAAATGACAACCTAGGTCTCTTGGAAACTAAGTTTGTGTTCTTTTTTTTTTTTTTTACAGCCATAAATTATAAATTCTCAGGCAATAGTCACTTGAGTTCTTGCTCTCCAACTGGTGCATTTTGTGATTTGGGTGTTATTCTCTCTGTGTTCAGTTTCATTTATTCTAAAATAAGGTTTTGGCAAAGCTTATTAAGGACAGAATCTATTGAGGGCATGGGGTGCAGCTTAGCACCAAGGGATGTAATGTTCCATGATTCCATGAAAGATTATTTTCAAATTAGCCCCTATGTCTTTCCACCTCTTCTCTGCTGGTATACATGATAATCTGTACTCTGCCATTTTTAAAAATAAGATCATCTTTTAAAATAAATACTTTATAGTTTGTTCTATTAGCCTTGTGCCCATTGCAATTCAACATGTGACAAAAGAGGCTAAATGTGTTCTACAACAGCTCTAATAATAAAGGTGGTGAGAATATAGAAAAGTTTATGTTCTAATTCTTTTTCTTTAATGCTCCTTTTTAGCATCACAGCTTTTTTAGTCTTGGGTTATTGCTTGTGTATATATTTATATGTATTTGTTTGCGTTATTGTTTTAAGAAAATGAGAAGCATGTGTCCATGAGAATGTGTGATTCCAGTTCTACAATATAGTAGATTTCTATTATATTTGTTTTATTAACATGTTTCTTCTCATTTTTAACATCTCAAGTTTCTTTTTGCAAGGGTCGATTTGGGTCACACCCAGCTGTGCTCACAACTCACTCTGTCTTTGTGCTCAAGAATTCTTCCTGATGGTGCTTTGAGAACATATATTATACTAGGAATTCAACTGGACTGCAGTTACATGCAAGGAAGACCCCAAACTATTTTCCCCCATTACCTCAATGTTGCTTTTTTCACCTCTTCTCTACTCTCCTATTATATGCCATGAGTAGAAAGTATTTTGCCTTCTAGACTGTGAATCATTCCTCAGTCAGGAGGGTTATAATTTCTCTTATCCAGAGGGCTTTGTTCCTTGATGGGTATGTGATCCAATCAGATCAAACTCCAATATGTTCTAGGACTATAGATGGCATTATAGGAAATAAATTCTTGACTTTTCTGTTTTACTTAGAACTGTGTGTTGCCTTCTCATATCACTGAGTCTACATAGGTGGTTTAGTGTCTGCTCCTTTCCAAGTTTTATATGTGTCTCTCCTAGTTACTGGAGTCTGAGTGGATAAAGATCTATCTAAAAGGATTTCCTAGATTCCAGGGATAATGAATTGGTCATTGACACATCTTTTAAGACCCTATTAGATTCCATTTTATTAGTTTAAAAGTAATATTAAAATTTATAACACTGGCATTTGGATGTCCAAGTGAACTCCTAATGTCCATAAAATCGTTCTTCTCATATTTAGGCTAGACCCCAAAAGAGAGGACTGATCTGTTAATTTTCTGTTTTTATCTCCCTCTTTATTCAACCAGAGAATTGGAGAGACCCACTTCCTCATCCATTTCTGAATTCCAGTCCTAATAACCTATTCCATTTCAGGGATATGGAGAGACCAACATGTCCTTATTTCTTTTCTTTATTCTATCTTGTAAAGTCTTTCATTTTAGATTGTGCTTCTTTTCTTGTAAGGTACACTTTGACCAAATTTTAATACTTTCATCTTACATTGTGCTATTTTTTTTTTGGGGGGCCTCACCCGTTAGATGCTCAGGGGTTACTCCTGGCTACGCGCTCAGAAATTGCCCCTGGCTTGGGGGGACCATATGGGACACCGGGGGATCGAACCGTGGTCCTTTCCTTGGCTAGCGCTTGTAAGACACCTTACCTCTAGCGCCACCTCGCCGGCCCCGATATTGTGCTATTTCTTATACTAACTTTTTCTGAATTTTAATATATCTGTTGCCTAGGTATAAATAAGGGAGACATAAAAGAGCCATCACTCTCCTCTGATTCAGATGGGCTGGAGGACACTGAGTTTCCTTGAGAATCTGTGGTCTGAGAATTCCTTGAGAATTCTCTGGTCATGAGAACAGTCACTCTCCAGAATTGTGCGAATCTATAAAGGATATGCATGCAAATTATGGGCCATGATTTCAGATAAAATGGTGACTGCATTGTGTCAGACAGGTGCAAGGCCATTCAAAATCAGTTGCTTTCAGTGGATTAGTGCCATGTATGAAAGGCGTTATCACCTCCAGGCTATTGACTGCTTTTGATGTTTCTAAAACTGGGTAAAGCGGTACTCAGGTAACAAGTTTGGCTGCCATCTTTGTTTTCATACATGCCTGGCCAGACAACCTTTTTTGTTTACTCTATCTAGAGAGTGGGGAGATCTCTAGAGGACATTCACAGTAACAGTGAATGAGGATTTCTTCTTCACCACATCCATGTCAGTATTCATCTTAAAAATCCTTTTATAAAGGTCATGTATGGCCATGAGCAAAAGGGAAATAAGAAGCTCAATGGCTTTCTTACCAAATTTTCTCTCTATTATATTTGTAGTAGACAGTGAAATTTTCCTAGTAATATCTGCCTCGCCCTGGCCCCAACTAGGGTCTCCATTTGGAGTGGTCTTGATACATCCTTAGGTAGTCTTTCAACTCTTGTGAAGAGTTTGAAGATCAATGGTAACATGAAGCCCTTACCTCCACTTTGGGTCGTCAGTAACTTGTGTGAAGTAGGAAAATGAAAATTCTACTTAAGGAGCATGTGTAACCTATGAAAAATGGCATGGTTAAAAATTCTGGGGGCAGTTATTCAAGTCAGTCACAGTCAACACAGAAAGAAACCACAGGAGAAAGGCCAGAGAGACAGTGTAGAAGTTAAGGCACTTGCCTTGCTCATCTCTAATTTAGGTTTGATTTCTAGTATTATATCTGGTCACCTGAGCACCTCTAGAAGGGATTCCATAGCACAGAGACAGGTACCTTAAGCACAGTAGAGTAAGGACTCAAACACACACACCAACCTTACACACAAAAAAGAAAACTATGGGAGAAAATTCCAAAGGTAGGAAAACAGAATGCAAGGCACAGATCTGTGTCTGAGAACTATTTAGATGGATATCCATGCCTGTGAGGTTGGGGATAAAGAAGCCAATGTTTTTTCTTGAGCATATTTCTTTCTTAGAATTTTTAAATAAAGCTTGATTTAACTTCAAACATTTTTTTAAAGAAGGATTAAGTAAAATCTGTCAGCAGTGTTTTCTTATAGTTGTGTCTTTTAATAGTTTACAGTCATAGTTCATGTGATCAAGCCACTTAGACATAGATAAATAGATACATGAGTAATTGCTATCTTACCATTTTTTTCCTCCAGTGCCAGGGCATTGTGACAAACTCAATCTATGTTGTTGAATTCAGTACAGTATGGAGCCTGGAGAGGTGTGTAGAACAAGGAAGGCAGAGAGTTGGTATTGGGCACATTTTTATTCAATGAATTCCAATAACGGAAAAATTCTCCTCTGAAATATATCTAAAAGAAAATAAACTTGATTCATTATAAGCAAAATGTAGATAAGCCACAAGAGTGTCTTCTTATTGCTGAACAATGGAATACCACAAAAGAGAATTCCAAGGACTGTGAGTTCTTAAAAAACTATAGATGAGGAATAGAGAGAAAGTAAAGCATTAAGGTGCAGACTTTTCATGTGACTGATTTGATCAAAACAAATTTCTGGTACCACATTTTGAATGCATCTCTGAAGGTCCCTGAACCCCAGTAAGGATGGCCGTAGAAGTCTCTGAGCACCAACGTTCAAGCAGTACCACATCCTCTTGTCCTCACGTCAATCACTAAGTCATTGGGTCAGAACTGGTGATGGTGGGGTCCTTAGGCCTTCTTAATGTCACATGGGAGCCTCCCAGACAAAACTTAAAAATAAGTTGAGATAGAGGAAAGAAATAGATTAATGTTTTTGTTTTGGAGCCACACCCAGCTGTGCATGAGGCTTACTCTTGACTCTAAATTTAGGAATCATTCTTTATGGTGCTTGTAGGACCATATGTGGCCCTAGAGCATGCAAAACAAGTACCCAATCTACTGTATTATTATTTTTCCAGCCCTCAAGTAAGTTAATTTTTTAATTTCATGTTACTTGTGAAATACTCCAAAGTGGTTTTGACCTACATTAATGTTAAACAATAAGAACCACTCAATTCAAGAAATTCTAGAAGTGGGCCTGCAAAAAATTCATTGTGTTAATGTTGTGAAGGGATTCTGGGATCTACCTCTGTATGGGACAAGATGAGAGAAAAAGAGAGAGAAAGAGAGAGAAAAAGCCACCCCGCTTGCATTCCTTGACAATATAATTCTGTCTACTCTAGTCAGTGCCACCCAATTTAGCACTAACTTTATTTTTCCAATAGTTTTGCGTATGAATCTGTTTCATTCTGAAAGCAGAAAACACACATCATGCTCTTTTAATTTCTCAAGTGACCAGGTCAGTGCATAACAGAAGGGTTTATTGACTGCCATGGAATTACTTTCCCTTACTAGATGTGGGCACCAGCCTGCCTTAGATCGATCATGTGACCAAGTTTCAGATGCCAGACAGAGCACGGCCTAAAAATCAGCCATGAGACAAAGCTGACAGCTCTTATAAATTTCTGGCATTTATTACTTTGTATTTTTGTCCTTAG
Source organism: Suncus etruscus (assembly GCF_024139225.1). Classification (NCBI taxonomy): domain Eukaryota; kingdom Metazoa; phylum Chordata; class Mammalia; order Eulipotyphla; family Soricidae; genus Suncus; species Suncus etruscus. The sequence continues at coordinate 13,215,385 of NC_064851.1, read as the reverse complement.
TTGGGAGAAAAATTAGGGAGCTAAGGCCATTGGGTTGAATGGGAGGAATGAATGGGGCAGGAAAACAGTAGTTATAAGTGTCTGAGGAATTTGGGGGAGGCATGTTTGTAGGCATTTTTGACACAAATACACTATGTGTGTCTATGTATACAGGCACATACACAAAGACCTATGTTAGTAACTGCCAGAAATATCAAAAAATGTGGAAAGAGAAAAAAATTGAAGCATATTAATTCTTTTAATAGATCATATTTTTCTTTTCTTTTGGGATGCACACCCATTGGCGTTCATTGAATACTCCTGACTTTATGATCTGGAATCATTCCTGGTAGGGCTCAAAGGGTTTTGAGGGGTTGAACCCAGGTGGGCTTCATGTAAGGTAGTATCCTACCTGCTATACTATCTCTCCATCTTTAATAGATAATATTTTTGAGAAAAATGTTTTACTCACATTGTGTAGACAGTTATTTCTGGGCCTGCCCAATCACATCCCTATGGCAAGTCAATGTTGAGCCAGAAGACCATCAAATTAAAAGAACCAGGTAAGTCTTCTCATGCCCACACCAATGCTACTAATCCAATTTTCATGATGTAAAATGATTAAATCAATGGTTGACTAGATATGGCATCATGCTAGGGCCATTGAATAGACCTTTTTTCCACTTCAGATGGCATGGTAGATGGCTGAGATGGTACTGAAGTAGCAAAATAAATAAGTCCTGAATAAGGTGAATAAGCTCATATGCATTACATAGTGGTTTTAAAAGCAAAGCAATCAGATCCTTGAAAAGCTCATAGCTGGCACGTATTTTATTTTATTTGTTTAATTACTCCCTTTTGAACATGTTGTCTGTCTTCTAAAATTATAAAAATTTTAGACTGTAAATAATCAGTCACCTGGCATATTTCCTAATATTGGATCCCCTCTTTCATCCTGCTTTCCTTTCTGGGCATACATAGATATGGGAAATGAACATTGAAGAAATCTATACAATTGATTCTGAAGAGCATTTAATCAGCATTATTGCTGATTTAGCTACTTATTTCTTGAATTCCCACCTACAGAATGAAATTTGCTCATTTTAAACACTTTTTTTAAATCACTGCTAAATCCCATTCTGAGAGGGGGAAAAAAACGATGAAGGCTTAGATTTAGGTCAGATTTTATTATTTCAAAATTGATCTGGACAAAAAGAAATTTCTTTGAACTTGGCTCCACATAATGAGGCAGAATTTATGAAATGCAGCTTGGATCTATCGCCAGATACTTTTAAGAGAGAATGAATCATAAACCCCAGAGAAAAAGACTGCTAACAAGGAAGTGTGATAGAAGGGGTTGTGACTGATGTTAGTAGAGAAAGGAAGAGAAAAAGTGAACAGAGAACAGAGGTGAAGGATGTATTACCTCATCCCATCAGTCTTGTATCCCTGGAGCTTCTCTTCTGCATTCTGGAGCAATAGGGTTTGTCTCTTCTTCTTAAAATCTACCCTGAGCACCATGGCCCTGATTATCCTCCAAAATCATCACTCACTACTCATCTTTCCCCTTCCGTAGAGCCATAGTAGCTTCCCTATTTACACTAAATCAAACCTGGCTTCTCTGTTGGCACTAGTTTCCAGAGCTCAATGCTTGCTTAACTCTATCCACCTCTTCACCCCACAGCTCTCAGCCATCACCCTATGGAGCAACCAGTTCTTACTGCTTCCTCTGTGATTTGTGGGAATATTGTACTACATTTCTCCACCCAGTCTTCCTCTTTGCCCATTGGAGCCCATTCAAGTCCTTGGTTCTTTATAAATATAGCCCTCCTGGTCATGGCAAGGCAATTCTTTGAGAATTGCCTTCCAATTTCTCTGAATCTAGTGGTGAATTGATAGATTATAACAATGATATTTTGGGAGAGAGAAGTATGCAAACTCATATATGACATGAGTGTACTATAAACAAAACTATATCAAGAAGTTGTCACATCATTTATATTATATATTATAATTTATCATTATCAATCATATACAAGAATTGATAAAGCACACAATGCTCTGTTGGAAGTTCTATATAGACTATTGATTTTCACAAAATGCTTTCATTCATTCATGTTTGATAAACTCTTGTGTCTGCTGACAATTGCAATCGACCAATCTTGTTCTGATATGAAATTTCTTGTCACTTTGATATGGAGTAAAATATAAACAAATCAGCCAAGACATGTCACAATTTTATTTGTGTATTACTGGCATGAAAGACTTCTTTACTGAATTGATCTCTAGTTTTCAAATGCCCAGTTTGTGTGTGCTATTAGCAAACAGCTATGGATGCTCCTAATTCAGTTAGAATCTTTAATATAGTATGCATTACTCTAATAAATATAAACAGTAAATCAATGGAACAATAAATCAAGTGCTTATTTCAAATACTTACCTTGGCCTAAATAGTCCCATAAAGGCAATTTGAAGTTACTGATGTGATGTTACTGAATGTAGCATTGAGAACTCCACCATCCAAATGACATAAGTAAGGAAAACTTAGTAACATAACTAGAAGTGATAAATTTGAGGTATATATATTCTTTATGATTTCTAATAGATTTAGAACTCTAAAAGTTAGAGTAATGAGGCCTTGAATCCTGCAAACACTTCTAATTCTGGGCATTATATCTTCCACTGATAACAGCTGGGGAGAGGGGTAGTGTGACTCCTCAGGAAAGAAGCAAAAATAGTCTCTAAGCACAACAAAGTATGGCTCTAAACTCCATACCCCCCAAAGGAAAACGAAATAATGCATTTATAATTTTAATCAACTTACACTTTACTTTAAATATTTAATCAATAAAATAATAGACCAGTTATTAAGTTAAGGTTATATCATTTTAAATATGGCTATAAAATCTATGAGAATGGAACTATCTGCTCTCAGAAGCCAGCTCAATTCTTTAGTCCCAGCTGGTTGAATACAGCACTTGTTTAAAAACTAAGTGATGCCGGAGAAATAGCATGGAGGTAAGGCATTTGCCTTTCATGCAAAAGGTCGGTGGTTCAAATCCCGGCATCCCATATGGTCCCCTGAGCCTACCAGGAGTGATTTCTGAGCATAGAGCCAGGAGTAACCCCTGAAAACTGTCAGGTGTGACGAAAAACAAACAAAAAAAATAAAACAAAACAAAACAAAAAAAAACTAAGTGATGTCCACCACATAAGGTGCTAAGGTATAGAGAGATAGTTCCAATCTTGTTTTCAGAATTCCAGAGTAAGGATGGATAGGTTAACAATTTAAGCCAACATATTAATGCTGACTCGGAGGCAATAGCACATCTTGGAGAATTCTAGAAGCAAGAGAAAAGGTGGTCTAGTTCATGATGATGATAGAGAGGGCAACAATGATGGAGAACCAAGGAGTCAGAACTAGAGTGACAATGAACATTAATCTTTCTAGGACAAACACTTTGAAAATACACACCCAGGGGGCCGGAGAGATAGCATGGAGGTAAGGGATTTGCCTTGCATGCAGAAGGTCGGTGGTTTAAATCCATCATCCCATATGGTCCCCTGAGCCTGCCAGGTGCAATTTCTGAGCATAGAGCCAGGAGGAACCCCTGAGCGCTGCCGGATGTGACCCAAAAACCAAAAAAGAAAGAAAGAAAAAAATACACACCCAGGAAAAATTAGGGTCTCCTAATGTGGCATTGATTAAAGGTCATACACCAGCTTTATGTTGGAAAATAATCTCAGAAATATTCTAATTTCCTGTGGTGCCTTTCCCAGATTAATTTTCAACAATTCCAACTACCCCATGTGGCAAGAGCACAATTTCTTGATTCTTAGCTTTAATCTAAACATATTGTTTATATTTATATATGCTGTGATTATATGTAGCACATAAGATGATTAGCTTAATTACTAATTTATTTATTCTATTTTTCAAATGTAGCTAAAGTAACATGCTCCAATAATATTTGTGTTCATGCTTAAGGTGTATAAAAATTACTGCCCTTTCACTAGCACCAGAATGTCCAAGACCCTCCACCACAGTCCTGGAGTCAGGACAAAGAAATTATAGTCCACTTCTACCCTTCCTCTCCCCTTCCTCCAACTAGATAATCTCAATTTAAAGACTATTCAAAGTCTAAGAATTTGTTGTCATTTGATATCATCCATTCCCTAGCTTTGTTTCTTTATAGGACTGAGATCATAATCTAGTGTTTGTCCCTCTTTCCCAGGCTAAATTTTCTTAACAGGACCCTGAACACTTGTACCCCTCCTTCCTCTCCTGGAATTGTTCACCCCTTCCCTGATACTTCACCTTTCTGAAACCCATTCAGTTCATCCATTTTTCTTGTTGCTCCTGAGTATAACTTTGAATTAAGGGTTCCCTCCACCCTCTTCCTGCACATCATGCCCCCCGCCCCCAGGTGCTGGGAAATGAAGATATGTTCCCTTCTGGCTCTCTCCAAATGCATTTGGAACCACCCAGCATCTCCAGATCTTTGTGTTTTTCCCCCTCTTGATTATATTCACTCCTTTTATACTAGGCAATAAAGCCCAAGCTGAGTGAAATAAGTCAGACACACACACACACACACACACAAAATAGTTCACTTGTTGTGTATGTAAATATTTTAGGGGATTACTATGTTACTCACCCTAACCTGATTGGTGATTGTGCCCTACCCTAGGGTGTGACCTGGCATTCTGCCCCCACCCTAGGGTGGTACCCGATTCTGCTTCCATCATTGGTTGGTATCTGATCCCACCATTGGGTGGTACCTGATTCTGGGGGATAAAAGCAAGGGTCTGTGGAAGGCGAGGGGCTTTTTGCTGGAACTGAGGCTGAATCTTTTGACTTCAGTCTTGTCCACCGAATAAAGCTAATATTTCCATAAGCCGGACTGCAAGCTGTTTATCTGCCGTTTCACCTCAGAACCGTTGGCTAGACAGGGTGGCAGACTCATGCTCCGAGCTGGAAGAGAAAGGCCTCATCCTCCATCCCTCCATCAGTCAACCTCTTCAGGGGCTGACTTGCAACATTCACTCATCTATGGGATTTAAGAAATATGAAAGACATTATTGTAATAATACACAGAGACAATAGAGATGAGGGCTGGAATGACAGGCCCATGATATGAAGTTTACCACAAAGAGTGGTGAGTGCAGTTAGAGAAATAACTGCACTAACAATTATCATGACAATGGTAATGATTGAGAGAAATAGAATGTCTGTTTTGAATACAGATTGGGGGGGGAAGGATGGTGGGAATCTTGCACTGGTGAAGGGGGGTGTTCTTTACATGACTGATATCATACAACTACAACCATATTTGTAATCACAGTGTTTAAATAAAGATTTAAAAAAAAGAAAAAAAAGGAGGGGTCGGAGAGATAGCACAGCAGTAGGGCATTTGTCTTGCATACAGCTGAATAGTGGTTCAAATCCCAGGATCCCAAATGGTCCTCCGAACCTGCCAGGAGCAATTTCTGAGAGCAGAGCCAGGAGGAACCCCTTAGCACCACTGGGTGTGACCCAAAAACCAAAATGAAACAAAACAAAAGAAAAAAAAGAAAAACCAAAGTGGGTGTTTTTATTGTTGTTTGAATTTGGCGTTTGTTTTTAATTAAAATTCTTGAAGGTTGAGAACAAGCCCTAAAGAAAGAAAGTTTAAAAGGAATCTGACAAAAAAAAATCTGGGCAAGAGTGATAGATAGTACAGTGGGTAGCTCAGCATCCCATGTGGCCCCTGGAGTGCAGAGCCAGGAGTAATTCCTGAGCACTGGGTAGAAAGAAGAAAGGCAAGGCAAAGCAATGGAGAGAAAGAAAGAAGGAAGGAAGGAATAAAGGAAGAAAGAAAGTAAGGAAGAAAAGAAAAAAGGGAAGATAGAAAAGGAAAAAAGTAAGAAGGGGAAAAAGGAAGAAGGGTGAAAGAAAAGGGGAGAGAGAAAGAAAGAAGCAAAGAAGGAAGGAAGAAAGAAAGAAAGGAGGGAAGAGAGAAAGAAGAGAAAGGAAAGAGAGAAAAAGGGAAGGAGAAAGGAAGGTGGAGAAAGAAAGGGGAGAGGGAAAGAAATAAGGAAGGAAGACAAAGAAAGAAAGGAAGGAGGAAAGGGAGAAAGAAGGAAGAAAGATAAAGAAGGAAGAAAGAGAAAGAAGGAAGAAAGAGAAGAAATAAAGAAAGAAAAGAAAGGATGATAGAAAAGGAAAAAGGAAGAAAGAAAGGAAGAAAGGGAGAAGGGAAAAAGGGAGAAAGGAAGGACAAAAGGAAGGGGGATAGAGAAAGGAAAAAGGAAAGAAGAAGAATGAAAGGCAGGAAGGAAGGAAGGAAAGAAAGAAGGAGGGAAGAGAGAAAGAAATAAGGAAGGAGAGAAGGAAGAAAGAAAAAAGAGGAAGGAAGAAAGAAAGAAAAGACAGAAGGAAGGAAAGAAAGAAAAAGAAAGAAAAAAGAAAGAAAAAGAAAGGAAAGAAAAGGAAAGAGATAACAAAAGAAGGAAGGAAAGGAAAAGAAGGAATAAAGAAAAAGAAGGGAAGAAAAAGAAGGAAGGAAAAAAGAAGGAAAGCAGAAAGAAAAAGAAAAAGAAGAAAAAAGAAAAAAAAGGCAAAAGGAAGAAAAAAAGAAAAAGAATCTTAGACTTTAGCTCACTATCAGTTTGAAACGGAAGACTGACTGAGTTTTCTTATTTTTGTTTTTTTAAATTGGATTTCTAGACTATATCTCACTGTACTTAGCTTATTCTGGACTCTGTGCTCAGGGATCACTCCTGGCAGTGCTCAAGGGGAATATATGTAGTACTGAGGATCCCACTGGGGTCAAATGCTTGCAAGGCAATGCTTTAACCCAGTATTATCTCTTTGGCACTCAGTGATAGTTTTTCTGAGTGTGAGCCAGGTAATTGCTTACCAAGCCTGTGACCCCATCCTAATTTCTAAGTCTTAGTACATCATTCACCCTACAGCCTTTTTTCTGTGACCTGGGGTGGAAAACATTTGCAATGTAAAATTAATCAGAAAAGAGAAATAATTGACCTTAAAAAATTAAGAATATTGGAACAGGGATTCCAGTAAAAAATTGTTTAAAAAAAACCCTCAGTCTAATCTGGTCAGAAATATTTGGAATCCCAAACTTTTGAACCCAGAACTATCATGGATGTACATGGAATCTATCAGGCTGAGTGACATAAGTCAGAGGGAGAGAGAGAGAGACACACACACACAGAATAGTCTCACACATTTATGGGTTTTAAGAAAAATAAAAGTCATTTTTGCAACAGTCCTCAGAGACAATGAGAGGAGGGCTGGAACTTCCAGCTCACTTCATGAAGCTCATCACAAAGAGTAGTGAGTGCAGTTATAGAAATAACTACACAGAGAACTAGCATAATCATGTGAATGAATGAGGGAACTGGAAAGCCTGTCTGGAGTACAGGTAGGGGTGAGGTGGGATGGAGGGAGCTTTGGGACATTGGTGGTGGGAATGTTGCACTGGTGAAGGGGGTGTTCTTTACATGACTGAAACCTAATCACAATCATATATGTAATCAAGATGTTTAAATAAAGAAAACAATTAAAAAAAGAAGATCTTAATAAAATGATTTTTGCTTTGTGTGTGTTCAGTGTAGTCAATTAATTGAAGAGCTTGGTTTTCAAACATATGGAAGAGATTTTTCATCAAAAGAAGAACTTTTACAGGGTTTCATATTTCTGCGTCTTGCCTGTCATTTGATATTAAAGATCTGATTTTCTAGATTAATTTTTTAAAGCAAGAGGGAAAGTAGATAAAATGGCTTTCTCTTCCAAACTGGAATGGAAGTATGGAAGTATGTTTGTGGGGTACCCTGTAGCCATAATAAAAATTAAAGAGACAAGATGGTGACATGGAAAGGGAGCAATGCACTTTTGTAGTGGGCAAGGCTGTGTATCCCCAAGGGAAGGGTTGTTCTGTTCAGGGTGAGTGGTGGAAGAAATCCAAGAACACTTTGAAAAAACCACCTTAAGTCCTAAGGTTCCATAGCTCAGGATAACCAGGAGGGAACAAGCTTTGGAAATGTTTATCTTTGTTGTGGAAATTCTGCCTCCATATCCATTTCCCCTGTAGCAACCTATCTCAGGGGCTCCTTATTTATCTCCTCAACTCTCTGAAGGTTTCCCCACCTTGCAAAATTATGTCTGACAGTCTTCATTCTTGCTTAAGAAGGGATGGAAGGGGCCCGGAGAGATAGCACAGCGGTGTTTGCCTTGCAAGCAGCCGATCTAGGACCCAAGGTGGTTGGTTCGAATCCCGGTGCCCCATATGGTCCCCCGTGCCTGCCAGGAACTATTTCTGAGCAGACAGCCAGGAGTAACCCCTGAGCACTGCCGGGTGTGCCCCAAAAACCAAAAACCAACAACAACAACAACAAAAAAAAAATAGAAGGGATGGAGGAAGGCCCTGACCATGTGCTCTGGATTTCAACTTTGACACCACTTTGGGAAGGGATGTTCCATTCTCCCTGAACTTTTGGATGATGGTGATTGGGCTCAACCTTAGATTTATAATGCAGGAAGTCTACCTGGTGACAATGATTCTATGGCTTTGTGGTTTTATGATTATTGATTTCTTGTTCTACTGGTCCATGAGATAAATCCTTCATACTTATTCATCTCTTTCCAGCACCATGCACAAGTTTTTACATGAAAGAATTTTATAAGGGGCTTGAGCAGTGGCGCAGCGGTAGGGTGTTTGCCTTGCACGTAGCTGACTTAGGATGGAAGCACCACAGTTTGATCCCCTGGCATCCCATATGGTCCCCGGAGCCAGGAGCAATTTCTGAGTGCAAAGTCAGAAGTAACTCCTGAGTGTCACTGGATGTACCACCCCCAAAAACAAACAAATACCCCCCCCCCAAAAAGAAAGGATTTTATAAATAGTGGCAAAACTAATTTTTAAAAACAAGACTATTCTAGACAACTTTTATTTTGGTCTGGGATTCATTTTCCCCCTCTTCTATACTCCTCTCTGCACCATTCCTCTTTCACTATAAAATACTATATTCATCTTCTGAAGATGGTCCCAGTGTCTGCCAATAGTTCCTATTGATTCAAAGACCACATCTTAATCATATATATTCTCCACTAAGTCAAATTGTTAAGTTTGGAACTAAGAATCCGCCACCCAAAAGACCACCAGGGAGACAGGTTGAATGTAAATGCAAGGTAGCTTATTCCAGCATGTTGGGGTCTAACATCTCCTAAGAAAAGAGAACACTGAGAGTGACTCACAGGCCAAATTTAAAGGTTACCTAGGGCTTAGTTCTGGGGATTCCAGCCTCTGGGTATTGATCTTTTAAAATTATTGGTCCTTAGTTAAGTTTGGGCTAGGATTGGTTGTAGTTCAAATGTAGTATTAAACAGATGGCTGGGTAGGTTGCGTGCCCCCTGATCCAGGGTGCAGTGTCATCTGGCTGGCTGTCAGCTGTTGTTTAGCCTTATATGGATGTTTTCCCTGGCATTTACCCCTAGGGTCTGGATCCTGGAACTGGCTGTTGTTCTGGGCCTAGTCTTTATACCTTAAAATTGCAGCCTACCATGGCTGCACTTAGGTTCACAGCAAAGCCAGGTTTACAGCAGTTAACTTTCCCAAGCAAGCAGAGTATAAAGCCAAAGCAATGCTATCTCTAAAAGCACACCATATTCTTTTTTTTAAAATTTTTATTGTGACCAAAGTGCATTACAAATCTTTCACTGCATCATTTATGGTACATAGTGACAATGAATGAGGAGCATTCCCACCACCAGTGCTGTCCTCCCTCCGCCCCTGTTCCCAGTGTGCATCCCATATCTCCCTCCTCTACCCCCCAGTATGCTAGTGCAACTGGTCTCCACTTTACAGGTTGTTGTAGATTGAGCATCTATTCCACCATCATTGGAGATAAAAAGGATAAGAAAAGGGAGAAAAAAATTTGGTGACAACTGCCAAAAAAAAAAAAAAAAAAAAGAAAGAAGAGAGAGAGAGAGAAAAAAGAAAAGAAAAATGGAAGAAAAAAAGAAAAAAAATGGACTTGGAAAATAAAAATAAAAATAAATCTCTAAATAATAACCACAAGAGTGAAAAAGAATGAGAAAAGTGGAAGAAAAAAAAGAAGAAAAATAAAGTAAAAAACTAACAAATCAAAACAAAACAAGAAAAAGTATGGGTGCGTTATAAATCTCCCAATGGAGCTTAGTTCCTGGTGGTGTTGTCCAGAGCTGTATCATTTCACTTTGGGGATCTGGGTTTTCGGATTGGACTAACACTGTCCAATCTCCTGGGGACTGGTTGTATCCACATGTCACATGTGCAGGATGGGAGGCACCCTTCTACTATAAAAAGTGAGTTCTTATCCCTAGAAGATAAGATCTTCTTTCTGTGTCTATGGTTTCCCCTTTTTTTTACTGTGCCCATACAAAAATGTATGGTGTAATACTGTATTGCTGGTGTTATTCTGGGTAAGGATGACAGGCTGCACATACAGTCTTTGTCGTCTGGTTTTGTTCTGAGCTTTTATCCCAGTCAAGGCTTTTTGTACCAAGCAGAACCAAAAATGGTAAGGATAGAGAAAAAATGTATATATTAAAATAGAACAAATAAATAAAACTGAGTTAAAAAGAAAAGGTATTCAAATAAAACAAGTGGTGGAGGAGGCTACTTGTATATTTAGGAATACACATATTAAGATGTATGGTTATACAGGTATTGAGCTTCCATAGGCAATATAAGACTTCCAATTAAGTCTTTTGATATATTCTTGTGGGGAGTAAAAGCCAAGGTACTTTTCGATTCACATGCCTTGGAATTGAGTTTGAGAGATCCTTTGCTGCATTACGAGACCATATAGTGTCTTTGAGCTGGGAGTTTTGCTGAGGCCAATTCCTGTATCTTGCAACAGTCCACAATTTGGTGGGGGTGAAAGGGGCCATTAAGCATGAGTCAGCAGGTGTGCTGGTTGTAGTTCTTTGCCGATGCATGAGAACAGGGACCCAGTGGGTGTCTTTCACTGAGGAGCTGGAAGGTGGTCTGTTGGGGCAGGAGGTCAATCTTGGTGCCTACCGAGTTAGGAACTGAGGGTAAAGAGGGTCAAATTAGGGGAAGATAACGGATCAGGATTGAAAAATGAGGGGATAGAGGAGACACAGGGGTAGGAGAGAGGCAATACATGACAGGGGCTATATACTATATATATGTATATATATATATATATATATATATATACATATATATATGTTTGTGATTTTGGCTTGGAGTCAGTACGGAAAGTCACATCCATAAAGACTGACTTTAAAGATCTATTTGAGTGTTATCATCCAAATCTTTGGTATTCCGTTTCCTTTCCTAGGAACCATCTAGAATAAAGAACATTTTTAGATAATGCTTAAAAAGTATATTTGTCGCATGGGTGACAAGCTTGAAAGCCAGCTTGGCGTGGGGGGCTCTCGGTCTCCAGGACTAACTGGTCAGTCCTGAAGGCCTTTGGCCAGCTGTCTGTCCAGATTCCCAGCCATGCCAGTAGAAGAGGAGCAGTAATCCTGGCATGTGGGATCTTCTGGGTCCAGCTGCAGCCTTCCTCTAGCACACCATATTCTAACCTCAACATTTAAGTTACAGTTAATTCTAAATCTTAGATCCTAACAAAATAAGAATAAAAAAATATGCCCAGGAGGGCTGGAGTGGGCACAGTGGGTAGGGCATTTACCTTGTACCTGGCTGACCAAGATTTGATCCCCAGCATCCCATATGGTTCCCAGAGCCTTCCAGGAATAATTACTGAGCACAGAGTTGTGAATAATCCCTGAGCACCACTGGGCACCTGAGCACCAATACATATATTGAATCTGTAGAATATATTATATATTACATATAATCATATTGGATATATATACACACATGGAAAAGTGATTGAAGTAAAACATTTTTGTTTTATTTAAAGTAGTTTTAGATTTATAGAAAAATTGAACAAAGTACAGGAGTTCTCACATATCTTCCAATACCCTGTAAGAACACCTACTATTAACATCTTGCAGTACATTTGTCATATTGTTGAATCTTATTGATTCATTATTGTTATTTTTATTTATTATTATTATTAATTAGTCTCCCAAGTAGCACTCAATGAACCTTGAAGCTCTTCTTGGTGATTTCCAGCAAACCAGGTCAGTGGTTAAATGTTAGTGTTCTGGGACAAGGTGTTACATTCTGGGAATTACCTGGGTCATCACCTGGTGGTGCTTGTGGCATCATGGGATGCTAGAGATAGAACCAAAGCTGGAACTGGGATTGAATCTATGCATGTACCTGAATTGCCCTACTATCTCTCCATCCCAGGTATGTTATTAACTGAAGTTTATAGTGTATGGCAGATTCCACTCCTTGTGCATTTTGTAAACTTCATAACTGTATATTTTCATTAACTTACAATTGTTATATTATAAAAGATTCTTTTTTTATTCTTTTTTTATTTGAACACCTTGATTACATACATGATTGTGTTTGGGTTTCAGTCATGTAAAGAACACCACCCATCACCAGTGCAACATTCCCATCACCAATGTCCCAAATCTCCCTCCTCCCCACCCGACCCCAGCCTGTACTCTAAACAGGCTCTCCATTTCCCTCATACATTCTCAATATTAGGACAGTTCAAAATGTAGTTATTTCTCTAACTAAACTCATCACTCTTTGTGGTGAGCTTCCTGAGGTGAGCTGGAACTTCCAGCTCTTTTCTCTACTTATATTATAAAAGATTCTTATACTACTCTAAAAATCCATGTTCTAATCAGTCCTCTCTCCCTCCATCTCCTACTTTTGAAAACCCCAGATTTTTTTTTTACTATCTCTACTTGTTCTTCCTTTTTCAGAATGTCATTTAATCAGAATCACACAGTATATAATATTGAAGTTTCTTTCACATCATTTTATGGATCAAAACTCCTTTTTTATATTGTTAAATGATATTCCATGGTTTGGCTGATCTTCAATACTACCCGAGAACATTAGAGTGGCTTCCAAATTTTGGCAATTATAAAAAAAATGCATGTGTGGCTTTTTGTGTGACTATAAGTTTTTGACTCACTCAGGTAAATACCCATAAATGTGATTTGTTAAGGAATATGCTTGTGGTGCCAGAGAAATAATACAGAGTTAAGGAGCTTGCTTTGCAAACAGTCAACTTTGGTTTGATACCTAATGCCATACATGGTCCCCTTGAACACTTCCATGAGTGACCCTGGAGTAGGAGTAAGCCCTTAGCATTGCTGGAACTGGTCCAGCCCCACCCCACCCCACTAAAAGAATATGTTTGGTTTATTAAAAAATGGACAAGCTGAGGTCGGAACGGTGGCATGGAGCTTTAAGCTTCCACGTCGCAAGCACCAGCCTAGGAAGGACCTCGGTTCGATTCCCCGGCGTCCCATATGGTCCTCCAAGTCAGGAGTGATTTCTGAGCGCATAGCCAGGAGTAACTCCTGAGCGTCACCAGGTGTGGCCCCCCAAACAAAAAGAAATGGACAAGCTTTCTATGAGCTATAAATGAAAATATCCACACGGTTACATCCTTGACAACATCTATATTTTCTCCCCAAGTTCTCTAGACGCTAGTTCCTGATGAAAACTACCAGCACCCTCTCGGCTCTCAAGCTAAGCAATTCATTGCATCTCTTTCTCCTTCACCAAGCCAATGAGTCAGTTATTGTACTCACTGGAATTTCACAATTTGTTTCTCTTCTCTACTTTTTTCTGCCTCTACCCACAAACCAGCCTTCTTCCCTCTTCTTTTCTTTTCTCTGGTTTGTTTTTTTCTCATACTTTATGTAGTTGTACTACAACAATGTAGTTTACTTAATTGTTAAAAACAAATGTAAAAACTAAACACCATGGAAGTTCTATCGCCTTTAGTGTGAAGCCCAGTCACTATGACTCTGCTTTCTTATCATGCCCACTGCCTTGGTCTTCAAGGTCTTCAGGAAATTTGTACTCACCACTGCTCGCTTTAGAAGCTGTTTTGTAATTTCTCTAACTTGACGCAAGCTAGTGATAGCAAGGTTCTAACAGATTCCTTAAATGCAGAACTATTCCACATTCCTTTAACTTTCCCTTTGTTCTTCTCTCAGAGATGTCCTACTCAAGTTTTAATGGTACACTGTTGGAGAGCATTTGGGGGTTGAGAGAAGAGTATTGGGTTCCTTATGAGAGCAATTTCGGTACTCTGCTGATGGGTATGGTGTTTAAATTATATTCACAAAAGACCATTATTAATAGTAAAATTATTACTAGTAAAATTCCCTCCCTTGACCATGGAGAGAACAAACACTTCCTTCTTTAGGTCCCATACGAAGTCCCATGAGCTCACTGCTGTTTTATTCTTGCTTCTCTCCAACTGGATGCGTTAATATATCTGGATTCCTTCCCACTCCCTTACCTGACAATTCCTATGTGTTTTAAAGCTAGCCCACTTCTAAATGTTTGCTGAACTGAAAGAATTTTCTTTTTTAGATTTGAAATCTAAACCAGGATCTCACACATGCTGGGTTACTGCTAAACTGCATCTCCTTGACCACAAAAAGGGCAAACTGCATCCATAGTAGGCCCCAATCACTTCAGAGAAGGTAGAGCTCCTCATTAGCACTGTCTACTCAGTCCCACAAGGTGCTGAGGGGCAACATAAAAGAATGGTAAGAAGGTAGTCTAGCCTCTAAAACATTGATTTTTCCTTCCAACAATTTTTGAATAGGTTCTTGAGTGAGAGGCAGCCAAGGTCATAGCTATTTACAACTCTTATTCTGATGGAGGAGGAAAAATTATAAAATGTCAGGTGTGCAATTAGTTTGATGGCTGCAGAAAGGCCATAAAAATTACTCATTGTCACAGGAAGGATTTACTCTGGCTCATGAAAATTACCCTACTCAGAGAACAGGTTTGTAAGCAATTGCAACAATTCTACCTTCATCTCCTTGTGCTCTAAACCAGGTCTTCCAGGTAATTTCTTACAGATGCCTCATTGTGCAGATGGGCAGGGAGGGGTAGGGGTGAGTGTCAAGTCCTAGGTAGGACTGGCCATTTGTAGTTTTGGTCTTAATGTTCTTCCTGATCATCAGTAAAATTTCTCATGTTGGGTCAGCTAATTTTTTTTAAACATCTGTAATTGTTTCATATTGGAATAATAATGATCTTGATCATCTTGAAAAATCCCACTGGGATTTCTTCCTGCAGCCCCCACAAAAAGTGTCCAGATGCTAGAAATGGAGTAGGGCTGTGATTATGGTCACTCATATTGTCAACAAGACAAACTGACACACAGGATTGTTCTTTTCTTCATTGTCCATCCCAGCTCTTCAAATTGTTCCAGAAAGTATCTTTCACACCTACCTCAGTATGCCTTCTAACTATATGTTTACTCAGCTGCTGAAGAGAAGGTTTTTTAAATTAGAGTGACCTAAGTCAAAATCATATGACCACAGATGTGCTTAAGAAGACTCTGGAGAGCATATCCAGAAAGATTCTTTTGTGAGAGGAATTCAATATGATTTCTTTCAGCAGTGAGAGGTGGAGATGACATGGTTTTATTGCCTTGTGAGAATTTCCTCACTTGGTTTTCAGATTCTAGAGCAGGATTTAAATGCCTTGATAGATCCAGATTAGAAGAAAGAATAGTCTCCCTTATTTATTCTAGAAAGACCAGAGTTTTTGATTTAGGTCTACCAGAATCTTGCATTCAGAGATAGCCCACATGTTTTGGTTTTCCCATACCTTCTAAAGATGTTGAATGTCTTGAGAAGTGATTACCTGCTGGTAACCTGATGTGGATGGGCACCAGGTATGAAGAAGGGGTGATCAATCTCCATTGCTCGATTGGAATTAGTCTGCATTTTCTTCTGTTCTAAAGAGGATAAATTTCTCTGAGTTTTCTATGAAATAAAGAAACAATCAAAAAGTTAAAATTAAGATCATATATGATATCTTCAGAAGAATGTGACTTTAGGGGAATTAATACCTCTATTATTTTTACATAAACACTTAGCATATTCTTCTCTATTGGCAAACATTGGCATCCTTAGACTTCTAATGTAAGAAGACCTGAAAATTTTAACTCAGAGAGTCCCTAAAACAACCCAATGAGGTTGATGTTATTATTATTCCTACTTAACAAAAGAAGAAAATCATGTGTAATTATGTCAAGGAACTTGCCCAAGATCACATAGCTACTAAGTGGCAGAGCCAGACTCTAAACTTGGGAAGTCTGGCTTTTAGTTTGTGCCCTTAAATCTATTCCATGAAAAACAAAACAAGAAACTATGCTATGTTGCTAAAAATGCCTGGATCCTCTTAACACTCATGCCGTTCATCTCAACTCTGTTTGAGCCCTGCATATCAAGGACCTCATTCCAAGTCTTGTCATCACTTGGAACCACTCTATCTCAATTTTTTTTAATGGACAGCTTTTTTTAAAGAGAGAAAATAATTATTTTGAAAGTCTGACATGTGAGATTCTTCCAACTCAAAAAAATTTTTTTACTTCTATAATCTATGATATACAAGTTTGGAAATTGAGTTGTCAAAAAAGAAAAACTTGAATTCAACTGCCTTATCTCAAAAAATCTGAAAATAAGAGTTTATAAGACTTTATTTTTTAGTTCAGTTTAATGTTTACAATTTACCTGAAATATTATCCACTGCTGTCCTGGGCACCATTTTTCTTATGTTACGATCCAGGTTTCTTTCAGTCAGAACTATAGTACAGTGAATAGGACATTTACTCTACAACGGGCCACTTGGGTTTGATCACCGGCATCTCTTGTCTCCTGAACCTGCCAGGAGTGATTTCTGAGTACAGAGCCAAGCAGAAACCCTTGAGCGTGGCCTAAAAACAAAAACAAAACAAACAAAAAATCTAGGTTTCCAATTTTTTTGGTTCAAACTAGGCCTCCTTTTTTTGTTAATTTCCTTTTATTATAATTTGGCATGCTGATTTTCCTTCATGCTAAAAATAAAAATACAATAAAAAAGAAACCTCTGTTTCCTCTTTCTAGTCCCTTTATTTACAGATCTTTCCTCTTCTCTCCTTTCATAAGTGTCTCAAAATATTTGTGCACATTTCCGAACTTTAATTTCTCATTAATGAAACCTGGAGATATTTCTTCTCCATTAGTCTTTTATTTTTTATTTACTTATTTATTGACTTTGCTTTGTTTCAGAGACTGAATATAAGAGGATAAAGAGAGAAGAATTTTCAATTTACCTGCTCCCGTCAAAAATCCATATTAAATCTGCTCAAAAACATTTTTGTGGTCTATTTTAAATGTTTTAAAAATTACTAGATGCAAATCTTCCAAAATCTCCTATTTATATCAAAGTTTACCATAACAAAACACCCATAAATTTGGTTCGGACTTAATCTAATAGCAATGTCTTCCTCATAGTTGTAGAATACAGAAGTCCTAAACCGAGATGCTAGCATGGCTATGCGTCACCCGAAGCTCTAGGGTAGAACCTCTACGTTATGTTTTCCTGGAGTACTGTGGGAAGTTTTTGTGACTGTACTACTACAATCTCTGCTTCTGCTTTATAAGACTTTTTATCATTTTTTTTGGTTTGTTTTTTTTTTGTCTTTCATGAGATCCCTTGTCATTGTATTAAAGACTTACTCAGATCCTCTTGCTGCTTGTTATCTCAATACTTTTACATTATTTATAGTGACAAAGATACCATTTCCACAAAAGCTTAAATTGATAGCTTTCAGGGGCCAGAGTCGTAGCACAGAGGTAGGGCATTTGCGTTGCATGCAGCTGACCCAGGACAAATGCGGGTTCAATTCATGGCATCCCATATGGTCCCCTAGCGAAGAGTGAAGAGCCCAAAGTAACCCCTGAGTGCTGCCAGGTGTGGCCCCAAAACCAAAAAAACAACAAAAAAAATTATAGCATCCAGGTATTAGGAAATGGACTGGCCCTTTTGTGGGATACTGCTGTATAGAAAATCGACAGACAGAAATGTTAGCATGCTAACTTTATTTCAAAAGCATTGGATGTAAATGTAAATTGTAACTGTAACAGGGCTTACTTTCAAAGATTAAGAGTAAAACAGGGAGTTAAGTATTTTGAAATAGTGTGATTTATGTAAAATGATTTACACTAAACTTAATTTTATTTTGTGGTTCCACGGATTAGATTGACACTTGCAAGGTCTCACATATGCCTCATTTACACAGTGGATGCCAAATCACTCATTGAGGATGAATATTTTATTTTATGGACATGCCCTAAAGGACTCCTGGGTTACTTTTTGCTTGGTGCTCAGGAGACCATAAGACGTAGAAGACCAAACTCAGAAGTTCTGAGATAAAGTATGTACTCAGCCCTTTGAAATATCACTCAAAATTAATTTTTATCACAAACTTACTTGGGAAGAAGTGGGGAGGGCATTGGTGGTGGGAATGTTGCACTGGTGAAGGGGGGTGTTGATGACTGAAACCCAATTATAACCATGCTTGTATATATAATGGTGCTTAAATATTTTATTAAAAAAAAAAGAAGGGGCTGGAGTGGTGGCACAAGTGATAAGGATCTGCCTTGCCCAGGCTAACCTAGGAAGGACCGCAGTTCAATCCCCCAGTGTCCCATATGGTCCCCCAAGCTAGGAGTAATTTCTGAGCTCATAGCCAGGAGTAACCCCTGAGCATCACTGTGTGTGGCCCAAAAACAAAACTAAAAAAATACAAATTAAGTTCCAAGAGCATTTTTCTGGTCATAGAAAATTCAACAATATCCAGTGAGTTGTTCTGATCACTCGTCATTTGCCTTCAAATTCATTGATTCCATTTTAAGTTTCCAGGTTTCCAGAGCTTATTCAGGTAACTGGAGGACACAAGCCAGAAACTATCCTGAAACAGACACTCTCATTCACTCATACACAAGCATTCAGATGTGGACCCAAGATTTGAGTAAAAACAAATATTTGGAGATGGGGCCGGTGAGGTGGCGCTAGAGGGTATCTGCCTTGCAAGCGCTAGCCAAGGAAGGACCGCGGTTCGATCCCCTGGCGTCCCATATGGTCCCCCCCAAGCCAGGGGCAATTTCTGAGTGCTTAGCCAGGAGTAACCCCTGAGCATCAAACGGGTGTAGCCCCCCCCCAAAAAAAAGTATTTGGGGAAGACCTCACACTGTATTTGAGACAGCCTAGACACTCTATGATGCACATTATTTTGACAAATCTTGACAACAAATTATTTTTTATCATTAATATTTAATAAAGTTATGTTGAGAAAGATTTGCTATCCAAAGATCTACTGGGGATATCATTGCTTATCTTCTTGGTATTCATTTCATTCGTTTTCTCCTTCTTGTTATTTTAAGTAACTAAATTTATAAGGAATGTCCCCTTCCCCGCACCTCCTAACACTGTTTAAATACAAAGTAATATCCAAAGGCCTGGTCAATCTTATATTTCTTTGTATAAAGTGATTAATTAAAAATGACCATATCATGTGATTACAGTTAATAAGGCCATTTTGAGATTTTTTTGAGAGAGGATGGACAATTACACTCTCCTACCTGGCAAATACGAATCATCTGGAGATGTTTTTGAGTCTGTTGTTGTCAAAGAATGATGCCTATACAATAGAAGCAGAAAAAAATTTGCTAAAATGATCTGAGACCTGAGGAGAGGTATTTTTGAACACCTTTATTTTGTGAGCCCATGAACTTTTTAAAATTCTGTTAGTAAGTTGATATTGGCTTTCTGTAACTTGCAGCCAAAAGAGTATGTCTCACTTGGTTTATACACTATTGTTTCAACAGAAATCAATATGTATTAACCACTTCATATATTTCCAGAGTAAATGAATATAAGTTTATTTTTAGTATATTCACAGAAATGTAGCCTAATCACCACCAAATGATTCTAGGATGTTTCCATAATCTCCAAAGTTCTGCACTCTTTAGTTTGTCCACCACAATCTTCTGCTCTCAGATCTTGGATAGCATTAGTATACTTTCCTTTTCTAGGAATCTGCTTAATCTTGATATTTTCTGCAAATTGAATCATGTAATATGTGTCTACCCCCCATGTGGTCTTTTTTGTCTGTTCTATCAGTTATCATCATGATTTGAATTAATAGTTTTATCAATTCTGCATTGTTATATATTACTGGACATTATTCTACTGTGCAGATCTCACAATTTATTTAACTAGTCCTCAGTAAATGGACATTTGGCTCTTTCCATTTGTACTTTTTAGCTATTCTGAAATATGCTGCTATGAAAATTTGTCTGCAATTTTTGAGTGGACATGTATTTTCATGTAATTTGGGTAGATATCTAGGAGTAGAATATCTGGGTCATATGGAAACTCTATGTTTATCTTTTTGAGGAACTGCCAACAATTTTTCAAAACTAGTTGCACCATTTTATAATTCTGCCAGAAGGAGGTTTCCATCATCTCTCCATTCTCACTAACACTTGTTATGTGTACTTAAAAAAAACTTATTTCTATCCTAGAGTATGTGAAGTGGTATCTCAGTGAAATTATGATTTGCATTTCTTATCTGGTTAAAGATATTGACCTGTTTGCATATTATTTTTGGCCATTGGTAGATTTTGAAGGGGAGAGGCACACCCAGTGATGCTCGAGGGCTACTCCTGGCTACGCACTCAGAAATTGCTCCTGGTTCAGGGGACCCTATGGAATGATGGGGATTGACCCCAGCTATGTCCTGGGTTATCCTCTTGCAAGGTAAAAGCCCTACCGCTGTGCTATTGCTCTGGGCCCTGATTGTTATATTTTCATGCGACTAAGTGCTGGGAAGAGGAGTAACAGGGAATTAGTATTTTGTTTTGGAGGTACTAGAGATAAAATTCAGGACCTCATACCTCATGGGAGGAATAAACTTTACCACTGAGTTATATCTCTAGGTATGCCCTTTGGAGGGTTGGGGATGGAGAATTTATTGTTAATAGTGTTGATTAACAACTTATGGTTATTTATATTTATGGTTAATTTTTAAGATTTCTTTCTATGTTCTGGATACTGGTCCCTTAGCAGTTTCCATGTTAGATGATGGGTTTCTCTTAAATAGTGGGTTGTCTTTTCTTTTCTTTTCCTTTAATGATGGGCTCTGTAGTTAATGTTATTAAGTTCATAATTTACTCCACAGTTGTTACATCTTCTTTAAGTTTGTGCTTCAGTTTGCACCTTGAAATAACTGGCTAAATTTTCAGTCTCCTCTTTGACCAAATATCATGTCAATAGGGAGCTACAGGAAATGACTGATATCTAGGTAACTAATTATATCTAGGCACCTACGCAAAGGTGTGAGGTATCTCAACTTTCAGTACTGGTATGCTGGTTGCTAATTGGTTGTCTTGGCTTTCAATTTTAAGCCTCTATCTACTGTCTCACAGTCTCACACTCACAGCTCCATTGTGGCTTCTGTTTTACAGAAAAAATACTGTGTTGTGCCTTACTAGGCTTTGAGTCAAAACCTCCCTTCTTACAGTCACGGAATCCAAAGGAGCTTGTTTATAGAGAGCTGTAAATAAACACCTTGTTTGATATATCCCAACCCCTGAAAATACACAGGTTTTCTGGGTCTCTTTTCAGGATCTAAATTTCACTTAATCATTTAGTTGAAAATATAGAAAGCAGGAGAATCAAGCATCTCTAAGACCCTCCATTTTGCTGTATACCCTCTTTGAATTTTCAAAAAATGTGTTGTAGTCATTATAATTATCCAGTTTCATGCACAAAAAGCTCCAACAACATATGACCCCCTCCTTGAGTGTCTATTTCCTCCAACAAAGTTTCAAGGTCAACCCCTTAAGCTCTAACCCTTCTTCACTACATGGGAAGTTTAGCTCTGTCTCTGTTCATAGATTGCATTCCTTTAGACCATTTATTATTTCCTTACTATTATTCTTTCTATACATACACAAAATAGTTCATTTTGTATCTGTTCCTCTTTCCGGTTGGCTTCATTCAACATGATCTAGTTCAATCCATAACTGATTATTTTTTCTTACTGTCAAGGAGTATTCCAATGTGTTTGTATACTCTAGTTTCTTTATCCAGTCATCTATTCTTGGATACACATGTTTTTTTCCAGATATTTGATCATTACAATGAACATTAAAGAGCAAATGTCTTTTCAGAATAGAATTTCATGTGTCTTAGGTAGATGACAAAATGTAGAATTTCTGGATCCTCTAGAAGCTCAATTCTTTTCTTGTTGTTATTTTAAGAAATGCCCATATTTTTTGCCAAAATGGTTTAACCTGGGAACATTTATACTAGCAACAGATGAGGTTATTTTCATCCCCTCCCCAAATATCCCTGCCAACACTGGCTGGTTATTTTTTTTTGATACATGCCAATCTTATGTGAGGTCCCCACTTAAATTTTTACAAAAATTTTAGAATATGCTTATAATTTTTTACATAAAAATTTTTGAGATTTGGAGTTATATTGTGTTACAACTGTAAACCAGCTTGAGACATAATGCCATCTTAAGTCTTTTCAGTCTTTATGTTTTCTCCATAGAATATCCATTGGTTGATTGTCAGCTAAAGATGTGGTCTATAAACACAATGAAATAAAATTGTTATAAAATGTGAAGTTTTACTCCACTTTGAGGAAAATGAAAGAAACTTTGTAAGATTATACAAAGTGAAACGTGTCAGAAAGACAAATATTAGATAATTTTATTTATTTGTGTTCTATAAGAAGCAAAGTAGATGCATAGGCAAAACCAAAAAGTAAACCAATAGACATAGCTAATAAGACAGAAAGAACCAAAGAGAGAAGAGGGTGAGGTTGGGAACTGGATTGAGGGTGAGGATAAGCATTGAGGGGCTTGAATTAATGGTGATAGATGTTAATTTTTCAATATTTTTAAAACTGAAAGTTTTCTGATCCATCAATATAAGGTATTTTCTCATTTATTTTTTATTTCATTCATTTAATACCTTCACATTTGATTTATTTTTAAATATGCATTACCTGTTTTATAAAATTTTGCTTAGGTATTAAATTCATTTTGATACTCTACAAAATGAAGTCATTTTCTTCAATATTTTGTTTGTTCATGTCCCTGTACAGAATTTCATTTGATTTTTATACATTTGATTTTTATATACTGAGTTTCTTGTGAATCCCTTAGAATATACAAGATAATGTGATATTAACAAAAAATGCAAGTTTTGTTTCTTATAATCTATATCTTATTTCTATATTTTGGTTATTTACCTTCTCTAATCTTCTCTAATTACTACCTTCTGTAGTCAAACACTGGATAGAAAATGTAAGAATGATGGAGGCTGGACTGATAGCACAATAGGTAGGACAGATGTCATGCATGCCACCAAGCTAAGTTTGATTCCCTGCATCTCATATGGTCCCCTCTGAGCACAGAGCCACGAGTAACCCTGAGCACCACTCAATGTGAACAAAAACCAAAACAAAACAAACAAAAATAAAAACAAAAAAAGGGGAAAAAAAGAAACAGCTATAATAAAAATCCTGTTTTGCTCTTAGTCAATGAAAAATAATTTGTCTACTGTATTTTATGTTTAATGTTGGTCGTAAAAGTTTTGTAGAAACCTTTTATTAGACTGAAGAGTTTTCCTTCTATTCCTTATCTGTTGAATATTTTATTATGAAATTGTGTTATTTTTTCCAAATGCTTTTCATTAGTCAAGACATTCAAGTAGCTATGTCATTTAATCTGATGTTATTACATCAACTGACTTTCAAAAATTAAAACATTCTTGTATTTCTGTATATATACTAGTTAGTTGTGATATATGACTTTGTATATATATATATATTTATAAATTTGTTGTACTAGAATTTTATTGTAAATTTATTCTACTTATTCTCAAAGGATATTGGCCCTCTGTTTTCAGATGATATATTTGTCTGGTTTTGGTAACATAGCAATTATTTTTTAATTTTTAATTTTTAATTATAAAAACGATGCAAAGAAAGAGAACAAGGTAAAGTTACAGTGGAAGGACAATCACCCATAAACAGAGTTCTCGAAAGAAATTCCCTTGCTGACACCTAAAATTTTGGACTTATAGTCAAAGAACATTAAGAAAAATAAAACAGAAACCATGTACAATTACTTTGTCCACAAGTCCCCAGATTGTAGTACATTATGACATTTCTTAGCAGTACACAAAACAATCTAAAGCCATGAAATTTATGTGACTCCTTAAACATTGAAGGCATAGTATTTTTTTTACATTTTCATGCACATGCATATTAGTTTAAGTTAACATCAAAAGTTTAAGTGTTTTTTTTTTTAAGGTTTAGAGTCAAAGGAGCACAGTAAAAACGGTGTTAGATTGGCAAATATTGTTTGCATAGGCTCACCAAAATATGGGGGACATGGAAAGGAAAAGCCTTGGCCTAAATACAAGGAGACTCTACCCCTGAAGTTTCCTGGCATAAGACCAACTCTAGGCTCCAGGCAAACTAGTTTGTTCAATCCAAGTCATTGTCTGTAGTGCCAATACAGTTTTATTTTTCATGCAGTTTCTATTGTTGGCATCAGGTTTCTGTATTAATGATCCTGGAATCTGCATATCCTACATTAAAGTCAGGCTGGTGTGGAGTATCCTCTCGTTTCACCTCACAATTAAAGGGCAATGCAGAAAGCCCTGTTCAGTAAGCAGGTCATTGTTGTTTATGTTGTTAAGTCTTCTCAGTGTTAAGGGAAGTCTCTTTTGAGTAGGTCGATGTCAGAGCAGTGGTAGAGTCTTCCCTGGTAGAGGATTGCTTCCAGGTGATGTTACAGACAACCTTGGATGTTTCGTAGATGGCTTCCCTAGATCAGGGGTGAATGGAGAATGCCCATTCTTCTGAGGCCTGTGCCGGGTCATTATGTCAATGTTCAGGGTGTAAGGTCCCAGCATATAGCAATATTTTTTTAACATAGCAATTCTTACCTTACAGTTAAGTCTGAAATAGTATCTTCTTTATTTTTGGGAAGCATTTATAAGGAATTTGTTTGAAAGTGTTTTTAAATGTTTGATAGATTTCACCAGCAAGCCCATTTAAAACCAGAGTTTTATTGTTCAGGATTTTTAAAATTAGTAATAAAATGTTATAAATATATTTAGGTTTTCTATTTACTTTGGAGGCATATTTCTATCTTCCTAGGAATTTACTTATTTCTTCAGTTTGTCTTAGATTGATGCTAATTATTATTGTTATTTTAAGTATTTTTAAGATATGTATATACATCCTTTCTTTCATCTTTCATTTCTATTTTTACAATTTGAATGTTTTCTTTCCTCTTCCTAATTTTATTTTCAGTATTTTCATTTTGTTAAATCTAGCAAGAGGATTATCAATTCAAATATTAATATTAAATTACTGATTTTTCAAGTCACCATGGAGTTGCAAAAAAGGATAAAAATAAAAACAATCTTCATATGCTATAAATCTCACTGTTCTTAACTAATATAAAATCATTTTTCTTAAATAAAAGTACTTTGGTTGATTTCTAAAATTTTATCTTGACAAAGGTTTTCATTATTTAAAATTTTAAGAAGTCTCATTACATTATTTCAGATGTTTCCTAAATTCATATGCTGTTGAAGTAACCTTTTCCTTTTTTTTATTTCTTTGGTTTTTGATTTTTGGGCCATATGCAGTGGTGCTCAGGGGTTACTCCTGGCTCTGCACTTAGGAATCACTCCTGGCAGGCTCGGGAGACCATGTGGGATGCCAGGGAATGAAACTCTATCAGATCTGCATGGTGCAAGGCAAACTCCCTCCCCTGTGCTGTCACTCCAGCCCCTAGTAAGTAACCCTTTTCAAACAAGTTTCTCTATATACCCCCATCTAACTCTTTCTGATGCCTTGGCAAACCTATTTTCTTTTCTCCCTTCTCCATACTGAGGCACTCTTCCCTGCTTAATTCTTTTCCTGAAATATAAAGGCTCAACTTGACTTAGTTAACCCCATCTTCTTAAACCAAAAATTCATGGATGGATAAAGTAGTTTATAACTTAGCATTTTGAACAATCATCCCTACTATTCATAATGTTATGCACAAGTATTAAGATGAAAATATTGTCTTCCTTTTAAATCAACATACCATAAAGAATAATGAGAAATATGCCAGAGTGATAGCACAGTGGTAGGGCGTTTCCCTTGCACATGGCTGACCCAGGATGGACTTGGGTTTGATCCTCAGTGTCCCATATGGTCCTCCAAGTCAGGAGCAATTTCTGAGCATAGAGCCAGGAGTAACCCCTGAGGGTCACCGAGTGTGGCCCAAAAACCAATAAAAGAAGGGGATGGGGAAAAGAGTAATGAAAAATGGAAACAAAGACTAAATTTCTGCAATGACTTATTTTATAGGTGGTTTTATTCTGTTGTTTACTACTCTCAAAACTTTTGATCATGTTAAATTCTTAGCTTTAGATTGCTTTCTTTTGTTTGGAGGGGGGTTTGGGTCACACCCGGCATGGCTAGGAGATACTCCTGGCTCTACGCTCAGAAATTGCTCCTGGCAGACTCAGAGGACCATATGAGATGATGGGATTCAAACCTTGTGCATGCAAGGCAAACGCCTTACCTCCATGCTGTCTCTTTGGCCCTAGATTGCTTTTTTAATATCTGGAGAGGTCGCACGGTGGGTAGAGCATTTGCCTTATAAGTAGAAGACTAGCATTTGAATACTGGCATTATATATGGTCCCTAGAGTACTGCCAGGAGTGATCCCTCTGTGTGTGTACCCTCTGGTGTGACTCCAAAACCAAATTAAGTGAATGAATATAAAATATATTGCCTGTTTACAGTTTAATCATAACTAGTACTATCATGATCATCATTATCCTCATCAATTTATTTACTCTAAATTATGGTGAAAATCAGATAAAGAATAAGTGAAAGAATCTCATACATTATTTGCTCAGAGAATTTTCTTGTTCAACTATGAAGCTAATAATACAGTTTTATGAGTTTGGAGGTGATGGAACTCAGGAATAAAAAATAATTTTCTGGGGCCGGGAAGGTGGCGCTGGAGATAAGGTGTCTGCCTTGTAAGCGCTACCAAGGAACGGACCTCGGTTCGATCCCCCGGCGTCCCATATGGTCCCCCCAAGCCAGGGGCGATTTCTGAGCACATAGCCAGGAGTAACCCCTGAGCGTCAAATGGGTGTGGCCCAAAAACCAAAAAAAAAAATAATAATAATTTTCTTTTCTTGTTCAACTATGAAGCTAATAATGCAGTTTTATGAGTTTGGAGGTGATGGAACTCAGGAATAAAAAATAATCAATCAATCAGGGCCAGAGTGGTGGTGCTGGAGGTAAGGCATCTGCCTTGCAAGCGCTAGCCTAAGACAGACCATGGTTTCATTCCATGGTTCAATTCCTTGGCATCTCATATGGTCCCCACACCAGGAGTGATTTCTGAGCGCATAGCCAGGAGTAACTCCTGAGCGTCAACGAATATGGCCCCAAATCAAAAACAAACAAAAAATAATAAAACGTATGATCAATCATGATTTAGTGAAAATGTGACATTGGTGGTTGGAAATGTGCACTGGTGAACATTATATATTTTATGTCTGTAACTCAATCATGAACAACTTTATTTGTAAAATTAAAAAAAAAAACCTGTAGTATGAACAACCTTGTAACCATGGTGTTAAAGTAAAAAAAATAATAAAAAGCTTGTTCCCAAGTTTCTCAATTAAGTTTAGTCTCAGCCCTGCTTCCTACTTCATTCTCTCCCATGTCCTCTCCAAATGACTGAAAATCTAATTTTCTATGCTTTTGTCTAAGGAGGGTGATAACAGCAAAATGCAGACAGTAAACAGTTTTGTACACAAATGCGCCTGCAGCAGTTAGAGAAAACATACCTACCCTCTTAGTTTTCCCTTGGGCATTGTCCACCTGAACCGTGGAGTGTGCAGCCCAAAGCATGAAAGAGTGACACAGGTGGAAAATCAATGGGGAAGGCCTTTACTGTCAGTTCAGGGTTCTTATGTCAAAGGGAATCCAGCCCTATGGAACCACAGGTATGCACAAACAGGAAAAAAAAAAAAAAAGAAATCAATGAAAGCCTGATCTATGTTTGGACTTGTGGAAAAGGATTGCATTTCCTTCTTTTTGTCTGTTCATAGATTCCCAGACCACTAATTCCTTTAATCAATAGTGAAGATTTGTACCAGGTGTCTTGGGGATGCCAGAATTTGCTTGTTGGGTTAATGTGACCTAATCCCTTCCCTTACAGAGTTTGCTCAGAGACTCAGATCCCACTTGGGAGCTGGCTTCTCTAGAGCAATTTGGAAGTATGGGACCAGGGATTGAGAGAGTTCAGCAATAATCTGTGTTTTATTGCTTATTTGTATAGCATGCTATAATTATAGGGCCCTTTCACCTTCAAGTTCCAGGGAGCAGACAGGTTGATTGTATTTCATAGAATCTGAGATAAGTGCTTGAAGTTAAAAGGTGTCACACCAGCTAAGAAATATGTGACTAAATGCATAAATGTGTGTATCTGGAAGGGTTGTATGCTAGAATCAATGACATTTAATGCAACACTTACTTAACAGATAAAATCTAAAGTGCATTTAGCTGAACTACCACAGGAAGTGAGTGGTACCACAAGTACACAGGTACCAAAACTCTAACTGGGAGAACATCTTTGGGTGAGATGTTGAATGCATTAGTCTCACCCACAGAGGACTTTTTCTAGAACCCATAATTTCATTTATTAATAACATTCCATTTTCAATAACAAAGCAAAGACCCCTGTTCTCTAGTTCTTAGTCTTCTGATTCTTAATGCATTATAATTTTTATATAATTTTTATTTTAGTTATAGTGGCTTACATATCATTCACAGTAATATTCCAGGTACATATTTACATTGAATCAGGGGGATTCCCACCTCCGAATTGTTCTCCCACAACCGCTTCCATCCTGCCTCCCATATCCTCCACTCTCCCCACAAGAGGCTGCTAATTAATGCATTATAATTTTAATGCAAAATTGTAGCACAGGACCTGGGAGAACTTGGACTAACTTTTACCTGTTTCACACTTCATGTCTATGAAGTCAAGATAAGAACAACTTGGTGTCTTCACCTCGCTTTTGTGGGTTATTATCAAGTTCAAATCAGATTATGCTACTAAATTTCCTATTTCCAAAAATTAATTGGTTAAGAATTTATGAAGCATGTGCTAGGTGGTAAGCACTGAAACAAGTTTGGGAAATTGAGTGGAGACAGATAGGTCTTATACCTTGATCAAAATTCTAAATCTTGCTTTGACATTTGCAAGAGGATGACACTATGATGATAAAGCATTATTATTATTATTATTATTATTATTACTGTTATTTTCAAAGAAAAAGTTGGCAGAAAATCCCTTGAATGGGATTTTTTAGGGTTCATGGTGAGATGCAGAATGTCACCCTATCCCACCTACAAGTAAACTCTAGAATTGGGTGTTTTGCATTTCTCCAGACCAGACTGAAAGACCCCAGTGCCTTCCACTGGAATTGGACTTTTTTGATTGGGGATAATATCCTGTTTCTTTTAGTTCCTTGAACTCTCTCATCTAGGCAGTTTATTACAGTCCTTTCATCTTTACTTTCTTTGAAAAAAGTGTCCATATGAAACACTGGATTTTCTCAATATTTTTCTAATCACCTTAGACCACAGTAATTTCCATTCCTTCCATTCTTTCAACATTTTTTGATGCCACCCTCATTTAGCATCAACCACATTCTCATTGTACTGAAATACTCTTTGATTGGGTCTTGTCTCCCTGTCCAAAGACAGGCATCTATGAGAGTCAGCATGGCTCTTCCACCATGTTGGATCATTTCTCCATTTTAAACTACCTCACTCTCCTCATCCTTGGACTCTTTTCTGCACCAGTGAGTGCATCATTTTAAACAATGGAATTATAGTTTCTAGAAAAAGTCCCCTGTAGGTGAGACTAATGATAGATGTTCACTCAACATTTCATCCAAAGATGCTCTCCCAGTTTGAATTGCGGTACCTATGGGGGCACCTCCTGTAATAGTCTAGCCAATTAGATGGTGGGCTCGACACTAGAGTCTGAGGATTCTGCATGAGCTTTGTGATGCTGGAGAGCATCTTGACCACTAATATAATGCCCAACAAGTCTCTGAATGCCCAGATGACCAGTCAGTGCCAGGTATAAAACTTGGGTTGAATGAGTGCTAACTTTTGGTTTATAACAAAGTTTTTGCTCTTGTTATTTTTTTAAATGTGTTGTGAGACCATATGTAAAGCATTTGGGGTGGAGGTGGGAGTAGGTCACACTAAGAAGTGTTCAGGATTAACTTCAAGCTCTGTGCTCCGTGATCAGTCCTGAGAAGTGGTCAGAGGATTATATGTAGTGCCAGGGCTTAAACTGGGATTGGTCACTTGCAAGGAAACTACCTTAAACTCTGTACTATCTCTCTCTAGCCCCTGTGTTTTTTTTTAATGATATTCATTATAAACAAGGTACAATGATTATGCAGCAACAACTATTCAGTGAAATGCAATACTCTGTGACTTATAAGAAATTTTAACTTAGTTTTATAGATGAGACGAAAAGCCACATCCCTTGCACAAATCCTTACAAATCACCACAAAAGAGCAGAATTTAGGAAAGGCATGTATGATGAGAGATTTTAGTGAGGAGAAAATTTTACTGCATCATAGGGCCAAGTAGAAATTATGAGAAATGTGTATATTCAAAATGTGTACATAAATGAGAGGTCAGATAGTACAGAGGTTAAAGTGCTTGCCTTGGGCAGAGCTGTCCTTTTTTAATCCCTAGCACCACACATTGTCTCTTCTGAGCATAGCCAGGAGTGATTCCTAAGCGCAAGAGTAAGATTTGAATATTTTCAGGTAAGGTCCCATTTCACCCTTCCATAAAGTAAAATTCTTTAAGCAACAATAAAATATTACCTCACACTAGTAGGACTGGCACACATGAAAAAGAATAAAAATAACCAGTGCTAATGTAGATGTAGGGAAAGGGAACCCTCATCCACTGTTAGGGGGAATGTCAATTGGTTCAACCTCTTTGGAAAATAATATGGGCACTTCTCATATGATCTAAACATTTATATGATCCAGCAACTCCACTTTTCATCATCTACCCCAATAGCCCAGTAGCATAGTTAAAAAAATACTTTTGTGCCCCAGTGCAGCATTATTCACAGTAATAATCTAAGTTCAAGAACAGATATCTGGATAAAGGAAATAATATATGTATATATCCATACATATATATGTATGTATAGGCATATATATACAGTAGAATACTATGAAGCCATAAGGAAAGATGAACTCATGCAACATGTCACTACATGGAACTAGAGAATATCATGCTAATTGAAGTGAGCCAGAGAGCAATAAAATGACCTCTCTTATAGTGGAGTATAAAGAAACATAATAAGAGAGTAAAGAAATGACCAAAAGCAACAGAACTGAGCTTACCTGGTGGTCCCTGAGTTCACTTTGGGACATTGGTAAAGGAAAATAGACACTCTGTTGGTGGGTATGGAAAAATATATGCATTAACTTATCATTAATACTTATTTTGGGGGGGCACACCTGGCTATGTTCAAAGTTTATAGGGGTGTATTCCTGGCTCTTCTCTCAG
Organism: Suncus etruscus; assembly: GCF_024139225.1. NCBI lineage: Eukaryota > Metazoa > Chordata > Mammalia > Eulipotyphla > Soricidae > Suncus > Suncus etruscus. Next base: position 13,183,750 of record NC_064851.1, on the reverse strand, counting down.
GAATCACTCCTGGTGGGGCTCAGGGGTTCATATGGGATGTCAGGGGTTGAACCAAGGCAGACCACATGCCAGGAAAGTGCCCTACCAGCTGTAATATCTTTCCAGTCCTCACTATCAATATTATAAATTACAATGATTTAATAAAAATGGGGAGATAATGAATAAAGTTAAGGCAGTGGGAATGAATGGCCAACAATCTAGATTTCAGGTGCATTCAGAAGGCAAAGTAAGTTCCAGGAAGTGTTTGAGAAATCCTAAAATTAGAAGCAGCAGTGGGGCATTTGTAGCTCTTAATAAAAATTAAAGGGATGGCTTTGAGAATTGGAAAACAAAAAAGGAACCAGATATGATGTTATCAGGGAAAAGTAGTGGTGGAAGGATAGTAAGTACAAAAGTGACCTTCAGAGAGAAAAATATAGAAAAGTTGATAGAGATCAACTTGAAGGGGAATGAAGAGGTACTTGGAAAACAGAACAAATTGTTAGAGGGCAAATCCAGAGAAGAGAGTACTTGACTGAGGTTTCTTGGAAGCTGTCTTTGCTTATGGTATTTTCAGCAAAATTCAAACATATTTAATCTTTGGTGAGTATATTCTATTCTTTAAATGATCATGGAAAGAGAATCCATTTTAAGTCAGTGGCAAAAGTGCCTGCCCTGCAAGCTTGAGCCTAGAGAGGTTGTGTGTTCAATTCCTAACACTGCACCAAGGCAATCCAGTGGCTCTGTTGTGTGGGATCTTGGACACCACAATGAAATGTTTGCACTACAGCTCAGAGAAAACAAAGGTGTGTGAAAATCACTATCAAGTGTAGGTCCCCAGCAAATCTGACAATGAAACTGCATAAGCACAACTGAAGAGTATGACTCAGCAAAGTGAACTCATGTGCTGGCATCAACTCTGTTCATGCAACACAACAATAAACAAACAACAACAACAAACAAATAATAGTGAACAGAAGGGGATTCCTGAGCAGCTATTCTGAGCTTCTTAAAGTCCTGCCTTTTGTCATTCACAATTCCAAAAGTTGGAAAGTTCCTCCTTTGGCTTCAGTCCTTGCTATGGGCATTTATTTGCCTTTTTTCTTTCTTTGTACCAGGCACGAGGGGAAAATTCCCTTCTTTAATGCTTTAATTGCAGGCAAAAACGACAAGGAAAGATCTCTCACAGTAAGTCTACTTCAAACACGCACACCCAGCACAGCACCACTAAGATAAGGTTTGTGATTAGAGAAAATGACAGATCTCAGAACTAATTTACATATTCTGAACTTCTTCCCCCACCTGTACTTAAGGTAGGGAGAGGACTCTTATTTAGACAGTTTTTTTTTGGGGGGGGGGGCATATTCAGAGATGCCTGAGTGTTACTCTTGTCTCTCAGGAATGACTCAGGAATTACTCCTGGCATTACTTGAGGGACCATATGAGGTACTAGAGATAGAATCTGGGATTAGCTGCATGCAAAGCAAGCACCCTATCTACTGTACACCAATCTAAACAGTGTTTAAGGTTGTCGAATCTAAATAGGACATTTTTAAAAGTCTTTTTAGAATGGTCTGGTTGGGAGAGATCTTTGAAACCAACCAATTCTACCTCCTTTTAAAGACCAGGAATCATGAAGAGAAGGTGACCTCATTATTTGGTGACTGGACTGTAGACCTACCAATACACACATTGCCATTCCAGTCACCTGACCAGTAAGACCCTTTTTTCATCCTGTAGCTTTCCCCAAATCCCACTGGCACAAAGAAGAAATGTTTTGCCAGTTTTCTCTTGGCACATACAGAATGCAAAATGATCAAAAGAGTTTACTTTAAGGACCAAAGAATCTTTATCTTAAAAGGGAGGTATCGATTTGGTGGAGCATCACTAACATTCCATTGAAGATTTACAACCTGCCATGCTTATTTCCAAAACCATTATGCTCAGGGCCTAAATGCATACATACCTGAGGAGCTGACCTTACACACATGTTGGCTTTTAACATAATCCAATAGATTCCTCTCCTGAGCAGTTGTGGGCATAATTTTTTTTTTAGTTCAATGCATATCTTGACTCATACTTCCAGGCAATTTTTCTTCCTCCTCTTCAGTTCCAGTGTTGCCCTTTAGCTTGACTGCCTGGGGTGCACATGCCTGAACCTTGCATTTGATTCTCTTTCCTAATGCCTTAATTGCAAGCAAAACCACAAGGAAAGATTTCTCATAATAAACCCACTTCAAACACGCATGTCCAACAAATGCTCACTAAAATAGGGCTAATGGTTGAAATGAATGAAAAACCTGAACAGAACCCATTTACATATTGTAGATTTCTTTCACCACCTGTACTGAATACAGAGATAACTGGGTACAGAGATAACTGTCTTTGATCTATATAGTTTTTATTGTTGTCAAGAGATTTTTCTAGTTCACCCAACAGTTCCCCTTTTCCCATTCTGGCATCCAACACTCTATGTTGGTCAGTATATAATAGGAAGCAGAATGTGCTTACACATTGGAAACTTTAGAATATGCAACTCATTTCATGTGGAAACTTGCCTGGGGACAGACACCAGGCTCTCCTGGTGATCTTGTGTAGGACATGCACATTTAAAACATTCTAAATCTAGAACTTGACCAGCAAAGACTATCTTCTGTGCTATCTATTGATTAATCAACCATGCCAGAAAGGTAGACTTCCATACTATCATCAAACCTTTAAGAGAAAAAATGATCAGGCTATACAGAATTTGTTGAAATAGACAATATAGAAGAATAATATACTATTGACCTTGGATTACAAACTTCAGATTATCAAGCAGTGAGTGGGGAGTGGGGAAAGATCTAAAGGTGACAGAAAGAGAAAGACATAGAAACAATGATGGAAGGCTTTGGCCACTTTTTTTTTGTTGTTGTTAGTTGTGGGGTATATTAACTGTACATCAGTACCATAAATATGAACACCATCATGCCTAAATCATAAAAATATATTTGAAAAATTTAATCTTGTACTCATTTCTAGAAACTTGGCACTAGAAGTGGTATTATTAAAAATATGAGGGTTGGGAAATATGTGTGAGACTCAGCAACATCAGGATGATATATGTGAGTCTCTTAATAATCTCAATACAGATGAAACTGAAATAGACATGGGATTCTTCTCAAGTCCAATTCATACAGGCATACCTTGGAACATAAATAATTTGCCTGAATAATGGGTTAGAGGACACAGAGGGGGTCTTGGGTTACAATGCTTTTGGACTCACCATTATTTTTTGTTTGTTTGTTTTCTGGGTCACACCCAGCAGTGCTCAGGGTCACTCCTGGTTCTGTGCTCAGAAATTGCTCCTGGCAGGCTCGGGGGACCATATGGGATGCCGGGATTCGAACCACTGTCCTTCTGCATGCAAGGCAAATGCTTTACCTCCATGCTATCTCACTGGCCCCGACTCATCATTCTTAATTTACCTTTATTCTAGGACTTATTCTTCCCTTTACCCATAAGTACAAAGGCAAATAAATCATATCCTATGTTTTTTTTTTGGACTAAAATAGCAATTAAGAAGTCATTGAACTTATTCCCTTGTTGCTAAGAAAGGTTTCAAATTACCCGATGACCATATTTACCATGACCCAGACATGTTTGTGTTTGAAACTGATGTCACAGTAGACTCATTTCAGTAAAGGGTCATAACCTGAATTTGTTTTCCAAAGCACAGGAGGGAACAGAACAAAATAATATCCCAACTTTAAAATAATGGGCAAAGGTTTTAATCAGATAGCTTTCCAAAAAAGAAAAACAATACATAAATGGCTAATAGCACATGAAAATATGCTTAATATTATTATCTAGGAATACATGTAAATTAAAATCACAAGAAGACATTATTTTTCACCTAATAGAATGAGTGATGATCAAAAATGTAGGCAATAGCAAGCATTGGTGAAGATATCGTAAAACTAGAAGTTTATTCAATTGCTGGAAAAACACTAAAATGGTTTATGTCATTTGGTATTTTTAATAGTCCTGAAACTCAAATATTCGTGAATATCAATGGATAGAGTGTATCCAGAACATGGGTCCTGATTTTGGTGATGAAAATGATAAATAATAACCCATACTGCAATATAGATGATTATTAGAAATATTCATCTAAATGAGGAAAGCCAGTTGCATAAAGCCAAACATTGTGGATTTCACTTATATGAAATGCCCAGAAAAAATAGTTTGAGACAGATGGCATATTAGTGATTATCTGGGACTCAGAAGAAGAAAATATTTATTTAATTTTATTTATTTATTTATTGTGTACAGTTAATTTTGTTAATGAAAGGATAAAGATTTGAATACAAGGGAGAGATGCCTAGGGCAAAATTTGGGAGGATCCTGACATAATACTAAATTACATTACATGAAATATAGTCATCTATGGATGCCCCTTTCTTTCTTGAGTTTCACAGCTTTCATTGGGAATGTTTTTAGAGGTATTGATTGTTGGCCCATTGGCAATATTTTTTGAAGTGGTTAGATTGAGATCAGATGGCCCAAAGCTTATACTCTCTTATTACTGGGTAAATATTTTTAGCATAACTAATTCCCTCATTCTGATCTATCTAATTAATAGTAACTAGAGACCAATCATAATTAATAAAGATAACATTCTTTTATTTTATTTTTTTTTTTTTGAGGGCCATCCCCAGCAGTCTCTCTACTGCTCTGCTCTCAGAGATCATTCCTGGTCATGCTTGGAGGACCATATGTGGTATCAGGTATTGAACCTGGGTTGGCCACTAATAAGGCAAGCTTGTTACCTATTCTACAATGTTCCAATCCTCAAGTAACACTTTGATTACTCTAGGAATTCAGGGCATTTTTGAAAAAAAAAAAATCCATCACAACCAGAAAGAAAGTTCACAAGGAATATTATAGGAAGATTGAAGGATTCAGAGAAGTCACCTATCATAGAACAAACACTTCACTGTTTTTCAATGTCATAATATTCCTAACCACATTGATGAGTTTCTTAGTGCTATGTTTTAAACAAATATTTGTGGCTTTCTCATATTCTCATGTGCCCTGGAAGTCACTACTGATATGAATCTCCACAGGCTTTTCTGAGAAAGTAGTGCTGCCATTTCTGTCTTAAGACGTTGTTTGAAGTCCTTTATCTTTTCAATCAAGTCTTGCTGACAAAATTGATGGGAAATTTGTGCTGAGTCCTTCTCACACCATCTGAGTTGAACTTGTGACATAGTTTAGTTGGGATATTCTTTTAGAGGTTAGCAAGTTTTTTTTTCCTCCTCCAGGGATAAGGCAGTGTGGGCTGAGTGATGAGAATAGTGTCTTCTAAGCCCTCACTAGAAGGCACACTGGCTGCTCTGTTGAGTGGGTTACAGATGAGAAGACTACTCTGCAATTCTATAGGAAGACTGCTTATCATGGGGTCATGGCAGCTAAAAAACGAATGCAAATTCCCCCATTGACATCAAGGTCAACATCTTGATCATCTACCTGACTTTAGATCAACCACTTAATCACTCTGGCCTTTGGTTTCCTTGACTATGCAATGTAAATAATGATTCTCATTTCATTTGAATTTCATAAGCACAGAGTTATTACAACTCAAGTAGCAAAGAATGTTGCAAATTCTTAACCTTTTAGATCCTACCCCCTCACTATGACCCATCCACATGATAATTCTGGGAAGTGACTGGACTGTCTCTGCCAAAGATGACTAGTCCTATAATGTGTGTAATTAAAAAAAAAACTGGAACATGTCCTATGTGATGCCTAGGAGTTTTAGGGTTCCTCCTAGTTATTGTAGGCCAATCTGGTGGAGGTTTATTGAGAGGACCTAAGGATGAAATGCTCTGGGGTTCTCCAGGAATGCACCATACTATGCAGTGTAGGGGGTCCTGGTGATAATGGAACTATAACTGGGATAAGCTGATTGTAAGGCCTGTTTCTTAACCATTGTACTCTTTCTGGCACCATCCACAATATATTAGCTTGAATTTTGTCAGATCGACTTTTTTTTTTAACTGAGACTTTTAGATGTGCTTATCACACCTTTCCACATGACAGAAATTTGAAAACCAAGATCTCACACCACTGGCAACTTTCTCTCTGTAGGTTAGATGCCCAACTTTATTTAGTAGAACCTTAAGGAGGTTGGCTTCAAGTTCTCCATAATGTTCTTTTTTCTCTGACATTATACCTGAAGTAAACTTCTTTAAATACTATACACAGAACTGAACATTCATCACAATAGAGTGGTCCTTCACTATATGTTAGTATGCTATAGCATTTGTCCTAGATAGGATATTCTAATGTTATTGCTATACATGTAGAAGTAAAATTTAACATCCATTTTAAGACCATCATTATCAAAATCAATTCACATTTTATTATAATCTGAACCTCAGCTACTTTTTTCTCATGAATATTTTAGGAACTTAATTTTGTATTATTTTTGTCCTTCTTTTGATTTGGAAAAAGCATCAGATTTTATATTCTCTCCAATGAATCCCATTATTTTACTATATTTTCTAGGCTAAAAATGAATACTTGGTTGAGATGATTTGATGTGGTTAAGACAATGAAAAATTTATAAATTTTATGTTGAGAAATAAGTGTTTACATTATAATATTGGAAGCACTAGAATAAAAAAAAAGAACCATGACCAGGCTTTGTCCTAGTAATATGATCCTCAAATTCTGAGCTAAGGATCAAAAAATAATCATTTGAGACAAGTTATAATACTTCAGGTAGGGAAGTTAAAAGGAGAAGGTAGAAGAAAAGATGCCAACTGAGAAAGAAAAACGGGATGGAGAAAAAGTGAGAGTTCTGTTGGATGATTTTTGAAATGGTCATTTTGTTTTGCATACACATTAGTTCTTAAGTTCCATGATATATTTTCACCAACCTCAGATTTTTATTATTTGCTTTGTTTTATTTATTTTTTGATTGCTTGAGATATCTTTGGTATATAACAGTTCATCCAGTCCTAAATAGTCTAAGAGCAGAGATATGATTATGCTCCTATTATTAACAAATATGGATACTGAGGGCTGGGGATATTGTATAGTAGGTAAGCTGCTTGCTTTACAAGTGACTGACCCGGCCATTCCACAGCACCTTATATAGTCCCCTAAATCCAACAAGAGTAATCCCTAAACTTAGAGCCAGAGGTAAGTCCTGAACACCACTAGGTGTGGTCCAAAACAAAACAACAAATGACAAGTATAGACAATCAGATTGAGACAGGTTTAACCATTGTTTGAAACTATCAATCATTGAAAAAAGCTGAAGTTAAGGTGTTCCATGATAAAAGAAAATAGGAAAGTAAATACAGTTTAATGCAAATAAGGAAGTTAGTGTTCTTTTTTCATAACACACAGGGGTTTACAGGTAATAGCTTTATCTAAAACAGAAGAAATTCTGGAAGTTCACATCAAAGCTACCCATCGGTTCATCATATTGACTCTGCAGCTTCCATATCTGGAACTTCAAATAGTCTTGGCTAGTAAGACATTTAATCAGCATTGCTAAAACTTCTGTTCTCTTCTGCATCTAGCAATGTGCTAGACACACAAGAAATGCTACATACAACCCTGCCCTTAAGAAGCTTAAAGCTCTATTAGTGACAAAGAACAAAATCATTAACAAACAATATAAGGCAGCATATAATTAATTTTAAAAGGTGTGGTAGGGATCTACCTATTATGGGAAATAAGTATGTAGAAAATTCAGCATAGTATAGAATTATTGGGATGGCCACAAGAACAAGTTTGAACCTGAGCTACAGTATGGGCCTATGGAGGAGATTGCAATAACTCACAAGATACAAGAATAGAAAGAGAAAGGAGAGGGAAGGTTGAGGAATATGGGTCAGGAGAGGCTACAGGGTAAGCCAAAAGACAATGGAATTAGCATGGATGGTGGAAGGACATAAACTTGACTAAAGACAGCCCTAACTTCTTATCTTTCTTCCACTCTTTTGTCTCAGACAATTCCTTCTTCTTAGGTTTAGCTTAGCTCCTTCATGAACTCCTCAACATCCACTTTAACCCTAGAACCATCTACATTCCTTACACACTTTCATCTCTCTTATACATGCCTTATATATTTTTCGTAATCTATATTATCAATGTCTATGTCATTTTCTTTGAAATTTGTATCTTCTCTTGATAATAATGACTGTGCCTAGCGTATTCTGAGATTGACCCAGAACTCAATATACTAAGTGGATAATTTCATATTCTTAAAATAAATTCTTATTCATTAAACTGACCAGTTAGGATCCAACTATCATGTCTGGCTCCAGTCTTTCAGAAGAGTTGCTTTCTTTACTTTTTCTTTTACTATTTCTATTTCTATTTCTATTTCTATTTCTATTTCTATTTCTATTTCTTTCTTTCTTTCTTTCTTTCTTTCTTTCTTTCTTTCTTTCTTTCTTTCTTTCTTTCTTTCTTTCTTTCTTTCTTTCTTTCTTTCTTTCTTTCTTTCTTTCTTTCTTTCTTTCTTTCTTTCTTTCTTTCTTTCTTTCTTTCTTTCTTTCTTTCTTTCCTTCCTTCCTTCCTTCCTTCCTTCCTTCCTTCCTTCCTTCCTTCCTTCCTTCTTTCCTTCTTTCTTTCTTTCTACTTTCTTTCTCTTTCTTTCTTTCTTTCTTTCTTTCTTTCTTTCTTTCTTTCTTTCTTTCTTTCTTTCTTTCTTTCTTTCTTTCTTTCTTTCTTTCTTTCTTTCTTTCTTTCTTTCTTTCTTTTCTTTCTTTTTTTCTCTTTCTTCTTTCTTTCATCTATCTATTTATTTATTTTGGTTTTTGGGCCACACCTGGTGATGCTTAGGGGTAACTCCTGGCTATGTTCTCAGAAATTGCTCCTTGCTATGGGGACCATATGGGACGCCGGAAATCGAACCAGGTCAGTCCTGGATCTGCCGCATGTAAGGCAAACACCCTACTGCTGCTCTATCGAGCTGGCTCAAAGTGCTTCCTTTTTAATACTTAGGTCTTCATTACAATTTTTTGCTTAGTCATCTTATATATGAAAGAGGAGATGGGGTGAAACTCCCTGCCCCTCTACCCTGTGCTACTCTAGTTAAGATTAGCGCAACTATCTCAGCACTGCTTTTGTGAGATAATCTTATTAGCTAATGATAGTCTTGCCTGCCAAGTAGAAATTAAGTGCAGCAATACTAAGCCAGGAAGCACATCAGTATTTACATTCACATTGGAGGGAAATGCCACTGTTTGCTGAGATGCCTTTAAGAACATGCCTTATTTGATATGTCAGCATTCCAGTGGAATTTAGCCCCATTGGAGTCTCTATTACTTTCTGTGTCAATGATTTTTCCTAGCCTTTGCAAATTAAAATGTTTTGTTTTTATTGTTTGTTTTTGTTTTTGTGTCACATCCAGCAATGCTCAGAGGTGAATCTTAGCTCTATGCTCAGAAATTGCTACTGGCAGGCTCAGGGGACCACATGGGATTCCAGGATTCAAATCACCATCCTTCTGCATGCAAGGCAAAGGCCCTATTCCAATCTACCCTGCAAATTAAAATTTGAAGTAAGAAGAAACAAATATTTTAAAATCATTTGTTTTTAGAATATTACAGTAAGACCTAACAAATATTATCTAGTTATCTCTACCATGAATCTCTCAGACCACTAAGCAGATGGAGAAATGCCACTAAAATCCATTACATGAAGTTTGGGAAAACACAGAGTTTCTTTAGATTATATGACTTTGGATTCTACCCTCCAAGTGCCATTTATTATCTGGGTGACTATAGGAATTTTAGCCAAAACTTCAGTTTCCTTATCAGTATCCTTTAAGTAATAATGCAAAACTGGGTAGTTATAAGGAATAAATGGCATCATAATTGCATGAAACCTTGTCTGCAGCAGCTGGGCAGAACAAGTACTCAAGAATTACTATGCCCTTTTTTGCTCTGCTTAGGTTGTTATTATTTGGATTTGAAAGAGCAGAGGGAAATTAAAGAGACCAAATGTATGGCTGGCTATGACTATGTCTGTGTATGAGGGTCAGGCATGTCCTGAGAACATAGCAATATCATGGGTTGTCTCAGTCCTAAACCAGGTTGGAGAATTTCTGACAAAGATGAGTCACAAGCTTGAACTGCTTGCAATGTTCATGACCTGGACAATACCTGGTACTTGTTTTTCCTGGTGGGTTGTTCCCATTAGAAAGCATCTATGAAACATATACATGTTACTGAAAAAATAGGACAGTGGGCAAGACACTTGTCCTATTGGTAGTTAGCTTGATTTAATTCCCTGCTCCACATATTTTACCTGAGCCTTACCAGAAATAATCCTTGAGCACAGAGTCAGATGTAAACCCCAGCAATGTCAGGTATGGCATCCAAATTAAAAAAAGAAGATAAAAAAAAGATAAAGGGATAAAGGAAAAGAAGAAAGAGAAGAAACACATGGTCTTGAATATTTTTATGCCTCCTTTCTTGATTTCTTCTTGATCTTTGGACTTAGGAAAGCTACAAGACCATTTCAGTAACCTCTTTCATCTGCATTAAAGAAATAAATCAATGCATATGTGCCTATTTGGACCTATTGACAAATGACTAGTTATGTAGTTATGTTCCTTGTTATGTAGATAAAGGCTGGATTGATATGGAAGAAGATCATGTATTCACTCATAGTCAAATTTGTGGGAGTACCAAAGACTTTGTGATAACCACCTACCATAGAACTTGAAGTTCAACTATACTAGAAACTTGCCTTTTTTGGGGGGGGGGGGTTGGCTTTTTAGGTCACACTCGATGGCACAGAAGGTTTTACTCCTGGCTCTGCACTCAGGAATTGTAACTGACAGGCTCTGGGAACCACATGGGAAGCCGGGGACTGAACCCAGGTCCATCCTGGGTTGGCTGCATGCAAGGCAAACACCCTACCACTGTACTAGAGCTCCGGTCCCTAGAATCTTTAATGTTAAGATTTTATATAGCTGCCTTTGTTGAGGGAGTAATTCCTTAAGTCAAGTCTTTCTTTCATTAACTCTTTAATAAAAAAAAATTCACAGAAACTTTACTAATCATAAAAATGTAAGAAAAAAAAGCCACCATGGAGCTTTAGGATGTAAACTGAAAGAATTGTGGAGAAGGTTTCAGGGTTCTGCTCCCTTCCTTCTTACCGTGTGGACAGCCCTAGGATGAAGGGAGCAGATGCTGACTGTAGGTCACCTGGAGAACTCAACTAAAAGGCAGGCAAGAGAGCAGGAGCCACACTTTTTCCTCACTTCACAATACTGCCTAGAATTGGAGGCATCATTTCTTTTGCCCTGTCTGGCACTAAAAAGTCAAGCTTGGAGACAGAAGGCAGACCCTATCAAAGAGAGAACACATGTAGCAGGATTAGGCTCAGTGGACACGAATAACTCCACCAGGCTGGCACTGATGTCTTCCCGATGTACTCTGAAGGGAGTGATCCCACAGGCTGAGACATAACCTCACCGCCAAAGCCAAAGTATTTCATGGAGCTTTTAATAACCCTGCCTGTCCCTGCCTCCCCCCACTGAGGGGAACAGCTGGCCTCACCCTCCGTTCTTTTCATTGTCACTTTCCCTTTGTGATTCCAGAGCACTCATTGTCTTTGCATGGGTGTCCTCAGCTAAGAGGCACAATTTGAGGATGGAAGTAGCAATCATTTTATAATTTCTTTAATACTATTGTGGTTGAGATTGTTTTTCTACGTGATGTTACAAAAGGTAGATGGGGAGATTCAGCCTAATTAGGGCTCACCAAACTTTTCACTGAAGTTTTAGTTCCACCCATGTTTACTTGGGCCATCCAGGCCCCACAACCCCTCTTGTCCTCAATACAAGAAGAATCTCAACATAATCTCTCAGAAATTCAGACCAACACCGGAGGCCAGTGGGAACTTTCCCTCATTCCTTTCTGTAGCTTGGTTACTATTACAGAATTCTAGTGTGGTATGAGCAGCCACGGTTATCCTGTAGTAAGCATGAGCCAATTGTTAATTATCAGGAATTGTGTGAATAAGTTGATGTCACATTAGCAGCTTGACATTAGCTGTGGCAAGAGTGTTGGCATCACAGAAATCAGCAGATGCCTCTAAAGAGCCCACCACTGCACCTTCTTTTACTTAAAATTCCTGTTCCTGCATGTAGCCTACGAAAGCTTTGCCTGTCTTCTCTTTTCAATCCAACATTGCTCATGACTATCATCTTTTATTTCCCCCTTTATTAACTATGCTTGGAAAATATTAAACTACTAACTGATGTTGCACTAATAGATAATAATTGCTGGGTCATAGTCTCTGCTCCCTTGAAAAATCCTTATTGGCTAAGTAATAGGGTGGTTCTGTCTCCCTGTCTAAAAGAGCAGTCTGAAATGAGGTGTCAGTGCCCTTACCAAAATAAGAAGTCAGTTTTACACTGTTTTTAAATATGTGAATTCCTCCATAGTCAAAGAATAAGGGTTATTCTAGAATGCTAGACTCATTCCTTAATATTTGTTATTTCCTCCAGTAGAATTCTAATTCTGAAGAACCAGGACAGAAATTGTGTGTATATGCACATGAATGCATGCGAATTTGCCTGTGGCTTTAAGTCCTGAGCCCCTACTTCCATCATCACAGACTAGGGCACTCCAAATATATTTGCTTTTCAATTGAAATGAGACTAGCTTCCTCTCTGGAGGGGTACACATTTTGAAAGCAACAGTATGTTGATTCTCAAAGTCTTAAACTATCTTCTGTTTCCTTACTTCTTTTCTGGTACTTTCAACATCTTAGATCTTACTTCACTTCAAGCTACCCTGGAAGGGTTATAATGTCAGGGGTCTGACAGAGACCTGTTTAGATCAGGAGGTAAAGAAAGAATGATTCTGAATCTTCAATATGCCATTTGCCATGTAGAAAGGATGAGTCGTACCATATCCAACTCCACCATAATGCCCCTCAGAAAGAATTCTGCACTGGGGTACCATATTTGCCGGCATATAAGACAACTGGGCATATAAGACGACACCCTAATTTTGCAGTTAAAACATAGGTTAGGCCTATATTTGCTGTATCAGACAGAATGTTCCTGTGCTGCAACTGTATGTACCACAGTGAGCCAATCACAACAAGCAAAGGTTCAAAGGTTATACTGTAATAGACTTTCTCTCTGAATCTGGCCAATCTGAGCAGGCTTTTTACAGTGTAGATTCGGGTCCAAAACATTGTCTAATTTGCATGCATCAAAAGCCTGCTTGGATTGGCTGAGTTAGAGAGGTGGTCTGAGCAGCCTTGCAGTGATTGGTGCATGATTGATTTGGAAAATTCGTTTTGTGGCAATATTCAGTCAATTTTCCTTTAGCGGCATATTGAAATATTTTTCAGGATATACTCGGTGTATAAGATGACCTCCGATTTTTGGTTGACTTTTTTTGTTTCAAAAGTCATCTTATACGCCGGAAAATATGGTAAGTTATTTTGTGATGAATTATGGAAGATAATGGTCTAATATTTAATATCAATCCCAATAACATTATTTGGGAGGAGACACTTGGCAGTGCTTGAAAATTTCTCCTGGCAGGCCTGGGGACCATATAGAATGTTGAAGATTGAACCCTGGTTGGCCTCATGCAAAGCTAACTGCTGTACTATCTGGTCCCAATGTAGTATTAATTTTATTGTAGTTCTTTGTTCTCTCTGACACTTCACATACCTGTAACAAATGATTTGTGGGCTTTCTTGCTTAAATTATGTCTCAGAACTGTCCTATTCATCAGTATGTTCCTAGCACTTGGCAAAGTTATGGTTGCTAAGTAGATAATTGCTAAATAACTTACCATCTCAACAAACTAGAAATTGAGTCTCTCTGTGTATGTCCTCTTTGTTTTCTGATTTTTGACTCATTTTCCTGCTACAGTGTACAGCCTTAGATTTAATCATGTTGAATTACCTTTACTCATTAAAATAGAGTTTTGGGTAAGTATAGGTTCTCTAAAGGTTCCTGCTTTTTGGGTATAGAGTAAATATGTTGGAGATAACTTTGTTAATCTTATTTCAAGAATATAAGACTCTTGACACCTGATCAACACGTGTTGGCCTCATTGCTCTTAAAATGGAATATTATAAGGTCTTAAAATGAAATTAAAGAGCGAACAGAACTATGTTTTAAGTGTCATCAATATTTTTTTTTTTTGGTTTTTGGGCCACACCCTGTGACGCTCAGGGGTTACTCCTGGCTATGCGCTCAGAAGTTGCTCCTGGCTTCTTGGGGGACCATATGGGACGCCGGGGAATCGAACCGCAGTCCGTCCTAGGCTAGCGCAGGCAAGGCAGGCACCTTACCTCCAGCGCCACCGCCCGGCCCCAGTCATCAATATTTTTATTATGCAAGTTTTCTGGAAGAAAAGTGTATACAGATCCATACACAACCATCTATCTTTCTGGCAAAACAACTCCTAGACCTGTCCTGTCATGATGGATCAACAAAGGCAAGTCGTTCCTACCCCACTTCCAAGTATGGTAATTGTCCTTGTACTTTATCTTCCAATGCTCTTCCAAAGTAGTTGAGATAACAAATTATGGTAGCACTTTTCCTTTAACTTTGAGGATTTGTCCTTTATGTGGAAAGACAATCTAGTTCCTACAGATCTTATGTTGGAAGGTGTCATTAGCAATGGTGCTGAGCTTCTAATGGTCTCATTCACTCTCTCTCTTTTGGTGTTTATGAGATTAATGAACAAGGAATAAGTTATTGATTGATACTATCAATTGTTCGCACTATCTAGAAGATTTTCTTAGACACTGATGACATCATTCATAGTACAGGTTCAGACCCTTGATTGTTTCTTTTTCCAATAATCCTCCTCCATGAGGAGCTCATTTAGGTCTAGAGACATCCCTGAAGTCACCTCTTGCTAATAAAAAATTTTGAACATAGGGCTATAGATAACTATTCCATGCATGATAATTTGCCTGAATCTGAGTGTTTTATGATCTACACTACAGCTTCTCTGAAGTTGTTCACTAAAACCACATTGACTTCAACATTATCTCAGAAGTAGTTGAAATGCAAATTATCAAAAAACTAACATAGGAAATCTTCATCTTGTACATCGTAGATCTATCATCCCTGGAGCTTGTAGTTGATTCCTTGACACATGTTTCTGGTTGTGGACACCCTGTGTTTAGGTTAGAAGTTTTTCTTTATATTTCCCTGTGATGTGCTTATGCAAACAGCTGCTCTTTTCTTATTGCTTAGTTGTTTCGTTTATAATGATAGAAAATATTACTTATTTCTGTACATTATTATTGTTTCTTTACTAAAAAGGCGGGGATATGAAAATATTTCCATAAGATTATTCTTTGCCTGTTGTCCCACCTTGACCTTCCAGATGGGGTGCTGTTAAAAGCCGAATAAATAGTTTGGGAGCGAGGTGTTCAGGGTCTAAAAAAAAAAAAAAAACTAACATAGGTCAATAAATCAGAAAGCCTAAGAATGAGATACAAATTTTTCTCTAGCTTATTGGTATTAAAGTTTGAGAATCTCTGGCTAGATCTTTTTTCCGTTTCAAAGTTTTAGAATTCTTCAAATGAGAACTGAAAATGGAATATTTTTGTTTTTGTTTTTGTTTTGTTTTTTTTTTTTTTTTTTTGGTTTTTGGGTCACACCCGGCAGCACTCAGGGTTTACTCCTGGCTGTAGGCTCAGAAATCCCTCCTGGCAGGCTCTGGGGACCATATGGGATGCCAGGATTCGAATCACCATTCTTCGGCAGGTAAGGCAAATGCCTTACCTTCATGCTATCTCTCCAGCCCCAGATGCCCTTAAAAACCATATTGTTCACTCTCCTCCTTCTTATGGTGAATAAATTGAGAACAGTACAATTTTCTCAAATATGCTGTTTTCCTAGCAGAATCCAGGTTTCTAGATTCACATTTAGAGATCTAAAAGTGTATAGCATAAGCCATGAGTTTTGGCCTTGGCAATGTTTCCATCTCTCATGTCAGGACAAAAACCATCCCTTCTTGAGCTTTGACCTTTTTCAGTTGAGATACAAATCCTTGCATCCCTCTTATAATCTTTTCCCCTAATCTCTAACCACACCCCCAAAAAGAATTGTCTTGGTGGAAAAGAAATTGCCACAGACATGGTGCAGAAGTGTGGTCTTTCTTCCGGAGTCCCAACAGGTGATTCGCAAAAGCAATTGTTCCCCAGATTCCCTGCATGCCTGAGAACAGATGGGTGGTCTGTAGGGAACTGTCTCCTGGAATTTGAAGAAAACCTATTCAGGGAGGTTGGGGGAAGGGTGCTCAAAATGTTTCTGAACAGGTCGATTGCAAATGCATAAGACCTGGCAACCTTTGCTGCCCTTAAAAAGGAAAGCATTTGCTATGTTTGGGGACATTTCATTATCACTTGGGGGAAAAACAAAACAAAACCCTAAACCTTCCCATCTCCACTGCTTACAATCCTTCCAGCTCCGGACGATTGCCAGCTTTAAATTTCATCTATCATTTGAGACCATATGTGGAAATTCTGATCACTGACATTTTTATTTTTATCTCTCAGACTGAAAAGGCTTGTCTCTCTTCCAAAGCTTCTTATTAAAAAGGCTAGAGTTGACTCCAAGTGTTGTAGGCAGAATGGGTGACAAGTGAAAGGGCGGGTATAGTGCTTTGGGAAGGACAGAGTTGGTGCAAGTCCCAGCTTGACTTGGGCTATCCTGTCTCATTCCCAAAGACGCACTAACTCTCCCAAGACCTCCACAAGCCTTTGACTGAAGCAATCTGTTCAGCCCCTCTCCCCTAAACATATTTCTGTGTGTCTCTCTATAAACAGAGGTTTAAACAGTAAGTTACTGGAAAAATGTTGGTTCCTGCTTCCAAAATGTACCCCCCCCACCCCATGGCTTTGGCATTATGCTCTTGGCATTGCATAGTCTAACTGTTTGCCTTCAGGATACGTGTAAGCTGATATTTGCAAAGAGAGAATCACCCAGGGCCAATATATGGGTTCACTGAAAACTGTTCATGTGAAACTAACTCCATTTCCTATTTTTAAATGGTTATTGGGCAGCACATCAGTAGATTGTGAAGGCTATATTGAATATCTTTATTACAGAAAATTTTGAACAATTGGTCATAATATTCATATATAGAAAGACCAGGAAAATAAAATGGTGAAGTAAAGGTTATAGTCATGGACTACATGTGGATTCTTGCTTATAAACAATCAGCTTGGAGAAAGGTCCTTTGGGCTATGACCCTTCACTTCCTCATTACCGGTCTATATATTTCTTGCCTTGTATACAGTTGACCTTGATTCTCTCCCAGCGCTGCACCACTAAAGTCCCCCAAGCTCTGTCAAGAATAATTCTTGAGCATAGAATTGGGAGAAGGGCTCCTGAGCATTGCCAGGTATCGAATCCTCCAACCAAACTAAAACAAAAGAAAAATTGTCAAAACATAGGAATGTCTGGCCTGGGCTTGATCCCTGGCATGCATGTTTCACTGAATACCACCCAGAGTGACCCCTGAGCACCGAATTGAGTGTATCTCCAGATATATATGTATATATTTATATATTTAATTGAAATATATAAATAAAAGTATAGAGATATTTCAATTAGTTCAATTAGTAGGTTAAAGATAGCATTTTAAGGCAAATTCTTGAAATCGCTTAAAAGAAATGAAGGAAACTGCCTTCATAGTTGTTAATTAAGATAAAGCAAAATAGGGCAAAGCAAAATAGAGTAAAGCTTGGTATTACCATTGACCGTAAGCCCAGAAATTCAGCTGTCAAGAAAGCCAACATTTGGGGGCTCTATAAATAGAAGTATAAAGACCAGATCAAAGGAAACAATGACCTCATTATCTATTGCCCTAATCAAACTACCACTGGACTATGCCTTATACCCTTCACTAGCCACATTATAAGAGGAATATAAACAAATAAGAGAGAACAGGACTGGAAGAGTGGGAAAACTAGAGTTTGATTCATTTAAGGCCCAAGATATGGGAAATTACTAGAGTTTTAAGAATGTATAAATATGCAAATTTAGCACAATGAAAGAATAGTTTATAATAAAAATGTACAATAATGTTGTATTTTATTACAAATAAATAAACTTTCACAGAAAATGCTCATAATTAAATTATAGGGACAAACAGATGTTTATGGAGTGTTTTTATATAAACCATAAGTTAAAGTAAGATGAATACAATGCTATACCTTTCGTAAGATTGCGTCCAGTGGTTTTATATTTCATCTAGATTTTCTCCGAACTCACTTCTCTGGACTGAGAATCAAGAGACTTAACTTTCAAACATTTTTTCTAAAAGCTAGCTGTCCAAGTGACTTCTGTGAAAGTTTCAGGTTGTTCAGTTGGAAGGTCTGATGATTAAATTTATGATATCCAAGGTTATTTTTAGAAGAAATGCCCTATTTAACATATTTTCTAAAATTATAAAAACAGCAAAAATTGAGTTATTATCACAAGTGTTAGATGAATCTAAATTTTTAAGGGATCTTACTTTGAGAAGCCTACATTCTCAAGTTTCCTTGAAAAGACTTTTTATTGGAAAATCTATGTAACTATGCCTGCCCAGTGGAACCCGACTGTGAAAAATTATGAGTGCTGCCTGTGTGTGTCTGTCTACTGTCCTTTCATGTGAAACTCTTGAGAGTGGGCCGAAAAGAGGCTTCAGAAAACTCGCTCTCCCAGAGGCCCATTCCAGGGCGGGAACACCAAGGAACTGCTCCATAACATGAAAACCGGCTATAAGCAGTACTTTGCAGAAGCCAGGTCCCCTGTTTGTGACGTCAGGCTGGGAAAATCTACGAAACTACGCCTGCCCGGTGGGGTCCGACTGTGAAGGAGCCAGAGGAGTGTGGCTGTCTACATCATATAGCCAATGAATACAACCACACACGTAGAAAAACCCACAATACAAGTGTGACAATGGGGAAACAACGCAGGCCAGCATCAGATATAAAGAATGAAGATGACAATTCTGATGACCAGATAATGACCAACCAACTAATTGACCTCTAAGATAAAGACTTTAGACAAGCAATGTGGAAGATGCTCAAAGAACTCAAAGAAACCATGGATCGAGTTGAACAGAACACTAATAAGAACCAAGAAAATATGAAGACAGAAATCACAAAACTCCAAACTGAAATAACATGTCAACTAACAGGCCTGAAAAAGTCAGTAAACGAAGTGAATGACAAAATGGATAAGCTCTGGGACAGGGTATCAGAAGCTGAGAATAGACTTGGTGCTGTGGAAGATGAGATAAATAACAATTCCATACAGCAGGAGAGATTACAAAAAAAATTAAAGCAAATGAACAGACAGTGGAAAAATTAGTCAAAGAATGGGAACAGATGAAAATAGAAGTCTATGATAAGATCAACAGAAACAACTTAAGAATCATTGGAGTCCCAGAGACCCAGGAAGAAATTTCCAGGAAGAATCAATGGTCAAGAACATCATTAAAGAGAAACTTCCAGAGCTAAAGAATATATGTGATCAAATCCTGCATGCTCGAAGAGTACCAACCAAAAGAGACCCCAGAAAAAATACCCCCAAGACACATACTAGTCACAATGACGAATCCCACAGATAGAGACAGAATTCTGAAAACAGCAAGATCAGAAAGGGAAATTACATTCAAGGGAACATCCTTGATATTTACAGCAAACTTGTCACCAGAAACACTCAAGGCCAGAAAGCAGTGGTGGGATATTGTGACAAGACTGAATGAAATGAATGCTTCACCTAGAATACTGTACCCAGCACAACTCACTTTCTGGGTTGATGGAAGAATACATGGTTTCACAGACAAAAAACAGCTCAGAAACTTTACAGACTCAAAACCAGTCTTAAGAGAAAAACTGAAAGACCTAATTTAAGACAAGACTAACCAAAAGACACACCAAATTTCGATATAAAGATGGCATTAAATCCCAGGACAATTCTTTCTCTCAACATCAATGAACTAAATGCACCAGTCAAGAGACACAGAGAGGCTAAATGGATCAAAAAACTCAACCCAACCTTCTGCTGTCTACAAGAAATGCACCTGAATAGTCAGAACAAACATAGACTCAAAATAAAAGGCTGGAGAAAAATTATCCAAGCAAACAACAGTCATAAAAAAAGCTGGAGTGGCCATACTAATATCAGATAATGCAAACTTTATACTCAGGAAGGTTGTAAGGGACAAAGATGAACATTTTATATTAATCAAGGGATATGTAGAGCAGGAAGAAATCACTCTCCTAAACATATATGCACCGAATGAGGGGCCAGCAAAATATTTAATACAATTGTTGAAATATGAAAAATAATATCAATAACAACACAGTAATTGTGGGGGACCTCAACATGGCTTTGTCAACACTAGATAGGTCAACCAGACTGAAACCCAACAAGAATATACTAGACCTGAAGAGAGAAATGGAAGAAAGAGGCCTACTGGATATATATAGGACACTCCATCCCTAGAAACCTGGATACGCATTCTTCTCCAATGTACATGAGACATTCTCCAGGATAGACTACATGCTGGCACATAAAACATACCTCCATAATATCAAGAGGATAGAAATTTTGCAGGCTACCTTCGCTGACCACAAGGCTCTGAAATTATTTGTGAATTCCAAAGGGACACAGAAGAAAAACATTAACACCTGGAAGTTAAACAGCCTCATACTGAATAACCAGTGGATCCGAGATGAAATCAAGGAGGAAATCAAAAGGTTCCTGGAAACAAATGACAATAAAGACACAAACTATCAGAACTTATTGGACACAGCAAAAGCAGTACTGAGAGGAAAATTCATAGCTTTGCAAGCTCACATCAGGAAGGAAGAAGGAGCTTACCTGAGTAGCTTAATGACACAGCTAATAGAAATAGAAAGTGCTCAAAAAATAGGGAGACAGAAGGAAATAACAAAGCTGAGAGCAGAAATCAACGAAGTAGAAACCGAAAAAACAATCCAAAAGATCAACGGAAGCAGAAGTTTGTTCTTTGAAAAAATAAACAAGATTGATAGACCACTGGCAAAACTAACAAAGAAAGAGAGAGAAACTTGATAACTCGTATTAGGAATGAAAAAGGAGAGATCACTACTGATATGACAGAGATTCAAAGGGTAATCAGAAACTACTTTGAGAAACTCTACGCCACTAAAAATGAGAACCTGGAAGAAATGGATAAATTCTTGGACTCTTATAATCTTCAACAGTTGAAGGAAGAGAATGTAGCTTATCTAAACACCCCCTCACTATTGATGAAATTAAAACGGTAATCAAATGTCTGCCAAAAAACAAAAGCCCAGGCCCAGATGGATTCACTAATGAATTCTTTCAAATTTTCCAAGAGGAACTACTACCACTCCTGGCAAGACTCTTTCATGAAATTGAACAAACAAAAACACTTCCAAATAGCTTTTATGAAGCCAATATCAACTTGATATATAAACCAGACAGAGATGCTACGAAAAAAGAAAATTACAGACCAATATCACTGATGAATGCAGATGCAAAGATCCTCAACAAAATCCTGGCAAATAGGATTCGATGCCTCATTAAGAAGATTATCCACTACAATCAAGTAAGTTTCATCCCAGGAATGCAAGGATGGTTTAACATCCGTAAATCTATCAACTTCATACACAACATCAACAACAAGAAAAATAAAAATCACATGATCATATCAATAGATGCAGAGAAAACATTTGATAAGGTCCAACACCCATTCTTGATCAAAACTCTCAGCAAGCCCGGAATGGAAGGAACCTTTCTCAATATAGTTAAGGCCATCTACCACAAGCCAGTGGCAAATATTATCCTCAATGGAGAAAAACTGAAAGCCTTTCCTCTAAATTCTGGCACAAAACAAGGCTGTCCTCTCTCACCACTCCTATTCAACATAGCACTGGAAGTACTTGCTATAGCAATTAGGCAAGAAAAAGATATCAAGGGAATCCAGATAGGAAAGGAAGAAGTCAAGCTCTCACTGTTTGCAGATGACATGATACTCTACTTAGAAAACCCTAAAGACTCTACCAAAAAGATTCTAGACACAATAGACTCATATAGCAAGGTGGCAGGCTACAAAATTAACACACAAAAATAATGGCCTTTCTATACACCAATAGTATGAAGGAAGAAATGGACATTAAGAAAACAGCCCCATTCACAATAGTGCCACACAAACTCAAATATCTTGGAATCAACTTGACTAAAAATGTGAAGGACCTATACAAAAAAAACTATAAAAACTCTGCTCCAAGAAATAAGAGAGGACACGCGGAAATGGAAGCACATACCCTACTCATGGATTGGCAGGATTAACATCATCAAAATGGCAATACTCCCCAAGGCATTATACAGATTTAATGTGATCACTCTAAATATACCCATGACATTCTTCAAAGAAGTGGATCAGGCACTTTTGAAATTTGTTTGGAACAATAAACACCCTAGAATAGCAAAAGCAATCCTTGGTAAAAAGAATATGGGAGGAATTACTTTCCCCAACTTTAAACTTTACTACAAAGCAATAGTTATCAAAACAGCATGGTATTGAAATAAGGACAGGCCCTCAGATCAGTGGAATAGGCTCGAATACTCAGAAAATGTTCCCCAGACGTACAATCACCTAATGTTTGATAAAGGAGCAATAAATCCTAAATGGAGCAGGGAAAGCGTCTTCAACAATTGGTGTTGGCACAACTGGCTAGCCACCTGCAAAAAATTGAACTTAGACCCCCAGCTAACATCATGTATGAAAGTAAAAATACAAATGGATTAAAGACCTTGACATCAGACCTGAAACCATAAGATATATAGAACAACACATAGGCAAAACACTCCAGGACATTGAGACTACAGGCATATTCAAGGAGGAAACTGCACTCTCCAAGCAAGTGAAAGCAGAGATTAACAGATGGGAATATATTAAGCCGAGAAGCTTCTGCACCTCAAAGGAAATAGTGCCCAGGATACAAGAGCCACCCACTCAGTGGGAGAAACTATTCACCCAATACTCATCAGATAAGGGGCTAATCTCCAAAATATACAAGGCACTGACAGAACTTTACAAGAAAAAAACATCTAATTCCATCAAAAAATGGGGAGAAGAAATGAACAGAAGAAATTTTTTCTTTGACAAAGAAGAAATACAAATGGCCAAAAGACACATGAAAAAATGCTTCACATCAATAATCATCAGGGAGATGCAAATCAAAACAACTATGAGGTACCACCTCACACCACAGAAAATGGTACACCTCACAAAGAATGAGAATAAACAGTGTTGGCGGGGATGTGGAGAGAAAGGAACTCTTATCCACTGCTGGTGGGAATACCCGTCTAGTTCAACCTTTATGGAAAGCAATATGGAGATTCCTCCAAAAACTGGAAATCAAGCTCCCATATGATCCAGCTATACCACTCCTAGGAATATAGCCTAAAAACACAAAAATACAATATAAAAACCCCTTCCTTACACCTATATTCATTGCAGCACTATTTACCATAGCAAGACTCTGGAAACAACCAAGATGCCCTTCAACAGACCAATGGCTAAAGAAACTATGGTACATATACACAATGGAATATTATGCAGCTGTCAGGAGAGATGAAGTCATGAAATTTTCCTATACATGGATGTACACGGAATCTATTATGCTGAGTGAAATAAGTCAGAGTGAGAGAGAGAGAGAGAAAAAACGCAGAATGGTCTCACTCATCTATGTGTTTCAAGAAAAATGAAAGACATTCTTGCAATAATAATTTTCAGACACAAAAGAGAAAATAGCTGGAAGTTCCAGCTCACCTCAGGAAGCTCACCACAAAGAGTGATGAGTTTAGTTAGAGAAGTAACTACATTTTTAACTGTCCTAATAATGATAATGTATGAGGGAAATGGAAAGCCTGTCTAGAGTACAGGCGGGGGTCGGTTGGAGAGGAGGGAGATTTGGGACATTGGTGATGGAAATGTTGCACTGGTAATGGGTGGTGTTCTTTACATGACTGAAACCCAAACACAATTATGTATGTAATCAAGGTGTTTAAATAAAATATAAGAAGAAAGAACGAAAGAAAGAAAGAAAGAAAGAAAGAAAGAAAGAAAGAAAGAAAGAAAGAAAGAAAGAAAGAAAGAAAGAAAGAAAGAAAGAAAGAAAGGAAGGAAGGAAGGAAGGAAGGAAGGAAGGAAGGAAGGAAGGAAGGAAGGAAGGAAGGAAGGAAGGAAGGAAGGAAGGAAGGAAGGAAGGAAAGAAGGAAGGAAGGAAGGAAGGAAGGAAGGAAGGAAAGAAGAAAGGAAGGGAGAAAGAGAGAGAAAGAGAGAAAAAAGAAAGAAAGAAAGAAAGAAAGAAAAGAAGAAGAAAGAAAGAAAAGAAGAAAAAGAAGAAAAGACTTTTTATTCTATTCTCTTATCATTGCTTCTAATAACCTAGAAAACAGTTCTCTAGTCTATGATTGACTATTTTTTGCAATAATGCTACAAGATTCTTTTCTAAAATATGAGATATATGAATATATATGAATATATATTTGATATATATGTTACAGGAAATAATTAATCGTCTATACAATGTGTTAACACTAAAGAAAGTGAGGGGCAAAGCAATAGTACAGCAGGTAGGGTATGCCTTGCCCAAGACTTACCTGGGTTCAATTCTCTGGTACTCCATATGATCTCTTGAGCTCCACCAGGAATGATCTCTAAGTGTAGAGCCAGAAATAAGCCCTGATCACATCCAGATATGGCCACAAAACAAAACAAATAAAAACAGTAAAACAAAGTCTTGTAACCCCTATAAGCTTTTGAGAGATAAGTCTCACTAGTGGAAAAGTATCTATTATCACAGCTTAAGAGTAATTTGGCTATATTTACTAAATTTAAACTGATTTATTCTTGAACTGACTATTCTATTTTCATTATCCTATCTATAGACATATATGAAAAGGACTAATGAAAACAACAATTATAGGAGCAAGAG
Organism: Suncus etruscus; assembly: GCF_024139225.1. Lineage (NCBI taxonomy): Eukaryota > Metazoa > Chordata > Mammalia > Eulipotyphla > Soricidae > Suncus > Suncus etruscus. Next base: position 13,158,748 of record NC_064851.1, on the reverse strand, counting down.
TGATAGTAAAATAGGTAGGTCACTTGCTTTGCAGGCAGCCAAATTGGGTTTGATATCTGACATCACATATGGTTTCTTAAGCTCTGCCAGAAATGGTTTCTAACCCTAAATTCTGAGCACCACTGGGTGTGGCCCATAAACCAAAAAAATATTGATACTTGTAAATATCTTAATAATAGCACAATCTAAAAACAATCTTGTAAGCAATAGAGAATAAACTAAAAACAAACCTTTTTGTATATTATACAGCAGCTAATGAGGTGTAAAAACATACAAATCTTATAATGACTTAAATGTTTGAAACTTTATTTAAACCTTGTGATTTACAAAGTTCCTTATAACAGAGTTGTTTCAGGTATTCAATGATCCAACACCAACCTTACCATCACTTTGACCCTCCTTCCATCAATGTCACCAGTTTCCCACCCATCCCTGAAGCCTGATCCCTTAGTAGGCACACAATAATTAGTATCGCTTATTACAACATATAGCTCACAATAGTGTTACTAATGCCATTGTCTAAAGATTTATTGAGCTTCTAGGTGCGAGCTGAGTCTTCTGTGTTATTGTTTTTGTTCACTGAGCTTAGTGGCCTTCAACACAATTTTCCCATCTAGTTGGCTCTACTCCTACTCAGTAATGTACTGGGTAGCCACATGCTTCAGGAGCTGTGGAACTGGGATGATTCAGCAGTTTGGAATCTCTTCTGAGATTAGTCATGGAGCAGGGCTGTTAGTATGCCAGAGGAAGTCAGGTGTAGGTGGGGCACTGGGCCTCTGAGCAGGGTAGGGACACACCTGCCCCAATCCTGAGAAGGTTCCAGAGATCTCAGCTCAGAGATGGGGCCTACTTATGATGACTCAGTCAAAATATCTCCCTAGTGATTTCTTTTTTAAGTTACAGAATAATCAATTCAACATAATATCCAATCATAATAACCCAAAAGTACTCAATCAAGGTTCATTTTGATGTATGCAGAAAGAACTGTACACTTTTGGATTTTAATTTTTTGGGGGGCTCACACCTGGCAGCACTCAGGGGTTACTCCTGGCTCTGTGTTAAGCAATCACTCCTAGCAGGCTTGGGGACCATATGGGTTGCTGGGGATTGAACCAGGGTTTGTCCCAGGTTGGCTGCGTGCAAAGCAAATGCCCTATCACTCTGTTATTGCTCAGGCTCCTTGACTTCTGATTTTTTAAAGATGTTTTAAAACTTTTATTTGGTAATTGGACCATGCCTGGCCATGCCCAGAGCTCACTCTTGGCTCTGCATTTAGGGATGACTCCTGGAAGAGCTTGGTTATCCATATGGGGTACAGGGATCTAATTCCAATTAGTCACATTCAAGACAAGTACCTTACTTGCTGTATTATCCATTATCTCTAGTCCATAGAGACTAAATTAATTATAAATTAATTATTATAAATTTTTATTGTGGCTGAAGTGAATTACAAATCTTTCACAGTAATATTTAAGTTACATAGTGACAATTAATCAGGGGCATCTCCACCACCAGTGTTGTCCTCCCTCCCTATTCCCAGAATGCATCCATTATCTCCCTCCTTTACCCCCCCCCCCGAATGAATACTAGTGTAACTTGTTCTCACATGTACAGCTTTCTGTAGATTGGGTATAGATTCTGTTGTTGTTGACTTTGGGTTTGGTGTTCAGGCCTGATCATTTTTTATTTCCACTAAATGTTCATGCGAGTGTCTGGACCTGGTACTATCTATTCCCCCCCCCCCCCCCAATTTATAAAGCTGAACAAGATGATTCAGGTAATGTGGTTCTGTTGGATATATAGGAAAAGAAAAAGAAAAAAAACTAGGAGGAGCCCTTCTAGGTGTTATAAATATCAATTTAGAAGAGGAAAGGGAAAAAAAGAAGAAAAAGGTAACAAAACAAAAAACAATGATAAACAAAAAACAACAAAACAATAAAAGCAAAAATACAAAACAAACAAGCAAAAATGAAACAAACTAAAAGAACAAACAAAAAACCCAAAGCGAGCAACTATGAAAAACAGAGCCAAAAAATCCTACACAAAAAGATTTCTTCTTCTTTCTTCTTCTTCTTCTTCTTCTTCTTCTTCTTCTTCTTCTTCTTCTTCTTCTTCTTCTTCTTCTTCTTCTTCTTCTTCTTCTTCTTCTTCTTCTTCTTCTTCTTCTTCTTCTTCTTTCTTCTTCTTCTTGTTCTTCTTCTTCTTCTTCTTCTTCTTGTTCTTGTTGTTGTTCTTCTTCTTCTTCTTCTTCTCTTCTCCTTCTCCTCCTCCTCCTCCTTCTTCTTTTTTTCTTCTTTTTTGCAAAGGAATAGTAAGTATTAGGGAAGTTAGTGTTGTGTATGTAAATATTTTAGGGGATTATTATGTTACTGACCCTACCCTGATCGGTGATTGTGCCCTACCCTAGGGTGTGAGCTGGCATTCTTTACAAAAAGATTCAAAAGTTTTGCTAACATAGGCTGGCCCATTATCAGTTTTTATAGAATATGGAATACCCATCACAGAAAAACATTGTAAAAGAAAACTACAAGCAGCCTTAGACTTTTGAGAAGACATGGGAATTGCCCACATAAAACAAGAATAAGTGTCCACCACAACATGAAGATAAGGTTTTCTTGGAAATAAATCTGTTTGAGTTATATCCATTTGCCAAAGTTCGTTAGATTGTAAGCCTCTTGGATTTGCTTCTGCTATGTGACTCTTTTTTGTTAAGGTGCACATATGTTGTAGTTTTCTACAATTTCTCTAGCTTGCCTCTATGGAATTTGGTAATTCACATGTAAACATAAAAGGAATTCCCTTGGCCTAAGAGATTTCAGGTTTCTCTGCCCTTTAAGCATACTGTCATGAGAATCACCACAGACTCCCTACACACTCTTTTTCACACCTCAAGGTCTTTTTATGGTGTCGGGGCAACTTTCTGCTCAGTTGTAGATGATATAATCAGGCCGTTCTAACTAGAGATCTTGGTATTTACACAGATCTTAGGACGAAGCCTAGGAATAGTCTTTCTTTATAGTTCTAGAAGTTCTGTTCCATCACTGTTGTTGTAATCAGTCTTTTATAATTGGTGGTTTCAGTTTTTGCACAGATCCTAGGACAAAGCCTGGAATAGAGTTTTTACATTACAATTCCAGAAGTTCTATTCCTTTGCAATTGTCACAGTCAGACCTTTGGAATTGAAAATCTTGGTTTTTGTACAGATCCTAGGCTGAAGCCTAGGCTAGGGTCTTTTTTATTGGTCCCAGGGTAACTACTACCCAGTCTTGGCTGTCAGTGTCAGTCTTCAGTAATTGGCAATCTTGGTTTTTGCATAGGTCAAAGGATGATGTGTCTTCTGATTTCATCTTACCATTAGGACTTTCTGCTCTTAGATCAAGTTATTGCCATTTCCTTGTGTCAGGATATCATATCAAAACTGGCACAAGTTGATGCTAGAGAGGTATTAGAAATTTCCCAGGGGGAGTTTGGGTCCTGGTGCTGTTGCAGGGAATTGTGTAGGTTCTATGCCTGAGGTCCATAGACAATTTTTTATTGAGAAATTTTATATTAAAAATAGATGTTTTCTTTGAAAACATGTTTTCTTTGAAAACATTTGAAAAATGTCCTTTAAAATAAAATCTGCTGGGGTCGGAGAGATAGCATGAAGTTAAGGCATTTGCCTTTCATGTAGAAGGTCATTGGTTCGAATCCCGGCATCCCATATGTCCCCCGTGCCTGCCAGGAGTGATTTCTGAGCGTGGAGCCAGGAGTGACCCCTGAGCACTACAGGGTGTGAGCCAGGAGTGACTCCTGAGCACTGCTGGGTGTGATCCAAAAAAACCAATAAAAATAAAAATAAAATAAAAATAAAACCTGCTAACATATTGTGTATAAAACCAATGTACAATTAAGATGTAGACATCAACAACACAATAGACTTATGAGGAAGTGTAAGTATACTGCTTGGATATTCTAGAGTATGCAATAGATACTATTGTTTGAATAATAAACTAATTATATAAGGTGATTATTATTAGTTTATTATTAGTAATGTTAGTAACTATTACTAATTAGTAATTAGCATTAGTAGTTAGTAATTATTAGTTTATTATTATTAATAACTTGATCTAAGAGCAGAATGTCCTAGTGGTAAGATAAAATCAGAAGACATGTTGTCCTTTGACCTATGCAAAAACCAGGTTTATCATTAGTTTATAATTAGATTATTATTATTATTATTAGTCGTAAAGCAATATTTTTAACTATCTTTATTGAAGCGCTATGATTATAAATATGCTTGTAGTTGTGTTTTAGTCATAAAAAGAACATTCCCCCTTCACCAGTTCAACATTCCCACCACCAATGCCCCTCATCTCCCTCTTTCCCCACCCCATGCCTATATTCAAGACAGGCATTCTACTTCTCTCACTTATTAACAGTGTCATGATAGTTGTGAGTGTAGTTATTTCTCTAATTGCACTCACCACTCTGTGGTGAGCTTCATACCATGAATTGGTCTTTCCAGCCCTCATCTCATATTGTCTCATAGAGCAATTGTCCCATAGAGCAATAGAGTATTGTCTTATAGATCAATTTCTTAGGGTTTTAATCAAAAGAGTATAACCAATAAGTTAATATGCCTAAAAATGGAATCATGAGGTTTGATATATAGCTATACTACTCCTCTACACCACCAATGTACCTGAAACCTTTGGCCCCTGCCTACTTTACTTCCCATCTGCCTCTTCTTACTTCAGCTTCAATTTCTTTCCTTCTCCTCCCTAGATGGTTTGTTTTGATGAATATCACATCACAAAAGCCCCCGCCCCAAGTAATCTCACTGGTTGTCTTGGAGGTGATAGCAATTAAAACTGGGTTGGGCCTTTCTTGACATATTTCACATGTGAATTCTCAAAGAGTTATGAGTTTCAGTCATAAACTTCTTAAAGTAGATTACATTTAGAATAATTATGTATCTAATATATAATCTATTTTTAGAGTAGATTACCACTAAAAATAACTCAAACCATAAAGATATCAATGCATTTATAGATAAAAAAATTTTTACAAAAGCAAAGCATCCAGGTTCTGGTCCTATTTAAATGGAACAATTCCAAGTAAAATGCTCCTATGAACATCCTGGAGATCTCTAGGTAGGAAACATTCATAAGAAAGAGGAACATTCATAGGAAAGAAAGACGGAGAGGGAACAGATCAGGAGATAGAACTTACAGATTTAGGTATAGTCTTGATTTTTAAAAATTTTAAAGGATTATCTATAGTGGTGAGGCAAGACCAACCAGTCAGCAAATGATGTTCCATTGCAGGTATTGCCATATATCAGATCAGAATGAGTTCTTACTCCCTCATTTTCTCTGCCTCCCTGGGGGATATGAATGACCAAAACATGTACTGGCAGGCACCCAATGAGAGACAAGCCTTTACCATGGAATGTTCCATGACGTGGATTCAAAAGTCCCAGAGGGACTATTTTCCTAAGGGGTACTTGGCTACAAGATTAATTTTGTTGGATAGTAGTATTCCTTTGTTTCTCAGGCTCTACCCTGATATCCTTGCCCTATTCTTTTCTGACCCTTTCCTAGGGTTGTCTTGAGTTTGTTGTGGCTATATTATTCTCTACTTTCTGCTCCATGACAACTTGAGAGAATCTTCTAGGAAAGATAATGTCCTATAGTGATTTGAGGAGTGGTTTTTCAAGGCTACTTTCTAACCCCAAATATTCCATCTTACATTTACAGCCTCATTATTTTGACTAAAACCTGGCAATTGTATGCTTCTGTAAAAAAAGACTTGAGCTTTATCCTTTGAGTTCTCCAAAAAGAATATTTTTTCAGGAACTGTTGCATTATGTTTTAATAAATGCAAATCTCCTTGGAGGAGTACAGTATTAAATCTTATCACTCAGAAGCATGTGTCACAATAAGTATAGAAAATTTTCTCCCACAGCAAGTTTGGTGAGAGGGAAAGGATATAAAGATGACAAAGCTCTTTGAAGAAGACAGACAATGAAGCAATGGAAAGGTCTTTTTATGAGTGGAATATAAAGGATGCAAAAGAAATTTTAGCTTATTCAGTGTTCTAAGGATTGGCCATGTATCCATGATTGTGGAAATGATTGGAAATTCCCACCCTGTCCATAGAAATGGTCTGTTAGCAGTTGTATTTCTGCTCTGTGATCCTAGCCTCAAAGACATGACTGGGTGTACCAGGAACGAATATCTGATTGAAACTCTATCAGTCATTCTTTCTCTCAAAGAATTGTCCTGAGAAACAGAATTGAGTTGGAACAAGTCAGTGTTTTCAATATTGGGCAATGTTCCCACATACTTCAACTGCTCAATTCCCCTGTACTGCCAGGTTATTCAACTTCTCCTTGGATTTCAGGAGTTCTGGAGCCTTCCAACAGAGCTCATTTTTCCTTAAGTCTACTTGAGTTAAATCAACTGTTCCTTTTTATAGCAGACCTGTAATTGATACAGAAATACATTTTTATTTATTTATCTATATTTTATTTATCTATTTCTGACTACAAATATCCAGGGATGGTAATTGGAATTACTCTAACCCCAAGAAAAATACTCACTTAGCAGCTAGCTCCATTATTTTCTTTGTTTGCTTGGGTATCTTTGCTAAGTTGTATAAATCTCAGTTTCTTCATGTGCAAAATGAATGAAGTATCTTTATACTATATGATTATTATGGGAAACAAATGTGATCAATGCAAAGGGTCTGGCATATATTAGTTGCCAAGTTAAATTTAACTTGATTCCCACCCCTCAATATTCATTTTGTGAGCCATCTATCAATATCAATATTTTCACAAGGAACTATTTGTGAAGATACTGAGATTTGAATCTGTAAGAAAGTTTCTCCTTAATAGAAAGTGGATTTTTGCTTTGAAGTTTCTTCAGGTATAATACGATAACTACAATAAAAATATGTGATTTTTAAGGGATCAACATAGAATAGGAAGAATACAGAACCTATTTACTTCTATCTTTGACCATATGTGCAGGTGTTTGATAATACACACATAACTTCTCCTCTCAAGATATTTTTCATTAGTATAATAAAGGAATTGGATTATATCAGGGTTTCTAAATTAAGGTTTAGTATTTAAACTACCAGAGGGCCCAGCTTATTTCTACATTCTACATTAAGTAGGAAGGACTGGTTTTCATGTCACACAAGGTTTGGCTTTCCTAGTCCCAATTTCTACGCTAACAGATCCTTGCAATGATGTGATGCCTCAGACTTGTGAAGCAATGCTGCTATCAGTCAGAAAGTATTGGTCAACTTATGTACCACTTAATTAGAGAGAATTAAAAGAGTTTTAAAAGGGCCAGAATGATAGCGCAGTGGTACAGCGTTTGCCTTGCATACGGCTGATCCTCGGCAGACCTCAGTTCGATCCCTGGCGTCCCATATGATCCCTCAAGCCAGGAGTGATTTCTGAGCACATAGCCAGGAGTAACCCCTCGAATGTCACTGGGTGTGGCCCAAAAACCAAAAAAAAAAAAGTTTTAAAAGATATTGAGATATTGGGTTAAGAAAAGTTGCATAGATTTCTTTTTTCTTGGTTTTGAGTCACTTCTTGTTCTCCAGGGTTTATTCCTGGCTCTGCACTCAGGAATCACTCCTGGAAAACTAATGGGACTGGATGGAGTACTGTGGATTGAACCCAGGTTAGCCATGTGCAAGGTAAACTCCTACCTGTGATATTATTGCTCTGAATTCTAGACCAATGTCTTTCAATTTATTTTAAAAATTATCTAAATCTTTATTATGTCCAAGAGTGAATGGAACTATTTCTTTCTTAACCCAACTTTTAATAGGCATAGAGCTTGGGCATACTAATAAAGAGAAGAAATATATCCTAGAGAAATTGCTTATTGGAATCCCATTGTGGACCACAAGTGTGTACATATCAACTAACAACTTCACAGTCAGTATGAAATCACTTAAGAAAGAATCAAATAAAATTTTTGTTGTTATTAGAGGCTAATAGAAGGAAAAAAACCCTGCCTGTTTTATTCCTCTGTAGTCTGTTTCTAAGTAATTCTCCTACTGGGAATGAGTGGTTAGAGTAAGAAAATTCAGGTGGGAGAGTCAAAAGAAATGCGTACTATAGCTAGAGTATGAAACTCAAATAGAGCATGCCTGGTCTTCACACCTCATTTGAATTTTACAAGCTACGTTGGTTGAAGCAACCGTGACAGTTGAATTAGAAGTCCCTTCACTCTTTCCCCCACTACTTCAATATTTCATTATCAGTGAAGATTGAATTGTACATTTTCCTCATACAAATACAGGCCCTGTTCCAAAGATATACAGCTTGGTCAAGGAGTTCATGGCTCCATTTGTGATGAATGCCTTGAAGTTTTGCAACAAATTCTCTTGGTTGCCATTAATATTTTCAGCAAGATTCCATGACACACATTGGTTTTAGTCCAGTTCCCCATTTCTCCGGTGACTGGTGTTAGTGATTAAGAAAGAAAAAGGCAAATAGAACTTAGGTTCTTAAGGAAGGGAAGGTGTTTCTAGCTAAAGTTTCTGTGGGACTTCAAGAAAATCTCAAGAATCTGTAGGCACAAATATTACCAGGGAGTTGTTGGCTTAGATCTAAACCCCTACGTTCTGTGAGCAATTTTTATTTTTTGTTTCTAGTTAATATTTAAGATCTATTATTTACTTATATCAATTAATTAATCCACACATGTACTGGGCAAGTACAAACTGAGAACCCTTTGTGATCTAACCACTGCTATTAATACTGTGAAGAAAACATTAAGCAGAAGTTAGATTCCCTGAATTTGGTGACCTTGCACTCAGATACTGGAGACAGAATACATTTCCAAGAAAATAAATAAAGGTAAAATCAGAATAAGAGTTATGAGTTAGTTTTAGATTATTATGTTGACTCTGAAAATACTAGAGGAGCAAAGACAGTCTTTTCAGAAAAATCAAGCAGAGGCATAAACTGAAAGGTTGCTTATTGGCAATGAGTCATATGAATATTAGAGGAACCATTATCAAGATAAGTAATAACAAAAACTTTTAAGTCAGAACCAAATTGATGTGCTCAAAAGAGTGTGCAGGTTAGGGTGCTCAGTGCAGAGTGAACCAGGTAGGGAAGCTGTGGAAAGGAGATCAGAGAATTATCCAGAGCTCAAATCATGTGCCATCCTGGAAGGTAAAATAGGGAGTTTGGCTTGTGAGACCTTGGAACAAGGAAGTGATATTATTTTTATACTTGGCAAGATTAGATTAGTTGTAACATGAAGGATCAAATATTAGAGACAGCTAGAATGGAAAAAGAAAGAATTGGTCAGATGGTGATGGGGGTTAATGATTAGAATAAAGAAGATCAGTTAGAAATGATGAGTCTCTCAGGCAAAGATAATGTTATTTGAAATAGGGTTATAATAAGGTAATAAAGAGTTATTATATTAAGGTTGTTTTCCAAGCATTTTATTTATTTAATTATATTCCTCAAACTTCCTGCAATTGCAGTAAGTCATATAACTGGGTAGGACAAAAAATAAAACTGGTATTGTTACATATAGACCATGTCAAGTAAGAGCAAATATTCTCATTCACCTCTATTATTTTTGTTTTGTTTTTTTTGGGGGTCACACCCAGCAGTGGTCACTCCTGGCTCCACACTTAGAAATTGATCCTGGCAGGCACGGGGGACCATCTGGGATGCCGGGATTTGAACCACCGTCCTTCTGCATGAAAGGCAAACACCTTACCTTCATGCTATCTCTCTGGCCCCAATCTCTATTTCTTCTTACCACACATTTTTGGGCATCATGCATACCAAAAGATGTGTGAGAGTCTACCACTGTATACTGAATTGACTTTTCTCATGTTAACTTTGAACACTTACAGTATTCATTCTAGCTTATAGCATGCTTACTCTGAAAAAATAAAAAATAAATCCCATAGGTTATGCAAAAAATAGACTTTAGAGGCTAATGCTACTTTTTAATGGTCTTATTGTGGGGTGAACATAGTAGTGTTCATGCAAATGGAAAAGAAGAAGCAGGTGTTGGAGCAAAATGCATGAAGTAAAGTTTGGACATGTTAAGTTTTTTTATTGTCATTAGTTATTAAGAATTTTCTATGCAGCTAATTGGATACACAGTTTGGAGCTTCGGGAAGAGTGATGGTTGATTTGGTGTTCATCGTCCTTCAGACTGAAATTCAAAGTCAAAAGTGTTGACTAAAATCACCCAGAAAATTAATGTAGGCAGAGAAATGTACTATGGACTATACTGGAGGAACAGATTCAACTTGGGGTGGCTTTTTGGCTTGTTGGAAAAGCAACACATATATCCAACATTAAATAATAACCAGCCACAGAATTTTCCCTCTTTTCTGACAAGAGGAAAATTGTGGGGTGGTGGTGTTCAAGCAATACTGAAAAGGGGCTCACAAGGAGTAATATGAATGTCTTTTGTTCAGGACTAAGTAAGGCTGGATTTTCCTCAATTAAGATCCTTTAATTTTAACATAAATAGTCACGGTTTGTTTTGTCTTTAAATCAAATTCTATTGCAGTCATCTTTTACCTCCAACATTGATTCTTCAATAAAATCAGGATATGGGACATTGAGTTAACTTGGGGTAAAAAAAACTTTCCAAACTAAAATTCCAAACTAAAATGAGCTATTCTGATTATCCAGATCATTTCCTAGTTAGAACACTTTTGTTTAAACAATTGAGATAGAGTTAGCAAAACTAATATATTAATAAGTTCCAATATTTTACCAAGCCACAAAGCAATCTCACGTTAGCAAAAATGATCAGAATCAGCTTTTGTAGAACTTTGGATATTAAGTAAAGACTTGCAGGAAACAAACCAAGCAAGTGCTTATTTAATTAAAAAAAAAGATGAGTCAACAGAAAAATTTATGATTCTGAACTCACTCTAATTTCAGCCTCTATTCTCTAGCTTGATTACAACCTGAAAAATTCACAGCCCACACGTCCAGTGCTGCAAGGTATTCACTGGCGGTAGAACAGAGGTAGAGTTTTTACAAAGACTCATTCTCAAAGAATTGCCTTTTCCACCCCCTCAGTCTTGTGATCCCTTAAGGATCCTACTTACAAGGCTGACTTCAATCTTGCCAAGTGTTAAAAAGTGTTGAGGAGCTAGACTTTCATGTGGAAGATCTCAGTTTTATATTCAACACCACATAATTTCTCAAGTATCACTGGGGAGACCCCTGAACACAGAGCCAGAAGTAGCTAAAACCACTCTCCAAGCCCCCAATTATATAAAAAGGACATTTCATGGGAAAGGGAAGGGAACTATTAATTGAAGCAACTATAGGCCAAATTATCTCACTTGAGATAATACCCAGCAGTTGGAGCCCAGAATAGACTAGTCATAGATTAAAAGGGAAAGCTGGGATGTTAGATATCTCTAGGGCTTTCCCCAGTTTCAGCATATTCCTAAATATCAGAAAGCCCATATTACTTCAAAGGCTATGAACATGCATAGATGTTAGGAGACTTTAGGCTTTCATTTCTGGAGGACCATGAAGATATATGAAAATATGAAGTAAAGTCTAAGGGAGAACTGTTAACTACATGACTAGAAAATAAACCAAATACCCACATACAGAAATCCTTAGCAAAGAGTGATTAAATTTATTGATAGTATTTTTTCAGGTAAAATTGAGGTTCTTTGCTATTGACAGAGAATCCAGACAGCCAAAATAATTATAACACCACCCAGATAGCCTAACTAAATATATAACATCCCCCGCCAATAGTTTAAAGAAAATAAAAGTTTATTGATGTAGTAAAAAACAGCTAAATATTTCAGTATTAATATTACAGTTCTGGATATCAGGCCCATGAGTTCATGTTTCATTGTATCTCATTTTCAGAAATGTATGATGGGCAAATTTCTTTTTTTTTTTTTTTTTTTGGTTTTTGGGCCACACCCGTTTGATGCTCAGGGGTTACTCCTGGCTATGCACTCAGAAGTCGCTCCTGGCTTGGGGGACCATATGGGACACCGGGGGATCGAACCTCGGTCCGTCCTAGGCTAGTGCTGGCAAGGCAGACACCTTACCTTTAGCGCCACCGCCCGGCCCCGATGGGCAAATTTCTAATGCTTTTCTATAAGTGAAAGAAAGAGTGAGCATACAAATTAATTAGGTACAATCAATTGGGTAATTAAGGGTACAAATTAATTAAAAACTAAGCTTTATTATTATTATTTCAAACACATAGAATTTACTATTTATATTGCTATAATGAATTCACCAAAGACTAGATACAGAGATATAAAGGAAAACCTAATATTTTGACCACTTATAAGATGCAACTATTCTATAAAGAAGTTGTTTATATTTCACACAATATTACATGATACAAAGATGATTAAGAAGACAAAATTAGGAAAATGTAATGTTTCTGCTTTTAGAGATTAATCATTAATTCTGTAGATTAAAACTCACAATATGTTTAAGGCATAAACATGTTCTAAGAATTATTGTTTTGTAAAATTAAGTCCTAAAAATAGATATTTTACAAAAATATTATACTCTCAAACATTTGTTTTAGCTTACTCTTAAATGTTAGTATTCATCAGTGCACAGCTGGGGAAACTTTACAGAGTTTTTCAGCCATTGTACCGCAGCACACTAGTGTGCCGTGAGATATTGTCTGGTATGCCGTGGGAAAAATGTTCAATTTCATTCATAACATAAGGTTTTGGCATGATTGGTCTATTTGTGAGCCCAAGCGCATGTTACATACTATAAAAACTAAAGACAGAGAGAGACTAACAGCTGTTGACGAAGAGCTATGTGTGTGTCTTTCTTCGATACCTGCCAGAATATTACTTTGTGTTCAGCCAAACTTGCCCAGGTTTCGCATTGAGTAAGTAAACAGAAATATGAACAATTATAAAATAAAATACTTTATTTCATAATAAAGTAATTATAAAATTTATCTGTGTTTACTTGATTCCTATTAAAGAGAATTACTTTATATATGGTCAATATAGGCACAGTTAATTTTTTTTAACGTTTTCTAAATGGTGGTGTGCCTTGTGATTTTTTTTTTCTTGAAAAAAAGTGTGCCTTTACACAAAAAGGTTGAAAAACACTGCCATGGGTTACTTACGTACCCTGGTAAAATAAAATATTTTTAAATGTCCTACATTTTATGGACTTTTATATAAAATCACAGGAAATTGATTTACTAAAAAAAATTAAAAGCAGTTCTAGAGAGATAGTACAGTAGGTAGGACACTCGTTTGTGACCAACCTGATTTTTCTGTCCTGTAACATATATGGTCCCTTGAGCACTTCTAGGAATGATCCCAGAATAAGCCCTGAGCACTGGGTATGGTAGCCAAACAAAGACAAATTATTAAAAATCATTCATTAAATATAGGCCAAATTTTTTACTGTTAGCCAACCATCATAAATTGTCAAAAGGCTAAAAAAAGTTTCTAACCATTTTCCCCAGAACATTCTGTACTAGTTCCTTGAAGAGAAGGCAACATATATGGCAGAAAGGTCTCAGGCATGTATAGCGATAGTTTATGGTTAGTACCATAGAAACAGCTCTTGCCCCTCTTCAATACTTTCAAACATAGACTAACCTGTTCCTTGCCTGTGTTTATTAAAAACCTTGCTGTTTTTCATGACCATTTGACCAACCAAATATATCAAAATAAAATTAATGTATAAAAATATATTGATGGTGATCTTGTTCCTACCTTAAAAAGAACCAAAATAAAAAAAAAAAGCTTACATTTGGAGTTTAATTTATTTTACTATGAGATACAGGGAATCTAGCCACACCCACAAGCACAGGCGCCATGTTTGCACTGGGCCAAGTCCATAGACTCACTCTTTTCTTGAGTAAAATGTAAACCAAGTTGTGAAAGATCATGATATACCAGCCATGCAGCAGAAAGCAGACCATCTCAGGAGGAGAGGGTGAGCCAAGCCCTCACACTGCTGCAGCCATGTCTAAAGCATCCATCACCCAGAATCACCATTTTCCCAATAACCCTGCTTCAGCACCACTCTATGATTCCCTTCAAAGACACCAAATATTATTGCACACTGATATTCGGATTAATATCACCAGAGTTTGAAGGGCTAGACTTCATTTGTTCGATGCTGTCATTCCTGTAGGAACACACCAATTTGACAAGATGGACCGATAATAGCAAGAGTTTATTAAACCTTCTGCCATGTATTAGTGACTTCATTGAAAATAATTTTCACAAACGTGTTTGTTACTGTATTTTTCTTTTTTTTTTACATTTTTTCCACTTTCTTTTTTTACTTTTTCTGTCTATTCTTTTTTGTAAATCACTTTTCTCTCACTTATCTGGAAACAAGTGTTTTATGTTCAAATATGTAATGCATTTTCTTTAAATAAAGTAAAAAAAAACAAAGTGATACAGAGAATTTCCTCTTCCTACATACTGTATTTAACTTCTCTCCTTAGTCATTCAACATCCCTTTTAATAGCTGATTTATTTATCAATAATTTAGACTTGAGAAATCAGATAAGTTTGGAGTTTTGAAATGCTCATAGTATTATTGTGGGATGGTCTAGCTTTCCTCTGCTGTTCAGCCTTCATACCCCCCCCACTGCCTGTTATTTTCCTAGGTATTGCCATTTATGTTGCTTGTTACTTGTAATACAGCTGATTTTTGTATTTGTCCCACAATTTATCTAATCTAGGATTTCTGCTACTGTGATATTCTGAATTTTGAGAATATTCAGATCCTTGACATTGAGGACATTCACCCTGAAGTTGATTTCTTATTATTTTTCTTTGACAAATTAAATATATAAAAGGTATATTCCTAGGAAAATAAAATGGGAAATAGAGATAAAGGAGGGGATTTGAATCAAAAGATACACAAAATATCAAGTTTGAGGCAACAAAACATTAAGCAGTGGAAAATTATTTATGGGTGATCTTCCATCTTTGGAGGAGGGTGAATTAGAGGTATAAGGAAAAGGAAGAAAGAAATTTGCTTTAATGTTCTGTAAAATGAACAACAAATTTGAGCATAGTTTAGATGGAGAATTGTTCTGAGATCAACTGCTAACGCCTTGTGATAAACTGGTTATCTTTTATAATGCAGATGTTCCAGGAATGCCTTCCAGAATTCACTGTATTGGCAAAATCTCCCATCTCCATTTTTACTGACAAGAACTGGCTGAGTAGACAGTGTAATAAAAAGCAGTAAAACTAACAAGAAAACAGAACAATGCTTCTCCATGCTTCAAAACAAAGTAAAATGGTGGCTAATTTAGATAAAGAAATCTTTTATTGGAAGGGAATTTTTATGTTGGAGGGGTCCTCTGTAGGTATTTTCATATAAAGATAGCATCTATTTGAACCGTATTTTTGGACAGACCTCCAAAACATGGTCCAGGGCCCCTTCCCATAATTCTTGGTAAAGTAGGATGACTATTCACATAGAAAATCTGAGAATGTATGCATCTCACCACATAGAATTTATGTGGTATCAGGGACCTAACTGGTGTTGACTGTATGCAAAACATAAATCTTAATCTCTGTGCCATCTTTCAGGTTCATTTTAAAACACTCTTAACCTCCCTTTAAGTCCTTCCTCATTGATTGATCCTTGGAGCAGAAGTGACTTTTCTAGTTGATGAGATTTTTGAATTGGATCAGCACTTGGTGAATGTAGGATTAGTAATGGAACTTATATGGTTCATGCAGAGAAGTGAGTCCCGAAATGTTAACATATATTAACATTCTATCCATATCTCATGTACCCATGGTTATCCATGATGTTTGTACCTTAGAGAAAGTGCCTAATTGAGGGTCAATAAAGGAAAACTTCAGGGTTGGAAGAACAGTATAACAGATTTTGTCTTGCACATGACCAACTTTGGTTTTGCCTTTTACATGGTCAAGCTGATTGTAATCTGTGGCACCCCATATGGTCCCTCAAATTTTCCATGAGTGATCATTGAATGCAGTGCCAGAATAATCTTTGAGAACTGCTGAGTATGGCTCCCAAACTAAAATAAAGTAAAATAAAATGAATACATAAATAAAAATTAAATAAAGGGCCACTTTACCAAACTTTACGTGATGTTTCTCAACCTAATTACTCATAATCAAAGTATCTTTTTATATAAATTTTTATTTAAGCACCATGATTACAAGCATATTTGTAGTTGGATTTCAGTCATAAGCAGAATACCTCCCCCTTCACCAGTGCAATATTCCCACCACCAATGTCCCCCTCCCCCATCACTGCCTATATTCGTTACAGGCATTCTACTTCTCTCATTCTTTAACATTGTCCTGCTATTTGTTAGTGTAGTTATTTCCCTAACAGCATTCACCACTATTTGTGGTGAACTTCAAATTGTGAGCCTGTCCTTCCGGCCCTTCCAGCCCTTAACTCTATTGTCTCTGGGCCTTAATACAGTAATGTCTTTAATTTTTCTTAAAACTCATAGATGAGTGAGACTATTCTGTGTCTATTTCTCTCCCTCTGACTTATTTCACTCAGCATAATAGATTTCTTGTATATCCATGTATAGGAAAATCTCATGACTTTAACTTTCTTGATGGCTGCATAATATTCCCTTGTGTATATGTACTACAGTTTCTTTGGCCATTCATCTGTTGAAAGGCATCTTGGTTGTTTCCAGAGTCTGGCTATTGTAAATAGTGCTACAATGAATGTAGGTATGAGGAAGGGGTTTTTGTATTGTATTCTTGTGTTCTTAGGGTATATCCCTAGGAGTGGAATAGCTGGGTCGAATGGGAGCTCAATTTCCAGTTTTTTGAGGAACCTCCATATTATTTCCCATAAACTCTGTATTAGAAAGCATTCCCATCAGCAGTAAATAAGAATTCCTTTCTCTCCACATCCTCGCTAGCACTGTTTCTTCTCATTCTTTGTGATGTGCGCCAATCTCTGTGGCATGAGATGATACCTCATAGTTGTTTTGATTTGCATCTCCCTGATGATTAGTGATTTGGAGCACTTTTCTTGTGTCTTTTGGAAATTTGTATTTCTTCTTTGACAGTGTCTGTTCAATTCTTCTCCCCATTTTTGATGGGGTTATATGTTTTTTATTATTAAGTTCTGTCAGCACCTTATATATTTTTGATATTAGTTCCTTGTCTGATGGGTATTGGGTGAATAGTTTATAAAATTCGGTGGGTGGCTTTTGTATCATAGGCACTATTTTATTTGAGGTGCGGAAGCTTCTTCAAGGAAATAGAGACATATACCCTGCTCATGGATTGGCAGGATTAATATAATTAAAATGGCAATACTCCCAAAGCATTGTACAGATTTAATATAATCCCTCGAAAGATACCCATGACATTTTTCAAAGGTTTGGATCAAACACTCCTGAAATTCATTTGGAACAATAAACACCACAATTGTTGCTAAAGCAATTCTTGGGGAAAAATATGGGAGGCATTACTTTCCACAATTTTAAACTGTATTACAAAGCAATAGTTATCAAAACAGCATGGTAATGGAATAAAGATAGATCCTCATATTAGTGGAATAAACTTGAGTATTCAGAGAATGTTCCCTAGACATACAATGAACTAATCTTTGATTAAGGGGCAAGATTCAAAATGGAGCAAGGAAAGCCTCTTTAACAAGTTGTGTTGGCACAACTGTTTAGCCACTTGCAAGAAAGCAAACTCAGACCCCCAGCTAACACCATGCACAAAGATCAAATCCAAATGGATTAAAGACCTTGATTTTAGACCTGAAGCCATAAGGTAAATAGAACAACATGTAGGTAAAACATTATACGACATTGAAACTAAAGGCATCTTCAAGGAGGAAACAGCACTCTCCAAACAAATGGAAGCAGAGACAAACAAATGGGACTATATTAAGATAAAATATCTTATTCTTATTATTTTATCTCCATTGATTAGAATTCAAGTTGGAAACAAAAGAGAGGAATATTATAATGCTGTTCTGCAAATCCTAAATAACACTTCTTATTTACCTTTTTTTTATGTGAGCAAATGTTCTGATAGATTTAACTACACTTATCTGATTGGGGCTTTTATAGAATTCAATCAATCCATGCTTATCAAGTCACTTGTGAATTGAAAAGTAATACATTAATGTTGATAATTAATAATGATGACCATAATAATGTAATGTCAACAATGATCTGAAATGAAATTCTCCATTATGGTCCTTGCCACTAATCATTTTTTTCTCTTTTTCTTCTCCTCACTTCTAATTCAGCTCATTGGATGGGTAGTTAATTCCCTTAAAATAAAAACTTTAGTAGAGCTTGTATAGCTTCAAAAAATGAAAATGCTCTTTACATTTTAACTCTAGGGAATTCAGGAGGTTGCTAAGTTTTCTAGAAAATATTTTGGTGGCACTTATTAATTATACTGATAAGTATAGTTGGGACTGAGAAGACGATGGAATTTATTTTTTAATTGGATCTTTAGGCAATGAATGAAAGAGAAACTTCTGGATTATATCCTAAGAGTCCACAAATATTCTTACTCTGACAATTACAATGAAAACAAATGCTTGCATTTCCCATATATTTCCTGCTATTGTGGACATTCCCCCCCTTATTTACAAAAAGAAATAATTTCTTTTAAAAACTTGCACTTAGAGTGCTTGACATCATAAACATTTTATTAAGGAATGACTTTCAAGAAATGTGGCAGATATTCAGTACCTAATTTCTCAATCTGTAAAGCAACGAGGAAACTTTAAAATAATATTTTCTTACATGCAAGGCTATTTTGTAAATTAATAAATTAGTGTTTATTAAGTGCTTGGCTGAAATTGGGGTAAAATATATCAAACATCATCTTCATTATTCTATTGCAAATGTTCATCTGCCACTAATAAAAGCTTCAGCCCCAGGCATAGTCTTTTGTACTCTTGTCTTTGGAGAGAATCTCCTACAAGTTTCCTTTATCCTGGTGATAAATCATAATTAATAATTCATCCATTATACTATCGCATACACAATGCCAAGAGTACAGTGCCCTGAGCATTGGCAGGCTCAACACTGCACACTCCCTCTCCACTGACTGTTATTTGTTTGCATTGGGGAAACATATCCATGGCAAAGGTCTACAAAGCCTGAACAAGAAGTGGAAGGTATCCTCTTGGTTGATTGTGATTCAGGAATTGGAAGATCTATTTGTGTCATGCAAGGAGATGGCTACTGTGAGTAAACTCAGAGGACCAAGGGGATCCAAGAAAGGTAAAAGACTAGAGGATGGGTTTAGACATTAACCAGGACAGAAAGAAAGCACTTTAAAAAAAATTCTGCCTTTGCTGTATAGTTGACTTTCTTGACATTGATCAAAAAATGTCAACTGAGTACGCATCATATGTACACATCACTGAGCAGAAATACACATAACAAACCTCAACAGAAGGAATAGATGAACAGTCAGAGCATCATCATAAGAAATCATGTCAGGGACCAGAGAGATAGCATAGTTGTAGGGTGTTTGCTTTGCATGCAGCCGATTCAGGATGGATGTTGGTTTGAATCCCGGCATCCTATATGGTCCCCTGAGCCTGCCAGGAGCAATTTCTGAGCCCAAAGCCAGGAGTAATACCTGAGCGCTCATCAGGTGTGACCCAAAAATTAAAAAAAAAAGAAATTATGTCATGGGGTGGAGCAGTAGTACAGGGTTTGATCCAAAGCACTGTATAGTCTCCCAAACATTAAATACAGTTAGGAGTGATACCCAGCATGATAGGGACGAAGAAACACTGCGTCCATGAGCCAACACTGTTCTTCTCCCAGTTTAGCTAATAATAATTAGGATTAACCCTCAGGTGCCCTCAGCACAACTTGGGGTCCATACCCCATCACATCCAAAGGAAAATAAAAAGAAAAGAAAGAAAAGAAAAGAAACTATGCCCTGCCTTATAATATATGAGTGTCTTTCCACTGTCACCAAGGTCCTCTAATGATCTGTCTAATCATATTCTGGTCAAAGCAAATTTTCTTAATTAGAATGGCTATGGGCTGTCTTAGTAAAACATAAAATGGGAACTGAGGAGCAAAAGAAATGATCAATGAGTTCGGCAACCAAATACAACCCAGCAACAGTCAAGTTCATCTGACTGCCTATGGTTACCATATTTTGGTAAGTTGCCAAACTTCTCTAGACAGACAGGGTTAGCTTCAATTCAAAGGCATTTTGTTTTTATAGTATGTATCAGAAGCAGGTAAACTGCTACTATATATTTCTTGATAAGACAACACATTCAAGGTCAGGGTTATGGGCATTATGTGCCATGGGTCTGATTTAGATATATGTCATTTCAGATCACAGTTAGAGGATTTTTAAGTATGTGGTATCTGAAGGCAATAATAGATGAGAAAACCAAAAGTTTAGAGAATGGTTTTCCCAGAAATACATGATTTTTGATGAAGTCTAAATTAGTATGTATCATCCACACAATACTCCAGAAAATACATTTTATTGTGGTTCTTCTAATTGTTCTTTCTCCTGTAGTAAAAGAACTATATTTCTTTCTTCCTTGATTGATCTCTTGGTGCAAAGAGGAGGTCAGCTCTCCCTTGCAGATTTTTACTCAAAACCTACAACAATTTTTTTCATACCACTTTCTGCAAATGAGTTATTTTTGTGTCTTCCTACCTTGGCTAATGTATGAACTTACGTTCTTACACTTAGTGAATATAATACAATTCTATTTATTTTTTTATTAATAACTTTAAGCAACATGGCTACAAACATGTTTGTAGTTGGGTTTCAGTCATAAAAAAGTACACCTGTCTTCACATGTGCAACATTTTAGACACCAATGTCCCTCATTTTCTTCCTCCTTCACCCCCTGCCTGTCTTGGAGACAGACATTCTATTTCTTCCACTCACTACCATTGTCATGATAGTTTTGGGTGTAGTTATTTCTCTAATTGCACTCACCACTCTTTGTGGTAAGTTTCATATTATGGGCTGGTCCTTTCAAACCTCATCTCTATTGACTCTGGGTATTATTACCATACTGTCTTTTACTTTTCTTAAATCCCACAGATGAGTAAGACTATTCTGTGTCTATTTCTCTTCCTCTGATTCATTTTATTCAGAATAATAGTTTTCATGCCCAACCTTGTATTTGAAAATTTCATTATTTCAATTTTCCTGACAGGTGCATAATATTTCATTGTGTCTATGTACCACAGTTTTTTTTAGCCATTCTTCTGTTGCCAGGCATCTAGAACTTTTCTAGATTCTGGCTATTGTAAATAGATCTGCAATGAACATAGGCTTGCAAAGGACATTTTTTGTATTGTGATTTTGTGTATCTAGGGTATATCCCTAGGAGTGGTATAGGCTATTGTAAATAGATCTGCAATGAACATAGGCTTGCAGAGGACATTTTTTGTATTGTGATTTTGCGTATCTAGGGTATATCCCTAGGAGTGGTATAGCTGGATCATATGGGAGCTCAATTTCCAGTTTTTTTTTTTTTTTTCAAAAATCTCCATATTGTTTTCCATAAAGGCTGGACTAGACCACATTCCCACTAGTAGTGAATGAGAGTTCTGTTCTCCCCACATTCCACAGCACTTATTATTCTTTTTCTTTGTTATATGTTCCAGTTTCTGTGGCATGAGACAGCACCTTATTGTTGTTTTGATTTGCATCACCCTGATGATAAATGATGTAGAGCATTTTTTTCGTGTGCCTTTTGGCCATCTTTATTTATCTTTTCATTTCTTCTCCCCATTCTCTTTTTTTTCCTTGTTAAGCTCTGTCAGTACCTTGTATATCTTAGATATTAGCCCCTTATCTGATGAGTGAATAGTTTATTCACCTTTTCCAATGAATACTGTTTCCCATTCTCATTCTCACTTTTCCCATTCTTCCTGCTCTTGTTCTATTCCATTTTAGTGCTAATTTTACTCACAACAATTAAGCAAAGATTTCTCTTAATAACCATTTTATAACAATTTCAGTAGTGACTATTTCCATTTGGGTTGTTTCAGAGAATAGGTAGTCTTTGTGACCTAGTCAGTGCTTCTTTTGAGGTGCAAAAGCTTCTGGGGGTCCTTTTTATGGCACTTGGGTCAGTGAACCTCTGCAGTTCTCCCTTTCTGAGACCAAGGCTCAGGGACTCTGCTCTATCCCCACATCATGTATATACAACATTTTCATCAAATACCTCTTCTATTAATAAAAAAGCAAAAATTGTATTTACTTTAAATGGCATTATTGGTTGAAAAAACATGGAAAGAAATCATAAAATTTAACAAGCGCAAGATTTGTCTTAGAGAGGAAAAACAAAAATGTTGAAAAAATTCTGGTCAAACTGCTAAATCTGAAGGTCTGGGCCACATTTTTGTTGTTATGATACAACGAAATGTTGAAAGTTTGAACTGTTGCTCTGTTCCAGTTATTTTTATGATGAAACTTATTTTGCACTACTCAACCTACTTTTCTTGTATATCAGGTCAATTTGAGAAAAAAAAAAAACAAGATTCTCAACTCAACATCAACCATATTTGGAACATGAATATCCCTCTTTCTTACTCAGTGTTACACAAATGCTAAAACACTATACAAAACCCAGCACTTAGTACTCTTGTTGCCACAAATTCGTCATTTTTGAGGAATGTGGGCGACGAAAGAGACCTGAGGTCAGAGTCCCCAGGGAAGTGAGTGGAGGCTCTGTGGTTGGAGTTGGTCATGCCACAGATCCTGATGAGCGCCAGCCTGGGATCAGGCTGGAGAATAGATCTATCTTTTGCCAGTTCTAGACCAGTGGTCTTCAAAGCATTATTGAACTTGAAATGCCAATGTTATGTCTCATGGGTTTATTGTGAAGAACGGTCAAGACCCTCTTTTACTTGGGTCATTTGACTACTCACTGAACAGATGTGATCTTGATGATGTTTGTTTCTAGTGGTAGGAGAATGCTCAAGGGCTGCCTTCTTCCTGCTCTTGTTTTATTCCATTTTAGTGTTAATTTTATCCACAACAATTAAGTAAAGATTCCTCTTCATAACCATTTTAGTAACAATTTCAGTAGTGACTAGTTCCATCTGGGTTGTTTCAGAGAAGCTTGAATCTTTTGCTTTTTTTTTTTTATTAGCTGTGAGATCTTAGATAACTTATTTAACTTCTCTGTGCCTCAGTTTCCTTATAAAAGAGGGGCTGGAAGGATCAGCTCACAATATGAAGCTCACCACAAAGAGTGGTGAATGCTGTTAGGGAAACTAACAACTAGCATGACAATGTTAATGAGTGAGAGAAGTAGAATGCCTGTCTCGAATACTGGCAGAGGTTGGGGAGAAAAAGAGGGGAGCATTGTGATAGAGGATAAAAGGGGAGCATTGTGATAAGGATGTTTCACTGGTGAAGGGGGATGTTCTATTTATGACTAAAACCCAACTACAATCATGCTTGTAATTATGGTGCTTAATAAAGATTTTATAAAAATTTAAAAAAAAAGAATAGGGGTCAGACTCTGGGGGAGGCAGAGATCAGTGATTACATATGTCTGATGATTTCACATACATTATTTGTATTTGGTGGAGTCAAAAAATAAAGAGGAAAGTGCTCGCTTTGGCAAAACATATACTAAAATTGGAACGATACAGAGAAGATTAGCATGGCCCCTGCGCAAGGATGACACGCAAATTCGTGAAGCGTTCCATATTAAAAAAAAAAAAAGAAAAACAAAAAAACTACTGTATTAGGATCTGATTAGTCAATACAGAAAAATTTTCTAGCATCCATGGCACAAAGGACTTGTCTCAAGAAATATGAAAACTAATTCTCATCTTTAAAATCTTCCTCCACGGTATGCTTCTCCTTTAGGCTCTCTTAGATGCTCCCTTAAATTCTTCTCTCTCTTTCTTTCTCTCTCTCTCTCTCTCTCTCTCTCTCTCTCTCTCTCTCTCTCTCTCTCTCTCTCTCTCTCTCTCTTTCTCTTTCTCTTTCTCTCTCTGTCTCTGTCTTTAGCTCCTGCAATGACTGATGAGTAACTCTGTGAACCAAGGCAAAAGTTAAGAAACAAAGGAGAGCTACAGAGGGTACAGACGCAGACCCAAGAACTATGCAAGAAACTTGGGGTCAAGGCAAAATCAGAAATCAAATATGGGGGGCTAGAGACATTGTAAAAGGGTGCTTGCCTTATAAGCAAGCAACTCAGGGTTTACTCCTAACATTCCATATGGTTCCCCAAGCCCACCAGGAGTAATTTCTGGGTGCAGAGCTAGGAATAATCTCTCATCATTGAGTATGTATGACCCACCCCCCAAAACATAATTCTCCACAGGAATCAAATATTAGTAGGCACTCAGGAAATGGGATCAGGGGATCCGAATGAGAGATATTCAAGTCAGCAGGCAAAGGGCCAGAAGCAGACATTCTAGGCAATACCTAAGAACTCTGAACATGAGGCAAAACCCTCCAAAGAAAATTACCTGATAGGCATGTTTGATTTCAAGTCTAGTCTCTGATCCCAGCTATTAATTTGTAGGAAATAAGAAGACAAAGGAGCAAATGCTTGGTAATGTCCAAGTTCATGGACAGACAAATAGGATGAGAGAGGAAGGAGGAAGGCAGACATCTCTCTGTTCTCTTTGAATGTATATTTTCTTTATCTTTTTTGTATTATTATAATTTCTATGCAAGATGAAGGATAAATGCCCATGGTGATGTGTGAGATTAAGAGCTTGATGCCAAAAAAAGAAAGATAAAAAAGAGTTTGATGCCAAAGAGGAAAATCAGGGCTTGTGTGCCTTTTATCTCCCCACACCTCAAACCCTGCCATGCCACTTACTACTAATTACTAATTACTAGAGTTGGACATTATGGTAGAAATAATCTTGGATTCTTTTCTCCTTGCACCTAAAATAGCTAATGTGTGCAAAGTATGGTACTGCATCTTTAGTAATAACATTTTTTCTTCACTTTATTATGCACTTACAAGTGTCCCCACCAGGTATGAGAATGCACACTTTGAGCCTAGGCATCCTGCTACTCTGGACAAATTTAGAAAGATGATACACCTGATCTAGAACCATTGCATTCCACCATATGAATTTAGATTTGGGGAGAAGTAAGGAGCAACTCAGAATTTTGGAGGAATCCCTTCTGGACATCATAAGCAAAAACATACTCATTTCAAAGACTTCCAGAAATGCCGATGCCTATGCTGTGAAGTCTAAGGCTGGTGAACCCCACCCCACTCCCCCTCATTACTGACTCAACACTTTTCTGTTCAAGTTTGGGGCTATCTTTTTTAGCATGTTGATGTCACTGCTGTCACTCTGACCTCTGGCTCTCCAGAATCTCAAAATGTCTGCAGCCATTCTGGTTTCTGGTAAAACTGGTGGGTATTTCTGTTTCTTGGTTACTAGAGAAACATTGGAAATCCCTTCCACAAATAAATATTTAGTTAAGGATGAGTAAGAATGACAGATAGTAAAAGAGAGAGTTAATTTGGCAAGTGTTCAGGCAAACTCCAGTTGGCCAATGCAAACTTACAAGATTGGCCAACTCTTTTCAAAAAGAATGTCTATGTTCCTACCAGCAGTACATGAGAGGACCTTTCTGCCTACATCTGCGCCAGCACTGGTTGTTCGCTTTCTTTTTGATCTTTGTGGTGTGAGATACTATCTAGTTGTTGCTTTGATTTGCATCTCCCTGTTGATGAATGAGATAGAGCATTCTTTCATGTGCCTTTTGGCCATCTGTGTTTCTTGAGGAAGTTTCTACTCATTTCTTCTCCCCAATTATTTGAGGGAGATAGATTTTTCTTGTTAAGCTCTACCAGTGCCTTATTAATTATATATTAATTCAGTATCAAATGAGTATTGGGTGAATAATTTCTCCTTCCATGAGCAGTCTGTATTATATTCACCATTTCCCTTGAGTTGCAGAATATCCTTAGTTTAATGTAATCCTATTTGTTTAACTTTGCTTTGCTTGCACAGTAATGTTTCATCCTTGAAGATACCTTTAGCTTCTGTGTCATCAAGAGTTTTTCCTATGTTTTCCTCTATTACCTTATGTATTCAGGTCTATATACAGGTCTTTAATCAATTTTTATTTGACTTTTGTGCATGGTGTTAAAGAGAGTTCGGATGCATTTATTTTGCATGTAGCTGACCAGTTTGTCCAATATCACTTTTGAAAAGGCTTTACTTGCTTCACTTTATATTTCCTGATCTTTATCAAAGACTTATTCATCATATACTTGATGGTCTATTTTATGATATTCAAGTTGATTGCAATGATCTGTAGTACAGTTTTGTACTACAGTTTTGTAGTACAGCTTTGTAGTACAGTTTAAAGTTGGGGGAAGTGATGCCTTTTTTAAACTGTAGTACAGTGTAAAATGATGTTAGCTATTCATGAAGGTTTATTGTTCCATATGAATTTCAGGAGTGTTTGATCTATTTCTTTGAATACTGTTATGATATCCTTATAGGAATTCAATTAAATCTGTAAAATGCTTTGGGAAGTCTTGCAATTTTAATTATGTTAATCCTTTCAACCTATCAGCAGGGTATGTTTCCATTTTTTGTGTGTCCTCTTATTTTCCTTGAAGCAGTGTTTTGTAGTTTTGTAGGCTTTTTTTTGGGGGGGGGGGTTTGGACCATACCCATTTGATGCTCAGGGATTACTCCTGGCTAAGCACTCAGAAATTGCCCCTGGCTTGGGGGGACCATATGGGATGCCAGGGGATCGAACCCTGGTCCTTCTTTGGCTAGTGCTTGCAAGGCAGACACCTTACCTCTAGCGCCACATCACTGGCCCCATTTTGTAGGTTTTTATTTTTGTATAGGTCATTCATCTCTTTAGTTAAGTTGATTTCAAGCTACTTAATTTTCTGAGGCACAACTATGAATGGATTTTTTTTAATTTTTTAATATCTCTTCTTCAGGGGCTTTCATTCACTGCTGATGACAATGTCAACTGGTCCGATCTTTTAGGAAAACAATATAAATATTCCTCAAAAAATTTCCTAAAAATGTTTTTTATTTATTTTTATAGAAACACAAACATAAAAACATAAACATAAAACATAAACAAACAAAAATAAATAAATAAACTTTAAAAAAAGAAAAAATCTTAATATTAATTGCTTGTTTGACCACTCTCTAGGTTTTGAGAAATGACAGTTATCCTCAGAGTATTTTGTAGGTAAATGTGAATGAGGAAGTTAAGAATGATAAAAAATTTTTTTCCCTAAAAATGAACTTCCACATGACACAGCTATACTACTCCAAGGAATATACCTTAGGGGCTCTAAAACTCAATGCAGAAAAGTCTTCTGCACTCCTATTTTCATTGTGGCACTGTTCACAATAGCAAGAACCTGGAACCAATCCAAGTGCTCCAAAACAGATAAGTGAATAAAGAAACTATGGTATAGGTACACAATGGAATAGTATGCAGGTGTTAGGAAAAATAAAGTCATAAAATTGGCTCACACAAGGATGGATTTGGAGAGCATTATGGTGAGTGAAATGATTTAATTAAAGAAATGTGGCTAGACATAGAATGATCACACTCATTTGTGGGATATTTAAAAAGTATGGTATTAATATCCAGAGACAATAAAGATGAGAGAGAGATAAAAGAGTGAGAAGTAGAAAAATCTTGTTTGCAGAGAAGAGAGTAAGACTGGAGGAAAAATGGAAACATTGGTGGCAAGAAATGTGCACTGGTGAAGAGATGGGTGCTACAATGGAATACTATACAGTTGTTAGGAAAAAGAGGAAATTAAACATTTAGAAAAAAGGTAAAAGTTAGGAATAAGTCACAAAATTTGCACATGGATGAATGTGGAGACTATTATGTTGAGTGAAATGAGTCAGAAAGAGAGGGATAGCCATAGAATAGTCTCACTCATCTCTGGCATATAAGAAAAAAAAAAACAAAACACTATGATAATAATTTTCAAAGACAATACAGATGAGAGCTGGAAAGACCAGTTGATGTATGAAGCTTACCGCAAAGAGCAGTACTATGATGACAATGATAGTGAGAGAAAGAAAATGCCTGTCTCTCTTTCTTTCTCTTTTTCTTTCTCTTTTTCTTTCTTTCTTTCTTTCTTTCTTTCTTTCTTTCTTTCTTTCTTTCTTTCTTTCTTTCTTTCTTTCTTTCTTTCTTTCTCTTTCTTTCTCTCTCTTTCTTCTTTCTTTCTCTCTCTCTCTTTCTTTCTTTCTTTCTCTCTCTCTCTCTTTCTTTCTTTCTTTCTTTCTTTCTTCTTTCTTTCTTTTCTTTCTTTTCTTTCTTTCTTTCTTTCTTTCTTTCTTTCTTTTCTTTCTTTCTTTCTTCTTTCTTTCTTTCTTTCTTTCTTTCTTTCTTTCTTTCTTTCTTTCTTTCTTTCTTTCTTTCTTTCCTCTTTCTTTTCTTCTTTTCTTTCTCCTTTTATGTCACCTAAGAATACTTTCTACAATTTCTCATGCATCTCCTTTTTTTCTTGTCCTACTTTGCCTTTTCTCCTTAAGCAGTGTATTTTATATAGCTAAATCTTCACATGGTTGGCTTTAACCAGCTCTGTTCCTCAAGATCATGAATGACACGAGTCCCTGTCCCTTGGCTGCCTGTAAAAGGATTGGTTCCTGGCCAAGACTCACTTCCGGGGCTTGTGGGACAGAGGCTGCACTGTCTTTTTTGGCAAGAGCACAGATGGTGGGTGATGGAGTCCGGATGCTGGGACTTAGGACAGGTCAAAACAATGATCACTCAAGTGTAAACTGTGCTAATTGCTGAGGACGAAGGGGACAACCCAGTCCCAGGGAAGTCCATGCCAGGGTAGAATGCTGAAAAAAAGAGGTGGCTTGATATTGTTCACAGATTACAAATCTTGGCCTAAACTTTTTGATTGCTTTGGTTTTAATGTTCAACTTGTTGAAGAAACTTTACCAAGTCACTATACTATATTTGGATTATTCACAGACTTTTCCCCAATGGCAGAAAAAGTTAGTTTTGAAAGATGTCTCATTAAGCATGAATGATAGATTGATAGAACAACAGAACTACATATAGCACATTTATAGACATATATCTTATTGAAAATAAGTGAAGAATTACAAAACTTTATAAAACACTATATTGTTCAGAGAAAATTATGTTAAGGGATACACCTTGAAATTATCTTGGGCCAAGAAAAAGAACATTGACTTGTTCCAAGTTGTGACATTTCTTTCTCACTACAAATCACCTCCTCTCCCTCTTTATAGAAATTATGCCCTTGTGGTTTTTTGTGGTTTAAGCATTCATATGTACATATATATAATTAGTTGTATCTTACACATTTTGAAAAATCTAAAGTTTCTTCAACTTTGTACAACCTAGTTTCTACCACTTTTATTCTCTCCCTCTTCTTTAATAGGTGCTATTGATGAAGCTGAGCATTTGAACTAGATGATGCTGAATGCTAGTTCATTATGACTTTTTTCCTTTTCATTCCCTACAAATAAGCACCTAGAAACAGATATGTGTCTAGGCTCAGATGTGATTCCTTTGATGACTATAGTTGATGGCCCATTTTGTCTGTCCTTTTTCATTTCTTGATATTAGTAGTCATTAGTGTAATGCCTCAAATCATTGATTAATTGCAGGCTGGTGACATCATAAAATTTTACTTTCTTCCTCACATCTTGACTCTTGGTTTAAGGGCATGCTTTAGTTGCCCAATATATAGATAAAATAGAAAAGCAGGTAAAATATTTGAGTCTTGTTTATTATTTACACAGCTTTCAAGATCATGATTTTCCTTGTTACACACAGGAGACACATCATTGCAAATATCATACAAATCTGTAGATTTAGAAATGTTTGATAGGGTTCAAATCTTACAATTTATTTTTATTAAATTGTCTTTTTGGCCTTTGAAAAGAGTGTTTCTATAAGTCTCTGAACAGTTTTGTCAATGATGTAAGCAAACTATTGGTGTGGCAATGCATTTTAGGTTCATGTTATTTAGTTGTCCCAAAAACTGTCATGTTTAAGAGCAAAAGAGTGTTTTAACCACAATGTGGTTATTAGAGATGCAGGTTGCTATTGAGCTGGTATAAGAACATGATATAGATAGATTCATATGTAAGAGATTCTAGATTAAAGATTATATGGTCATAGAGTGAAGTCATATATTCATATTGATATTTCCATTTCAAACCAATAACTCCTTGGCATTTTATCAATCTTCCTAAACTACATATGTATTTCCATCTATACTTAATAATTTCAGATCTCAAGAGCAGCAGGAATGATAGAACTAAATGATCTCATGATTTATTTACTCTAAATGATTTATTTAGTAAATGATTTATTTACTCTATTCTATATTATAAATAGTAGTCTTAGAATAAAATTATTAGGAAACTCCCCAATAATTAGTATTATTCCAAGTTATTAAAATGTTTATATGTGCATACATCTACATTTACTTTTATATCAACTTCATAAATAATGTACATTTATGTACTTATATATATGTAATTTAATGTTCAGTACAATTTTTCAATGCATAATTATCATCAAAAGATATATTTTAATTACATTGATACATCATAAATATTTTGATTTTCATTTCCCTAATGATTAAGCCACGCTGAGCATCACATTTCTTTTGGCCATTTGCATGTATCTATTTTCTTGTTTTGTTTTGTTTTGGGCCCACATTCGGTGACGCTCAGAGGCTACTCCTGGCTATGGGCTCAGAAATCGCTCCTGGCTTGGAGAAATCAAACTACAGTCTGTTCTAGGTTAGCATGTGCAAGGCAGATGCCCTACTGCTTTTGCCATATATTTATATATAAATATAAATATTTTATAAAATATATATATTTTAATGACAGTTTCTATGCATCTCTTCTTCCCATTTTTGATGCAGTTACTTGATGGTTGCTATTAAGTTGAACAGTGATTCATACACCTTGGAAGTTATATCTTTGTTTTTTTGTTTGTTTTTGGTTTTGGTTTTTGTTTTGGGGCCACACCCGGCGGTGCTCAGAGGTTACTCCTGGCTGTCTGCTCAGAAATAGCTCCTGGCAGGCACGGGGGACCATATGGGACGCCAGGATTCGAACCAACCACCTTTGGTCCTGGATCGGCTGCTTGCAAGGCAAATGCCGATGTGCTATCTCTCCGGGCCCGGAAGTTATATCTTTGTAAGATGTATTGGACAAATATTTTCTCCCAGTTTGTGGGTTGTCTTTTTATTCTAGTTATCATTTCTTTTGCAGTGCAAAAGCTTCTAAATTTGATTTGGTACCATTTCCTTAATTTGGCACTTGCTTGCTTAGCCAACAGCATTAAATCATTGACAATGTCTTTTTTTTAATCTTTTTGTTTGTTTGTTTGTTTGTTTGTTTTGCTTTTTGGGCCACACCCAGTGACTCTCAAGGGTTACTCTTGGCTATACACTCAGAAATCGCTCCTAGTTCGGGGATCATATGGGACTTCAGGGGATCGAACTGCGGTCAGTCCTAGGTTAGTGAGTGCAAGGTAAATGCCCTACTGTTTTCGACACTGCTCCTGCCCAACAATAGTTTCTGATTCTGTGTCATAAAGAGTTCTGCCTATGTCTTCCTCAATATAATTGATAAATTTAGGCATGTATATAGGTCTTTATTCCACCTTGAATTGACTGTTCATTGTTGAGCTAGGTGTCTTATGATAATATTTTTGAATAGGAGACCATCTAGTGTTCTTTGTAGGATTCATTTGGATCTAACAAACAATTTGAGCTGCTGTCTGTCTGAAAATGTTTTCTATTTCTTTCCCAAATCTGAAAAATAGTCTTGTAGGAAAGAGTACTCTGAGCTGGAATTTCCTTTTATTGAGTACTCAAAACATCTCACACCATTTTCTTCTACTCATAGAATTTCAAAGGAAAATCTGTATCAAATTTTATTATGAGTCTTATATTTAAGATTTTGTTTTTCTCTTGCCCCTTAGTAAAATGACTCCCTTTTTCTTTCTTCTTTTTTCTTTGTTTCCTTTCTTTCTTTCTTTCTTTCTTTCTTTCTTTCTTTCTTTCTTTCTTTCTTTCTTTCTTTCTTTCTTTCTTTCTTTCTTTTTCTTCTTTCTTTCTTTCTTCTTTCTTTCTTTCTCTTCTTTCTTTCTTTTCTTCTTTCTTTCTTCTTTCTTTCTTTCTTTCTTTCTTTCTTTCTTTCTTTCTTTCTTTCTTTCTTTCTTTCTTTCTTTCTTTCTTTCTTTCTTTTCTTCATCTTCCTTCCTTCCTTCCTTCCTTCCATCTTCCTTCCTTCCTTCCTTCCTTTCTTTCTTTCTTTCTTTCTTTCTTTCTTTTCTTTCTTTCTTCTTTCTTTCTTTCTTTCTTTCTTTCTTTCTTTCTTTTCTTTCTTTCCTTTCTTTCTTTCTTTTTCTTTCTTTCTTTCTTTCTTTCTTTCTTTCTTTCTTTCCTTCTTTCCTTCTTTCTTTCCTTCCTCCCTCCCCTCCCTCCCTCCCCTCCTCTCTCTCTCTTCCTTCCTCCCCTCCCTCCCTCCCTCCCCTCCCTTCCTTCCCTCCTTCCTTCCTCTCTCTCTTTCTTTCTCTTTCTTCTTTCTTTCTTTCTTTTTTCTTTCTTTCTCTTCTTTCTTTCTTTCTTTCTTTCTTTCTTTCTTTCTTTCTTTCTTCTTTTCTTTTTCTTTCTTTCTTCTTTCTTCTTTTTCTTTTTTTGCCAATTTGATTAATAATGTCTTGGTGCTACTATATTTTAATTTATTTTTGGCTTCCTGGATCTACACACATATCTCATTACCGAGGCTGAGGAAGTTTTCAATTATCGACTCCTCACTCAGTGAGTCATTGTCCCCCGCCCCTTCTCTCTTTCCTTTCCTTCAAATAGTCTTACTATTTTGAGTTTTTCACATGCTATTGTCTATTAAATACCTTAAATTTTCTTTATTTGAAATTTTTATTTCTATTTTATTTTATTTTGGGGCCACATCCGGTGATGCTCAGGGGTTACTCCTAGCTTTGCGCTCAGAAATTGCTCCTGACTTGGGGGCCATATAGGATGCCAGGGATCGAACAGCGGTCTGTCCTAGGTTAGCACATGCAAGGCAAATGCCCTACCACTTGCACCACCACTCTGCCCTGGGGAATTTTTCTTTTCTTTTCTTTTTGTTTTTTGTTTGTTTTGTTTTTGTTTTGGGGTCACACCCGACCACACTCAGGAGTTCTCTTGGCACTACGCTCAGAAATCGCCCCTGGCAAGCACGGGGAACCATATGGGATGCCAGGATTCAAACCACCGACCTTCTGCATGAAAGGCAAACGCCTTACCTCCATGCTATCTCGCCGGTCCCTATTTTCTTTTTTATTTCTTCCTTTATAATTTGTGCTTTGTTTTCTCCCTCTTTTTTCATTTTTTTATTTCTTTTTTTGCTTGTTTTTTGGACCACACTTTACAAGGGCTCAAGGATAATTCCTGGCAGGTCTCAACACCATAAAAGTTGCTGAACATTGAACCTGAGTCAGTTATTTACTAGGCCAGCACCCTACCCACTGTACAATAACTGCAGCCTCCATGCTTGGATTTCTTTTTCTTTTTTCTTTTCATTTTTGGGCCACACCCAATGACCCTCAGGGGTTACTCCTGGCTCTGCACTCAGAAATCGCTGCTGACTTGGGGGACCATATGGGATGCTGGGGGATCGAACCTCGATCTGACTGAGGTTAGTGTGTGCAAGGCAGATGCCCTACCGCTTGTACCACTGTTCCAGCCCATATCTTTATGAAGCTTTTCTGTCCTATTTCTGTATTCTTCAACTTCTTCATTATATTTGAATAAATTTTTAAATATTTTTTCAAAAACCTTTCTTTCTTTATAAATAGATTCCTTAATTGAATCACTTTGTGATACACAGTTAAAAAGTTGCTCATGATTAGAGCCCAGAGAGATAGCACAGCGGTGTTTGCCTTGCAAGCAGCCGATCCAGGACCAAAGGTGGTGGGTTCAAATCCCGGTGTCCCATATGGACCCCCGTGCCTGCCAGGAGCTATCTCTGAGCAGACAGCCAGGAGTAACCCCTGAGCACCGCTGGGTGTGGCCCAAAAACCAAAAAAAGAAGAAAAAAAGTTGCTCATGATTGAGTTACTAACACCCTTCATTAGTGCATATTTTCTACCACCAATGTCCCCAGTTCCCCCCTTTCACCCTCACAGCCTGACCTGGGGGCAGATATTTTTCTTCTCTCTTTCTTTTTTCCTTTTAGACACTGTGGTTTGCACTATTGCTACTGAAGAGGTATCTTGCATATCACTTTATCTTCTTTCAATACCCAGTTCCTGTTCAGAGTGATCATTTCCAACTATCATATCTTTCTCAATCCCAACTGCACTCCCCTGCTATTTGTAGCAAGTTTCCTACCATGAACTGGTATTCCTGGCCCTCATCTTTATTATCTCTGGATATTAATAACATACTGTCATATTTTTATATCCCAGTAATGAGTGTTATCATTCTATGTCTATTCCCAATCCCTTCTGACTCACTTTGCTCAGCATAATACTCTATATCTGTCCATGTATATAGACAAATTTCATGACTTCATCTTTCCTAACAGTTGCATCGTATTCCATTGTGTAGCTATGCCATAATTTCTTTATCCACTCATCTGCTCTTGGTCATTTGGTTTATTTCTAGTTTCTGATTATTGTGAATAGTAGTGCAATGGACATAAGAGTGCAGAGGGCTTTTCTGCTTTTCTGCATTCCTAAGAATGGTATTGCTGGGTTATAAGAAAGCTCAACTTACAGTATTTTGAGGAATATTATTGTTTTCTTTCCTTTTTTTTTTTGTTTTTTGTTTTTTGGGTCACACACGGCAGCACTCAGGTGTTATTCCTGGCTCTATACTCAGAAATCGCCCCTGGCAGGCTCAGTGGACCATATGGGATGCCTGGATTTGAACCACCGTCCTTCTGCATGCAAGACAAATGCCCTGCCTCCATGCTATCTCTCCGGCCCAGAATATTATTGTTTTTGAAAAAGGGCTGGACCAGTTAGCATCCACACTAGCAGTGAATCAGAGTCCCTTTCTCCCCACATCTGTACCAGCACCTGTTGTTCGTTGTTCCTGTTCTTTGTGATGTCTTTATACTGTGAGATGATATCTTATTATTGCTGATGATTATTGATGTGGAACATTTTCTTATGTGTCTTTTAACATCTGTATTTCTTATTTGAGGAAATTTCTGTTCATATCTTCTTCCCATTTTTGGATGAGGTTAGGTTTTTGTTTCTTTTCTTGCTAAGCTTTACCAGTGCCATATATATATATATATATATATATATATATATATGTCAACCCTTTATCAGACGAGTATTGGGTTAATAGTTTCTCCCATTCCAGGGGTAATCTTTGTATCCTGGTCACGGTTTCCTTTGAGGTGCAGAATTGTCCGATTCATTTATCATTGCTTCCACTTGCTTGATGTTCCAGCCTTGAAGATGCCTCAGAAGTATTTCTTGAATCAGCATGAATCTCTCAATGAACTGGTAAACTCAATGAGCCTCTAATTTTTCTCCCTTTTGTAAAGCCAGCTGAATTATTTAGTTTATTTTCCATTACTCCTGAACTTTCTGAGTGGTAAGGGTGGGCAATTTGAATGCTACAGGGTCTGAACAATAATCAGGATTGCTGATTATAAGGTTAGACTATTATATCTGTGTTGTACCCTGTATCACTCTTCCTTTGTACTAATTTCTTCTTCAGCCTAACATGGCCAGAGTCAAGTCTGATGTTCTTATGACAATAGAGGCCACATCAAATATTGTGGGTGGAAGATAGAGTGTATATGTGTCTGACTGAGTTGGGGGGCAGTCTTCTCAAAGCCATCTTAGAGGTGTGGTTAGTCCCTAATTTGTGAAACCCATGGTCTTTACTCCCAGAAAAGATAATATGGCATAAAAATTACAGCTCCATTCTGTATAGCAACAAAACTTCAAGGCTGATGCTGTGCCACAGAGACAGCTCTGTGCCTTTAGCAATTTATCTAACCTTTCTCTGTTTATTTGGTCAAATGCCAATGATGGTAATTGCCTCACTGAACTCTCCGTGGAAGAAATAAAGGTAAATAATGGGTCATTACAAAAAACAAACAAACAAACAAACAAAAACCTTCATGTTCCTTTTAAAGGAAATAATGGCTGGGTTTTGGTGCGATCAGTCCAAACGGATGTGGGTTTCTTCAGCTGATATGACTATCATTGTTGTCATCATCGTTTTCCATTGATGTTGCTGTTTGTTATTCTAGACTTTGTAGCACTGAAATGGAAAGGCAATTACTTGCCTTAGTGACTACATGGTGACTGTGGTGATGTTGACAAATAGATTTATCCACATTTTAATTCACAGGACTGGAGAAGCAAAACCAGATCAAAGGAATAGTTTTGAAATAATTGACAACACATTAATTCAGAACAAACAAAAGTGATATTTGGAAGCTTCTGATTATAGAAGAGAATTTTCCAGTTCATATGTATATATAGCTGAGACAGGTTATATTTCTGAGCCTCATATCTCTGATATTGGGACTTCTTCTGAGGAAGCAACAGATAAGGCAATTTTCTTTCAGAACTACTTTTAAAGTACCTAAATGGAAAACATTTCGTGTCTGCATGATGGCAAACAAGTTAGCATTCACGCGGGCTTGCATCTGCATGGCTTGTTCTGGTTGGTGAAGCAGACAAAAACATGGAAGGAGAACAAAGCAAAATCATTTTGCATAAAGACCATTCTTCAAAACTCACTCATTTGTCAGGCTCTGGTTTTTTTTGAAGATATGCAGAGCTGTCTAAACATATGTGCCCAGATACAGTTGCACTCAGGAAAACGCTGGCTAGATTATCAACAACTTTCAGCCAATCATTGAATTGGTTCCCACCTCATCACTAGGTTTCTACCTCCATGGTATCTTCTACCACATTTCCAAATTTCAATCCTAGGAAGAAAATAAGAAAGAAAAAAAAATGAACATTGGAATTCTACTGTGCTGCCTCTTTGCAAAGGGTATTAGAAGTGGGTGCATGCTTATATATAGCAATGTACAATTTAAAAGATGGCAGGTTGTGGCAATACATATCACTTTCACCCCTTTTGGTGTTGTTAAGACAATTGTTGACATCCTGGCTCCAGTCATGAATTCTTTTTTTGAGTGCTTAGTTCTGGGTTGCCTTTAGTCTATTTCTGCACCTCACATTAGTCCATATTAGGACTGGACAAAGTCGTTGTTTCTTTGTATAAAGCTGTTTCCTGCATGTAAGGAAACACTCTTGTTCATTATGTCCTTATGCTAGTTTTCCAAGTACATAATTTTCAACAACTGTATGGCCATAGTTTGAGTTATTTTTATTCCTAAAAATATACAAATTCATATAAAACTGGAAAATTATCTCCAGTTAGAAAAAGATGTCGACTTTTGCTATCTGAGATGCCTTTTTCCTCCTTTACTCTGGAAAAGAAAGGGGTGTGATGGCAGTTTTATAAGCTTCGCTGACTTTAATGAGAAGTCTGAGCAATTCGGAAAGGCACTTTTTATCCTCAAAGACAGTTGTTTCTTACAACTTGACAGTTGATTTTTATTTTACATTAGTCTGTGTCATCTTCCAACCCCAAACCATCTAATGAACAGACTAATAATTATATCTATTGTTGTTTTACTATGTTTTTCTTATCACTTATCTGATTGGCATTACATGAATGTGTTTGTAAACATGTTCCCTTATGTGTCCTCATCACATACCTAAAAAGCAGGCTTGAAATCTCATAACAGTGCTCAAGGGGTTAAGCATAGATCATAACCAGGGGATAAAAAGATACCTCCTTGTAAAATAGAAATTCACGAGTTGTGAGACTGCCCCGGCACCATATTTCTAAACCTCAAGCAGTCGGCTCTGAAGAAGCAGGGTAGCAGTGAAAAAACAATACCAAGTCAGTCATGAAAGAATAATCATGTCATTCGTGGCCTTTTGTTTTGTGCTCTCTCTGCCTCACCCAAAAAACCCAGAACTCTTTCTTCTTTATTAAAACCAATTCCCAATACCAAGAGGGGGCAGGTTGAGAGAGAAACAAAGGAACTATTCAGTAGGCTTTTACATATTAAAGGAAGAGGTTTTAGGAAGGAGGAAGTTGGGTGAACATCTTTATTTAAGGTTGGTAGCTGAGTTTCATCTAATACCTACTAAAAACAGATTTAAAATATTATTCTAGTCAAAAATGATCTTCTGGTTAAGGACCTGATTAACTGTGGGCATCACCTTATGGCTACCACAACTTACAGTTCCAGGATCAATATCAAGATCATTACTCTAGATTAAAATTGTCAAATGTTCTTTCTGCCACATACTTTCTACCACATCTTTG
Organism: Suncus etruscus; assembly: GCF_024139225.1. NCBI lineage: Eukaryota > Metazoa > Chordata > Mammalia > Eulipotyphla > Soricidae > Suncus > Suncus etruscus. The sequence goes on along the minus strand of NC_064851.1, from coordinate 13,120,356 downwards.
GGAAAGCTACTTTTTATCTTTCATAGCCCCAGTTTTCCTATGATTTAAAGTGTAATGATATCTAAATTTTATTTGTATCTAAAAAATATCACAATAGATTTTCATATATATCATTTCCTTTCCTTGGCACCACACTCCTGTAAGTTAGAAAGAACATATATTGTGCCTTTTACAGGTGAAAAAATGGAAACTCGTGGAGTTTGAGACCAGAGTTAAGTAGCTTTTAATTAGCAGGATTGAGACTTCAATACAGGTCTTGTGTATTAAGGTCTAAAATCTTTCCATACTGTCATAAGGTCAGGGAACTTTCTAATGTGGGTTTTAACACAAATACATAACCCCTTGGCTTGATGCCTAGCAAGCTTAAACTTTCACTCATGGTCTTGTTGGCTCCTGGACTCAGAGTGCTGACAAAATTTTCCCAGGTGTCTATCAGAGGTTTTCAACCATATTCATTCATTTAGTACTATTCATTATTAAGTATTTGCCTCACCAACTGCTAGTACATCCTAGTGCATATACAAACTGAGAGCTTATATTATGTAGGGAAGAGAGACAAATAAGCATTAACCAAGTAGGTGAAATGGTTATGATAGGACCACATATTCTGAGAGAACTCAACAGCAATCCCCAAAAGAGGCTAAATTCCATATAAAATAAAACTGATGAGGAGAAAGAGGAATGTATCTGTATAAAGGAACAGTTTCTATAATGGCAGTACCAAAATAAAATTACACATTGGCATCTAAGAAGAAAGAAATAGGATATCTGAATCATATAAGAGATGGCATATGAAAAAAAGATATCGGAGCATGGTATGACCCTATAACTTATGATAGTTTGGTGTTTTGTTCTGCAAATAGCTAGATTGTATAACTAGGACGTGACATCATACAACTTACTTAAAATTTTACAAGGATAATTGAATATAGTAGAGTGGAGAGTTTGGAGCCAGGAGAAAGTGGAATCCATCACTCTGGAAATTATAGACTTTATTTACTTAGAGATAAAAATCTCTTCAAGTTGAAGACACCTTGGGTTGTTTAGTTTACATAATTAGTTGTTTATCTACTTAAAAAGAAGAGGCTCTTAAAGTAGAAGATACAAGAGTTGTTTTGTTCTGTGTTGTTCTGTTTTCAATCATCTCTTCAGTATTCACTCAAGCTATGCTGCAATTAGAACTGGGAAGAAGGCCCCTTGGGCTTTAGGCCCCAACAATCATAAACATAAACAAAATAAATAACACCTAAGAACTAAACCACTTGGTTTTTAGCATTGGTTCAACACTAGCATTTTCTATTGGAATTAATTTTGGTCAGGCACCAGGAAAATGTCTCTATCCATCACTGGGTAAAAGGGAAGCATGTCTGGGCTGTGTTGATGTTAGAGACCAATAAATATTACTTTAGAGATGGGGAAAGTTTTTTTTTTAAATCATGAGAACAAAAAGTAGATAGCCTGTATATTTTTGTTTCTGTTGGTTACAAGAAACAAAAATAGCAGTAGTACAGAATTCAGAAAGGAAAGTATAGCAATATTCAATATTTAAAAAATAACACTACCTGAAATACTTAAAAATGTATTTCAGTTATCATTATATTATAATAATACATAATTATACATAATTATTAATATAAAAATTAAATATTTTATTTACATTTTATTCTTTTTTATATATTTTACTTAAACATCTTGATTATATACATGATTGCGTTTGGGTTTCAGTCATGTAAAAAACACCACCCATCACCAGTGCAACATTCCCATCACCAATGTCCCAAATCTCCCTCCTCCCCACCCGACCCCCACCTGTACTCTAGACAGGTTTTCCAATTCCCTCATACATTTTCATTATTAGGACAGTTCAAAATGTAGTTATTTATCTAACTAAACTCATCACTCTTTGTGGTGAGCTTCCTGAGGTGAGCTGTAACTTCCAGCTCTTTTCTCTTTTGTGTCTGAAAATTATTATTGCAAGAATGTCTTTCATTTTTCTTAAAACCCATAGATGAGTGAGACCATTCAGCATTTTTTTCTCTCTCTCTGGTTTATTTCACTTAGCATAATAGATTCTGTGTTCATCCATGTATAGGAAAATTTCATGACTTCATCTCTCCTGACAGCTGCATAATATTCCATTGTGTGGATGGGATTAGATGTTTTTTTCTTGTAAAGTTCTGTCAGTGCCTTGTATATTTTGGAGATTAGCCCCTTATCTTATGGGTACTGGGTGAATAGTTTCTCCCACTCATTGGGGAAACTTGTATCCTGGGCGCTATTTCCTTTGAGGTGCAGAAGCTTCTCAGCTTAATATATTCCCATCTGTTAATCTCTGCTTTCACTTGCTTGGAGAGTGCAGTTTCCTCCTTGAATATGCCTGTAGTCTCAATGTCCTGGAGTGTTTTGCCTATGTGTTGTTCTATATATCTTATGGTTTCGGGTCTGATATCGAGGTCTTTAATCCATTTGGATTTTACCTTCGTACATGATGTTAGCTGGGGGTCTAAGTTCACTTTTTTGCAAGTGGCTAGCCAGTTGTGCCAACACCACTTGTTGAAGAGGCTTTCTTTGCTCCATTTAGGATTTCTTGCTCCTTTATCAAAAATTAGGTAATTGTATGTCTGGGGAACATTTTCTGAATATTCAAGCCTATTCCACTAATCTGAGGGCCTGTCCTTATTCCAATATCATGCTGTTTTGATAACTATTGCTTTGTAGTACAGTTTAAAGTTGGGGAAAGCAATTTCTCCCATATTCTTTTTCCCAATGATTGCTTTAGCTATTCTAGGGTGTTTATTGTTCCAAACGAATTTCAAAAGTGCCTGATCCACTTCTTTGAAGAATGTCATGGGTATCTTTAGAGGGATCACATTAAATCTGTATAATGCCTTGGGGAGTATTGCCATTTTGATGATGTTAATCCTGCCAATCCATGAGCAGGGTATGTGTTTCCATTTCCACGTGTCTGAGGAAAGTTTTAATCAGGAAAGCTCTTTGGTTAGATAAAAGATTATTTGCTTATTCTCAAACTAACTCTTCCTCTTAACTTCAATATCATAGATTCTTGCTTACTGTGGTGTTATTTTACTATAATGCCAAGAATCCATATCATTGTTTATCTTTATATATATATATATGGAATGCTTCACGAATTTGTGTGTCATCCTTTTACAGGGACCATGCTAACCTTCTCTTTATAGTTCCAATTTTAGTATATGTGCTGCTGAAGCAAGCACATTATTGTTTATCTTCATGTGATATTTTTTTCTAATTCTTGCTTCAATAAGAACTCACCAGTGTTCCTAGTATTCTACAGTATTATGTGGCCAGTAAGTACTATTTCACAATAACCAATATTTTAAATTATCCTAAATTTATATAACTATCCTAGCTATAATACAATAAAGTATAATATTGTTTCTTGAGATTATAATATAAACATATGCCATATTGATAAAACTCCAATATAAATCATTATGATAAAATTCAGTATTTCCTATCTTATGATAGTTTATTATATGTATTCCCTATAATATTTACATATTATATATCCTATTTAATTTTCATATGTAAGAATTGCTTGGAAATTTTTGTTAAAATTATAACTGGAAATATTTATGTAGAATAAAGAATTTTAAATAGGTAAGATGCTATCTAAAAGTAGAATTGCTTTTTTACTTTGGGACATTGGTTGAAGATAATGAACTTCATGGTACTGACTGTGCTATTGAAATAATATCTGTATTAAATATGTGATTAATAGTATTGTAAATTTCAGTACCTCAATTAATTTGGTTAAACACTTTTTTTTAATAAGATAAAATGGGGCTGAAAGATAATATGGCCTATAAGTTAGTTGCTTGCCTTGCACACAACTGATCCAGAGCTAATCTCTCTGGCATACCCTGAGCTCACCAAGAGTAATTCTTGAGAGCAAAGTCAGATTTAAGCCCTGAGCACAGCTGGGTGAGACCTCAAAGCCAAAATAAATACATTAATTTAATTAATAAAATTAAAGTAAAATATAATAATTCAAGAAATGGTCATTGCTACTATAAGTAGAACAGCAATTCTATGAAAAACTTAGAAAAAACATAAATTTTGGAATAAAGGTTATAAAAACATTAAAAGTAAAATTTAAAATGTAGCTATGAATTATGTACCTTAAGTACTATTCATAGCCTACTAAATATAAATTATTCTTTTGTTTTGTTTTGTTTTTTTGTTTTTGGGTTACACCCAACAAAGCTAGGGGTTGCTCCTGGATCTACGCTCAGAAATTGCTCCTGGCAGGTTCAGGAGATCATATAGGATGCCAGGATTCGAATTACCGTCCTTCTGCATGCAAAGTAAACACCTTACATCCATGCTATCTCTCCAGCCCTTAAATTATTCTTTTTATCTTATTTCTTAAAGAAGAATCATCAGTTTGTTATCAGAACTCATTGAGGAAAATCTGAAAATAATTAATTCCATTTAGTTATCTTTGGTGTTTTAATTTTATAAAAATAACAAGTGCCTATAATTTTTGTTGAGGTTAGGAGGATTAACTTAGTTTAATCATTTTCTAGTTTGATTCATACCTTTATTATTTAATTATTATTTTGGTTGTTTCCCAAGAAGGACTCCTGTAGCTCCAGAGCCACTGCTGATGCAAATCCCATTCATGCTCAGGACCGCCAGGGCTATACCATGTGATGCTGGGGCATGAAGTGCCAGAATCAAACTCAGATCCTTTGTCTTGCAAGAAATTCACCTTTGATCCCTGAGCTATCTTCCTAGCCCTGAATATATATATCACTAATAGACAGTGTTTGTGCCTCCCCCATCTTTACTCCTGCTCTAAGTCCCTTATCAGGAATACTCTTTTATTAATTGTATGCTATTAGAATTCAGATTTCAACTTTCTTCTTTCTAAAAATTCCCTTCACTGACTTTAAAATAGTTCTTGATATCAACCCTCAAGCTCAGCAAGTGACGTCCAAATTTCTGTCTCCAAGATTAGGTCTACAGGGCCCGGAGAGATAGCACAGCGGTGTTCGCCTTGCAAGCAGCCGATCCAGGACCAAAGGTGGTTGGTTCAAATCCCGGTGTCCCATATGGTCCCCCGTGCCTGCCAGGAGCTATTTCTGAGCAGACAGCCAGGAGTAACCCCTGAGCAATGCTGGGTATGGCCCAAAAACCAAAAACCAAAAAAGAAAAAAAAAAAAAGGAATAGGTCTACAAATGAACTATCTTAGACAATTCCTGAGTTGCAGTTCATGTGTGTTTTGACAACATAGATATTATTTTTTCATCACAGTATTTAAATTTAAAGCATTTCACACAATGCATTTATTTATGAAAAAGTAAACTTAGAGGTAAAGAATGAATAGAAAAGTCAGAAAAGGTTTCAGTAAAAATTACAGGAAAATTTAGAGGGCCAGAGCAATAGTAAGGTGTTTATCTTGCATGCAGCAAAACCCAGGTTTGAGCCTCTGCATTTTATATCATCCCCCAATCTCAGCCAGAAGGTATTCTTGAGTACAAAGCCAGGATAAGCCCTGTTGAGTATGCCTCAAAAGCAAATCCAAAGAAAGGAAAAATTAAATAGTGGAAGAGCCTAAAAAATGATGGAAAGATAGCCATTACCACCAATACATACTCTGATGCTATAAGATATCATAACACTGCAAAGTTGGGAAAGTTGAGAAAGTTAATAGTCTAGAGAGGGAAGTAGCTTCTACTGAGCCATGTAGTTGTTAAGTGCCACTAAAACTTCAATCTTGATGGTTTGCAGCGAAGATTCTCCTTCAATTACTGATCCTCATTTCTCAAGTCTTTGGGTTGGCTACTCATAACTCATTACTGGATTTGTCTCTGGGCATTGCCTCATAGACAGTCTGAATCAAAGACTTATGGATGTAGTGCCAGGAGTCCTGGCTCCTTTGCCTCTCATTGGTCATCCTTGCATGTTCCCCTAACTCTACTACACAATGCAGAGGCAGTTGATGCTTTTATGGCCTCAATACATCAGTTGAACTTCTCCTTTTGCTCAATGCTGCTCTCATAGTCCCAAGTGAAGACCTAAAGACAAATTTCTACTTCAGTTACCAGTTTTATGGAGAATATGGTCTAAAATATCATCTAAGGACACTTTTCTGGAGAAGTAAAACTGACAGACTGAGTCTCTGACTCATCAGGACTTAGCTTTGATTGAAAAATTAAAAGGGCACTTTGGCTTTGAGTCAACTCTTCATCTCCTACAATTTCTTCTCCCCCTACCCACCCAGTGGTTCTCCCACTGCTCAATTCACCTTAGCAGTCACCAACAGGGCCTAACAGTGGTCCAATTCTGACTCCAGGGAATTAAAGACTTTTTAAGCCACCCATTAAAGCCAGCCTCCAAATGTGTTTTTTATTTGGATTACTCAAAATCCTTCTTGACACAAATAGATTAGACAGGTTTACACAAAAACTACTTATTGCCATGAATAATGTTTTATAATCTAAACCTGCCTTTCTGGACTGGGGTACCTCCATCTAGTGGTCTTCTAAACCTCATAAATTTAGCTAAATACCGAGAACCTGGAAGCAAACAGGGGGAAATGTGACATGCTTCTTCACCTTCATGTTGGTCCATCTTGCGAGACCTTTCTTGGTGGTCAATTTCCCCACAACTAGCCCTTGGCCTCCCACTGAGTTCTGGAGCAAGAAGAAAATATGTTGAGTTATGTGACTGTGCCAGATTCATTGAAGCTACAGAATCAAAGTTATTTACAACAGCGGCTTCATTTCTCTTTTCAACATCATAGTACATGGCTTCTTCTGCCAGGAAGGTGTTCTGTACCACAGGTATCTATTCTGCAGAACACTGACCATCCATATCAGACTCATCAAATCCCCTTTTCTCTCCTACTTCCTCTTCTTGAATCATTCTTCCCATTTGAACTTACGATACAATCAGAATAAAACTGATGACATGGGATTTGTAAAGTTTCCCATCCATACAATGCCAACATTCCACCTTACATATTTACCTGTTTTTTTTTTCAATTACTTTTCTAAAATTCTAAGACCCTTATAATCATCAAAAGGATTGTTTATAAGTCTGTCTTCCCTTTCCAACCAGTCTGGGTGTTTCTTGGAAGGCAGGAGCCACATTAATCAACTTTGTTCTCTCCACCCTGATTTACCTGTTTGGTGCCTATTAAATGCTTTCTTAGCACAATAATTAACACACTATTGGTAGGTAAATATTAGAGTTTGTACTTTCAAATAGAAAAATCTCTGTACTTAACATTTCTAGGCACCCAAGATATTTTGTTAAGTGGCATTATCCTGGATATGATGGTGTGTGCCCTATGTGAGTATGTAGAGGATGTGGGAACCAGGTTTCAATCCCAACTCTCCCATGCATGATAATTTGACCTTCTGCACTTTTTTGCCATGAGCCTGAAACTTCTTTGTAAATTCCCTCATCAATAAAGTGTTGGTGCTCTTTCATGTCACATCTAGTCTTCTCTCCTGTGACTCTAACTAGATTCTAGAAGAATTAATTACAATCATTGGCACCATGCCCTCAGCCTCATAGTGGCCACATGAAAGTCTTTGCTAAGCATGAAACCACATCTGAGGTCATGTCTCCCACAAAAAATAGTCACCTGCATATACAATTCCTTTCTCTTTTTTTGATGCTAAAGAAAGACACATGCTTTGTAATATTGACTTTGTGATAGTAACTTTCTAAATTTTTTGTCTGGATATTAATGTCTCTTTTTTTGGATTGTACTGGGCAGTGTGAAGGATGGATAAGGCTGTACTCACTCATAAAGGGCTTCGTTGGGAACTTAGTATGCACATAAGTGTGTATGTCTCTGTGTGTGCATGCCCATACATGCATGCTATGTTCTGTCACCCTTATGAATCGTTCAAGCTCTCAATGAAAGTGCTTATTGCTTATTACTTTGGAGCCCCATCTTGTGTTTTGTCTCCAAATTAATGCTACTTCTTTGTTAAACATTTGGCTTTGGAAGAAGCAATGTTTTTGATGTGTCACACAGAGAGTCAGAATGTGGCATAAGAATACATGAGGAGTCATATTATTGTGAGCACTCACAAATAGCAATATATCTAAAAGTAATAACACTCAATCTGGCTCTCTTTGTTCTGAGTTTGGTGTAAGATTAGTGGACCACAGGATTTTCAGATGAAAATATTACTTTACACTGAACTTGCATATATTTGGAATGTAATCTTTCATAAGAATAATTAAAAGCTCAACAAAACTTTGGTTTTAACTATCCTTGATAATTTTCTATAAATCACCATTTTTCTTTTGCTTTTTGTACCACACCTGTATTCAGGGCTTTTTCCTGGCTCTGTGCTCAGGGAATGCTCCTGGCAGTATTAGGAGACCATATGCAGTGTTAGAGATTAAATCCAGATTGACTTGATGGAAGGCAAGTACCTTACCCACTGCACTATTTCTTTAACCCCTAAAGAACTTTTTAAAATCACTTTGCCTGGTGACTGAAAAATGGTGTCAATTAAAAGTACCACCATCTTTTAATCCATTTTGAATTGAGTTTGTATAGGTGCGAGATACGAATTTATCTTTAATTTGTTACATGTGGTTACCCAATTTTCCAACACCATTTATTGAAGAGACTATCTTTGTTTCATTTCAAATTCTTGCCTCCATTATCAAAGATTAATTGATCAAATATTTGGAGATTGTGAATGGATATTTATTTCTGACCCATTTGTCTGAAAGTCTGTCTTTGTTCCAATACCATGCTATTTTGATCACTATGGCTTTGTAGTAGAGCTCCAAGTTAGGTAATGAGTTGCCTCCTAATCAAAAGACCCAAATGCTTAGCATCTAAACTTTAAGTGGGCCTGTTACATTGGCAGGCTAGGGGACAAAAGGTGGTGGTTGGAATGTACTCTGAGAACATGGTGGTGGGACATCATCAATGGTGGTGGGATTGGCCCTGATTCATTGTATATCTGAAACCCAACTATGAAGGACTCTATAAATCACAATGGTTTCAATAAAATAAAAAAAATAAAAGTACCATTGTGTCATACAAAATAATCAGCACCTCTTCTGAGACCTCATGTCTGAAAAGTATGAGCACCTAACCACTCCCTACCCAAGGGGACAGACACTGCTGCTGTCCTGATCAACTGGAGTCACATTACATTGCACCCATCATTTTCACTGTCCTTCCTTATCTTCATAACCAACTTTCCACCCTTTCATTTATGATTATATTCCTTCTCTTGGAATCCATAACACAAGTATATGGAAAGGCCCCTTCAGCTATGACCTGTTGACTGACTTCGCTTTGACCGTAATGTAATAATATGTCACATTTGCTTTCATAGAACCAGCCTCATGCTGAAACTCTTAGTCCACTTATGTTCTTTGTGATAAACACCATAATATTCCCTGCTGACGCCCCCATAGCACATAAGAACAAGTCTTTATCTTCAAGATAAGGAGCAAGATTGCAATGAAACACTACAGTATGTCACTAGTGACACCCATTCAGCTCCATTCCTTCTGCTAGCCCTGTATTTCCATACCTTTTTTGTATAAAATTTGCTGTTCCTTGCTCTTGACTGAAGCTTTTCTATTTGTGCTTTATTTTTTTAATCTCCTATTTATATCATAGAATCACTTTGAGAGAACTTATTTTGAAGTGAGTGTGGACATCCTCCCCCATATCTCTCTTCTTCTGGGAAAGCCTGGAGCCTGTAACTACACATACAAATGCAGTTACCATGTTTGAACCAGGCCAGCTCTATAGACTCACTCTTTTCTTTAACAAGATATAAATCAAGCCATGAAAAATGATGGCTACACCGGCCCATCCAGCAGAAAGCTGGCCATCTCAGGAGGAGAGGGTGGACTAAGCCCCATCTAGCCCAAATCATGTTTGCTGCCCCCATCATTCATAATCACTGTTCCCCTGATGGCCTGCCTCATCACTGACCCTCTACAATTTCCTGCAGGGATGCCAATCTGACCACATTTCAGGTATTCTGGGTGTTGGGCTGATACTGCCAGTGCTTTTTTCATAGTGAGTATAGACACCTTCTCCCATATCCCCTTCTTTTAGGAAAGCCTGGCAGCTATAACCATGGCCACAAATGCAGTCACCATATTCAAATCATTGGGTCTTCTTCCAGGATGCCCTGCTGCATTTTCCCTAGAGCAATTTGTTGTATTGTAACTTTAAATATCTGGACAGCTTCATTTGTTAGATGCTGTCATCCCTAAAGGAACAGCCCAATTTAACAGTCTAGACATATAACAAGAGATTACTAATCCTTCTGCTATTGTATTAATGACTTCATTGGTGATTCAATAATTTTCACAAATGAACTTGCTACTGTATTTTTCTCTTCCATTTTATTTTTTTCTTTCCATTCTTTTCAATAACTTTACTTTTATTTACCTGGAAACAAATGTATTATGATCAACTATATCCACTATGTGATACATTTTCTTTAAATAAATACAATTTAAAAGTCATTTTTAGGATGTTATTACTCAGACATGAAAGATAAATAAAAAAGCAAATGAACTGAAGAAAAACACAATTTAAACTCCTAGACCTGGTCAAAACTACAGTGGTGGTTACCAGTAGGAAAAGAGGTAAGAGAATGGTTAGAAGGAGCTTTAAAGGAGGTAGATGACACTAAAATTTTCATGGTAGGTGCAAGTATAAAGATGTATAAAATTCAGACTCCTGAAATTCTCTTCTAATAAATAATAAATCAGAAAAGAAATTCAGTGTAATTGTCATCTCTTGTGAAGTTTTCTTTCCTCAAAAAGCAGGGTTTTATTCTTGTATTATTGTCTTAGATACTTTTGTGACTGTTATTGACTTGCAAAGCTATCTATTCACCTAAGGTACGTATACCTTTATTTTCTGTTATCAAAGTCAGTTAAGCAACAAGAACTTTTTTATAGAATATATCCAATGTTTGGAAACACAATTGGGTTGGTTACACAAAGGAGTATTCACCATGAAAGACTGACAAGAGAAAACCCAGAGGCAAAGACATTATCCCAATTGTGACTGACTTTAGGCTGTAATGGGGCTTAGGCTAGGAAGAGTGTCCAGAAGATCCCAGGAGAGCTGCCCAGTACTGATGGCAGCAGTGAGAAGAAAGCATTCAAAATGACTTTGGAATTTCCAGCATTGGAGACTACTGAAATAGTGAGCTAGTAACAGAAACAAGAATCAAGGGGAAAGCAATGGCCTTGATGGAAAGAAATATGGGATATGAGTTGTCCTGCATATAGAGTTGCAATGTCCTTTAGGTCTTTGAGAATATGAGAGAAGGGCCCCTGGAGAACAAATTTAACAGTGATTGGGAAGAGGCCCCAGTGAAAGCTATGGTCAGCAATAGGAAATCTCTAGGAGATGGGACAGAAAATGAAGAAAAGCAGATATTGGGGAAATACTTTGCTGGGGAGAGCAAACGAAGTATCACCCAGACGGAGCAGAAGTCTTCCATACATCACAAAAGCACCAAGGGGAGAGTAAATGAACCTGAAAGGAGTCTATAGTTAATCCCATGACAATATACTTCAAAGGTGGAGAAACCCTGTTTCTCGTAGGCCAAGGGAATTCCTTTTCGAATGACCCCAATATTTACTGTGCCTGTGCAGGAGGGAAGAAAAAAAAGGCAAAAAGCACAAATTTTTTTTATTTATTTATCTAGTTTTTGCCGATTTATTTGTTTTGGTGTGGTTATTGAAGTTGTTGTCTCCGTTCATATTTATTTTTGTTCTTCTTTTCTTTTCTTCCTTTATGTGCTCTGCCATGTTTTTTATCTCAAGACCATGGCCTTAAAGTGGTGCTTATCTTTATTGTTGGAGTGTTCACTGGATGTTTTATTTGACACTTCTTTTTGCACTGTTGTGGTGTTCCACCTCCTTATCCCCCTTGTCTCTCAAAGCTAGGGTAAGAGCTTCCAGAAGGACTCCGCCCATTTTCGGCATATTTGATTTTTCCCCCCAGTTTATTACTTTTCTCTTCTTCAAACAAAACCACATAACTTGAACTATCTAGTCCCGCCTCCTAACTAGAGTGGGAAATAAGGGAGGTACCAAGACTAAACAGGTATAGGACCACTAAGTAGTTAGCTAGGCACAGAGGGGACCACTTATTCTGGCAGCCCCAGGGGTGAGGGAGGAGGATTTGGGAGGTAGGACGGGAACGAAGGTGGAGGAAGGACAATTCGGTGATGGGAATTCCCCTGATTTAATGTTAATATGTACCTAAAATATTATTGTCAATGATATGTAGGCTACTATGATTAAAATAAAATTATATTAAAAAAGAAAAAAAAGAAAAGAAAAGGAAGTGAAGGAAAGGGAAGAGTTACTAGGCATGATCTTGTAGTAGAGTGGTGCAAAGAGCAACAGTTAGAATGTGTATTCTTTGTGTTGAAGGTGAAATAGAAAAAGCTCCTTAATTGGGCTCTGGGGAGTGATTGTTTAGTATTGGTGGGGCTTGTGGTGAAATGGGTGACACTGAAGATGTGAAGGAAAAGGAAGAGGTAGGGGTGGAGGTGAAGCAGAAGTGGGAGGTGCTCCCACAAAGACAGGTGGGTAGTGGATTGTGAAGACTCTATGTCCCACCATTGCCAAGTTGAGTCACATCCAGCAGCAAAGTCTGTGTCATTTTTTTCCTCTGGGCCTCCTTTCCCATAGAAATGCCTGTGCTCCAACAGGCCTAGGTTATAGAGCTCAAGTTTCCAGGTTCCAATTATCTTCACTCAGTTGCTCCTTCTATATAGCATCAAGTCTCCTCTAAGCGTTTTTTCTGATACAACTCGATCTTAAGGTTAAAGAGGAAATTCACTCAAGAGTTCTCATGTGTAAGGCTCTACAGGCCATAATTATACTCTGGAAAATAAGTCTGGAGCAGGGGTTGCCACAGGAAATAATACCAACAAAGTTGAGGAGGATAAAACATGAGTGGTCTGAGAGCAGGATGGGGGGGGGGGACACCTATCAAAATAGCAGATTTTATTAAGCAAATAGATAACCCCCTCCCTCCTGGGCAGGGAGAAGCAAAGAAAAAGGGCCGATCTAGAACTTGTCCCTACCTAGGTGAGTTTTTGGGATTTAAACAGGAGAGCAAAAGAGGCAGGAAGCCATCTTTGTTTAAGATGAAAACAAAGTATAACCCAATACCCATGCTAGGGCTGAAGCCATAGTACAGTGATTATGCATTTATCTTGTATGAAATCTGACCCGGGCTTGAATCATTGTACTATATATGGTCTCCTGAATCCCTCCAGGCATGATGCCTGTACATATACCCAGAAGTAAGCCCTGAGCACTGTTGAGTGTGGTCCCTCCCACCCCTCATGATTCCCCAGGATGAATTTCCTGCCAGTGTTTTCCCTCCATCCTTTCTATATTCCCCACCTACAACTCAACCACCACAGTGTCTGTGGCCTGAGATGCCCATTACCCCCCTCCCTACATTTCCTGACCTGGAGACTCTCTTTCTTTGGGTTCCTTGTCACCATTTCTCACTCAACCATTCTCCAAAAGTCTTTGTTCTTGTTTGCTTCCTTATAATCTTGCATATATAAAATCTTGTTTCCTTCATATTTAAATATTGGCAATGAATCTTCCAGAACTGTATTCTGTCTTACTTCATAATTCTTTCTCCCCCTCTTTTTTTTTCTTCAGAACAGCATTGCCTTTTGTAGCTGGGCATGCTATAGGAAAGGCCTAGAAGCCTGTGTCTTTAATTCAAGAGTGAGTTCCTACTTGTCTGGTGAGCAGCCATTCACAACAATCATACCCTCTCCTCAGTGCAAGCTTCCAGATTCTTCAAATGACTTATTGCTTTCAAGTAATCAGGCATAGGGGCTGGAGTGGTGGTGCAGCAGTAGGGAGTTTGCCTTGCACGCAGCCGACCTAGGATGGATCCCCCAGCGTCCCATAGAGTCCACCAATCCAGGACCGATTTCTGAGAACAGAGCCAGGAGTAACCCCTGAACATCATCGAATGTTGCTCAAAAAAACAAACAAACAAGCAATAAAGTAATCAGGCATATACACTTATGTGATTGGCTCATTTATGTTTCATATATATTTAATTTACCTATAGCTTCATACACAAAGAGAAAGAGAGAGGGGGTATGAGGGAGGGAGAAATTCAGTCTCTCCACTGTGACTCATTGCTCTCTGAGAGTGGTGTCAGTGTTTTTACCTGTCCTGATTTCTCATCAGCCTTTTACAGGGCTACCTCCTAAGCTGCTTAAACTGAATTGGTAAGAAATCGCCTTCCCAAACCTGGAAAGGGCTAAGAGGCTATAGAAATGGGCAAAGCAGGCGCGGGAGATGGAGTTTTCCATTGCCCAGACAGCGTGGCTCCAAAGTGGGTGGCGGGCCCTCCCTCTGCCTTGAAATTAGACAGACAGTCTATTGTCCATGCTCCCCGAGCTGCTGGGGGCTGAGGGCGGCTGTCAGTGGCACACAGGTTGGCACCTGGCGGCCTTTAATTCAGCACCTTATCATAGACTGCCTTGCATTGTTCTCTCAATGTTTCCCATGTGGCTGTCTTCTCTTTCCAACAAGACTCAACAACAACAAACATAGCCTGGGTCTCCATCATATTGCACCAATGAGCTGGTGCTTTTAACACTCACAGCAGTCCTGTGCGGGAGATATCACTATGGTCACTATCTTTTCTTCCAGAGAAAGTCTGGCATTTCAGAATTGCTGAAGGTCTAAGGCAAAGATATTAAGTCAGACTCTGGGCCAAGAGGAACTGAAATTCCTGCACTTTCTCTTTGAGAGTAAAATAGGTCTAGGCACCCCTTTTCCCTCACCCTCTGTGCATGTCCTTTTTCCTTAGAGCTCTACAGCAGACATCACCTGTCACTTCTCAAGCCCCCTGGTATAAATCTGAGAGCATATAGACTTTGCTAGCTTCTGTACATGGTGGACAGAAAACACCATGCTGTTATTCTTGCTGATGCTTGGTGCCAAGCTAAGCCCCTGCAGGTGTGAGGGCAGAGCTATAAATATTTGCTGCATTGTTCTTCTTGTCAGTGCCAAACAACACCAGCTCTCCTTCCCTAGGGAAGCTGATGAATAAATGAGAGATGCCACACAGACAAAGCAAGGCTTGCCTCAGGCTGCATCTGGACGAGTCTTGGGGAACTGGGAAGGGGTCTGAATCCATTTCATGAAGTTTCTGATGGATGGGATGGGAAAAGAGAGACCAAACTTGATTGGTCATATAATATCTCAAGATTGGAAGGAAGGAGGTGCCCCCAACACAGTTGTTTCTACAGAGCACCTATGCCAACCTCTCCTTCCTTCACTCTAAAACATCACCCACTATCCTCCTATATACTGATGGAGAAGGTTGTTTGAACTGAAGTGGAAAATCCCCCTCAAATTGGAGTAGAAGTTTATCATTTATAGAGCACTTATGAGTCAGGAAATGAGCACTGAAGGTGAATCTCCATTTCGGAAGTCATAAACTGAGACTCAGTGAGGGAAAATGTCTTCCATAAGGACACATAGCCTGGGAGCATAGAGCAGGCTCTAGGCCCAGGCATCCTTTGCTCTTCCAGGGTTGCCTTTCTTGGCAAGAGTTTCAGAATACAGGGCTAAGATGTGCCCATCTTACCATGGGGCACACTCGTGCAAACAGCATTTGTCTCTCCCCCTTCTCAGGGGCATGGTGCCCAAAACCTGTTCATCCCGTGGGGAAACAATCTTTTTAGCATCTATTTACACGTGATGGAAGAAGGAATTTGAGGAAGAACACTTGGCAGGAATTTCTATGCCTTGGGTGAAATGCCAAGGGTCTTATTAATGTCTGCAAGAGTTGGAGCAAAGGATTAACTACCAAACATACCGTCCTTGGAACCACTTACCAAAAGGAAGGAGAAACTTCTCCATTGATTTATAGAAAGCAGAACCAAAGAGTTGAATTTTGAATACTTTACCACCTTACCATTGGAAGTAGCTGTTACAACCTACATTCAGAGAAGCAATATCAGCAACCTTAGATAATGTTCAAAATTATTTTTGGAATACAAATGTCCAACTGGTCAGATCTGAGCATGTGCTGAGATAGGCAGCCTGGCCTTTATTTGACACTTACCCTGTTGTGTGGGGTGGGCTTCTACTGTTAAAGGAGTCAAGAAAAGTCTAGGGAATAATGAGTCTTGCACTGGAACAAGTGCTGTGCTCTCTGGTCTGGTGGCCCCTCTGACTCACTAGCAGGTCACAAAGAACTTGAGATGCATGCCAAGAGCAGATCCTGATCTCTGTCTGAATTCTGACAAGTTCAGAGGTTTAAAAATGCAAACTTTTAGGGCTGTAGCAATAGAACAGTGAGTAGGCTATTTGTCTTGCATGTAGTCAACCCAGGTTTAGTCTTTGGCATCCTGTTTGGTCCCCTGAGCCTATCAGGTGTGATTTCTGGAAGCAGAGCCAGGACTAACTCCTAAGTGTCATTGAATATGGCCCAACATGCTCCCAAAATATCTTGCAAATCACTCTGCTATATAAAGTCTTCTCAGTCTGGAGGTGGGTTAAGCAGGTCAAGAATCAGGGTTTGGAGGGGCCAGAGCAGTGGCACTAGAAGTAAGGCATCTATCTACATTGCAAGCATTAGCCTAGGACAGACTACAGTTTGTCAATCCCCCAGTGTCCCATATGGTCCCCCCAAGCCAGGAGCAATTTCTGAGCTCATAGCCAGGAGTAACCCCTGAGCATCAAACAGGCCTAAAACAAAACAAAACAAAACAAAACAAGCAAACAAAAAAGAATCAGGGTTTGTACCATGAATGCTCTGGGGATTTGTGTTCTCAGTGTTTTGAGGAGTTCTCCCTTCATATAGGTACTTCTCTCCCTTCACTTTCTTCTGTCTCTGGTGTAGAAAAAGGCTGTGTATCATTTATTTGTTCATTTTAATTATAGTTATTCTTTGGAGGAGCTTTCTAAGCTGAGTTTAGGGCATTCCAGAGGTCACTCTTAGCAGTATTCAGCCAACCAGGCCAGAGGTGCAATTTGAAGATCAGAGGGTCTGATGCTGCTTATGCACAGCAATACCAAGGATCATTTGTGCAATACCCAGCAGTACTGAGACGGGGGGGGGGGGGGACTTCTGAGACAACACAACAGTGTTTAGGAGTCAGTAGGGTCATGCCTAACAATGAGGGGACCATGTAATACAGGAAATAAAACCAAGGTTTGAGCACTATATAAATGCAAGACATGTGCTCTAATCCTGTTACATACTCCCCAGCTGACATTTATTTTTGTGAGAGCTGTGCAGTATCAGGAACTGTTCTCTATGCTGAGAATATACAATGAGTCAATCAGACAAAGTCTTACTTCTTGTGGGACTAACATTCCTCTAGGAGAACCTTTCCTGGAGTATTGTAGTCTATCCTAAATTAAACACATAATACAAAGTAGAGTCTGTTCTTACATGCTCAGTGCTTCTCTGCTGATAAAAGGGAACATGGGGTTCCAGAAAAGCATAGTATTAAGAGAAAGCAATAAGATCGGCCTTACCAAGAGGGCCATACTACTGGAAGGAAGGTAGGAAGTGGCTCCATGTAGGTATCTGGGGTTCTAAGGTTGCAAGCAGAGGAGATTGTCTGTGCCAAGAGTCTTTGGTGACTTGTATAATAGTCAGAAGGTTGGCAGGGAAGCTGGGTTGTAACCTGGAGGGAAAGGAAACAAAGCAGGAGATTCCTAGAGTCTTGGGAACTATAGAGTTTTCCAGGCATTTCCCTCCTGAAAAACAGGAAATAACCAGAGGTAACCTGTTCACTAAACTTCTTGTGCTTGAACTAAGGTTATTTAAGACAAGTTGTAACATTGGAAGTGTGCTATTGAGGTTTAATAGTAAGATCAGGGAGAATATTAAAATATTTTGAAACATTTTCAGACTTCAAACGCCATAATGACTTTGTTAGGGTAGTGTCAGTAGGTGTCTTTTGAAGGTGGAATCTGAAGGTGCTCGTTTTCAAATGGATTTGAATAAAGAAAGAGAGAGAAGTTGAGAAAAAGAGCAATGAGTGAAAGAGAGCAGAGAGGGAAAGAAATACAGAGGGGGGAAAATAGTAGAAGAAAAAAACAAGGGAAGAGAGAGCAAGAGAGAGAGAGGAGAAAGAAAAAAGAGAAAAAGAAAGGAGATAGAGACATGTTTTCTAGATTTTCTCCTAAACAATTTGAAGGTTGGACTGAGCCATGCCTCAAATTAGGAAGAGTGTGAGTAGATGAGTTAGTGGGGGAAGGCAGAATAGAAGTGGCATTTGGACTTGATTTTTTAGAAGCAACTTGACTCATAAAGATGGCTCTGGCTTTGCCCCACTTACTAGCTGGATGACCCTAGAGGGTATTCTCCAAGCTGAGGCTCCATTTCTTTACTGGCAAGAGAGAGCTAATAACAGAGCTACTACCTACTTCAAAGGAATGGTGTGGAGACTCAGAGTCATGTAAGGATTAGTTCAGGCTCTGGCACTGAGTAGGGCTCAATAAACAGTGCTATGGTTATTATTCAGAGCAGGACCAAGGCAGAACTGGAGAGTGGCAATCAACATTTTCCAGTCTCTGAAAGGCAGAGACAATGTGAGATGGGGTGAAAGCTTCCTTTGAAGTCTTAAAGGTTAGAGCTCTGCCAGCTGCCTGCTGAAGACAAAAGACAGAATGGCTGTCCCCATTGTTGCTTTTTTGTTGTTGCTTACTTGTCTATCTCAAACCAACAGCCTAAGGCCGACTCTCCAACTGGGCTGACACAATCTGTACAGAGACTCCCCTGCTGCTGGCAGACATAAAGCACCTTAGCATAAAGGGAGGAGACCCCTCTTGTTACCCTACTAGTCTCTCTTCCAAGATGGCCCCATGGAAAGAACATTATCCTGATGTCACATCTTTGGCTCCTAGCCCCACACCTTGGTGTGTAAGGACTGTCTAAGTGTTTCTAATACTAAAGTGTTTTACACACAGACATGATGTTATTATGTGTGTCTTGAACATATGATATTCCCAGGCATGTGCCATGATTCCCTTGTCAGAGTGCCCCATATTTCTTATGCACATCTATAGAAGCACCTAGGTGGTCCTCAACACTCAGCATTGGCTTTGGAAAGGGAAAGTTGCATGCCATAAATTACATTATCTCAGTCTACAGAACCACTTTACAGTTAATTTTTCAGCAGCATGAACAAGTACCTCCAGATGATCTGATTTTGCACACTGAGTTGTTGACTTTTTTAAAAACAAATTTCCTGAAAACAAAGTCTCTGGTCTCTGGACTCTCTCCATAGATTGCAATTTGTATGAAGTTGGGCTCCACATTGCCAGTGATGGTTGGTGTGTGGGCAAGTGGGTGGGGTTTTGTAGGTTTCAAAGTAAACATGAAAAACATGTGGGCATGTGTCAAAATAAAATCTTTTAAGGACAAAAGAAATATTGAGAGACTATGAAAATTATAAGCCAAAAAATGAAAGAAAGCAGAAAGCAGTCATTATCAGACTGGATTGTAAAACAGGACGCACAGGATACTGCATTAATTCGTGCTTCAGACAGATGGACGTGCCAGGCCTTACATGTGAAACCACTGAGCAAAAATATTTTGTCTTTGTTCCTTTGTTCCTCAACTACTGCAATCTGGCATAGCCCAGGCCCAGTTGTTGGCTTCCCCCATTGGTAGGTTGTTGGAGTAACCATTTTTCACTCTATTCAGGATAATTCTTCTTTGCTTGTGCTTGTCACTCATGGACTGGAAATACCTCTGGATTGGTGCCTTACCCTACCTGTTCTCTACCCAAAGGGGTGGTCTTTCTATTCCCTTGGGGGTCAGGTCTAGGTCTCGTTTTTTAGTTTCCACAACTAGTCTGCCTGCTGGAAACTTTTGCTAGTGAGTATAAAGCTTGTGTTGAAAGTTTCCTGAAATTGTTTTATTTTCTTCAACGCTGTATGGATTATTTCCTGTGTCAGCATTTGCTTCCAGATCTACACTCCCTCATCCCTTGGGATTGGAGTATGAGGCTTCGACTTCAGTGGACTTGTCATGTCTGCAGACAGATTCCTTTTTACTCATACAAAGAAACTGAACTATTTTCATATCTTGTCACTTAGTAGCTATATGATAGGGACCAACTACATATTTTTTACACTTTTAGCCTCATTTTCCTCCAAGTACAGCTCAAAATTAACTTCCTATTTCGTGTAAATAATTATGATTAGTCTGTGGATAATTAGGTCATTATCAAAGCAGCTGCCTCCCCATCCTTGTAGATGCCTTTTTGTCTTTCTGTACTTATGTTCTTTGTCTATAATCAAATGTCCTTGTCTTGTAGAGTCTAAAGAAGATGAATACACACAAAGATGCCAAGGCTTAATATGGTTTCTTTCTTGTTTGTTTTCTGTTATACCCAGTTGTGCTCCAAATGCTTGGGGGGACATATGTGATGTTCAGGATCAAAGCAGGGTTGGCTGCATACAAGACTTTAACCTATATGTTTTGTCTCTGGTCCCTTAAACTTGGTTATTTTATTAAATTCCCTATTCAGTTCCAGGATATGTGTCACTCAAGCACCAGAAACATTCAAAAAGTAAAAAAATCTAACCCAATGTTTCTCAATCTATTTTCAAACTATGACCTGATTATGAATTTTCTTTTACTTTCTATGGGCCTTCTGACAAACTGGTTGGCCTCTACTTCTGTGCTGTGACTCTTCCATTTATTCAGTTTTCAACTGTGGCTCCCTAGAATATCCTGGGTGCCTATATGAGTCCCTTAAACCTCCAGTTGAAAGATAATGCTCGAATCTACAACCTAAGTTCTCAGCTATGCATAAAGACTCCTATTAGGACTTATTACTGGATTCTAATTTAATTCCTACCACTAATTTATATAGTCTTCAGGAAATCATTTCTCTGCCTTGAAGCTTAAATTTTCTCCTTTATCAAATAAGAGGGTGTCGTAGCTATCAAAGATTCCCTGATGGCTGAAATATCTCATTATTGAAGTGTATGTTTCCATCATTTCATCATAGCATATGCTATTTAGGATATGTGTACCTCCTTATCCCAACACTTTATTTATTGATTGATTGATTAATTGATTGGTCTTTTGACCATATCCATTGCTGCTCACGGGTTACTCCTGGCTATGTACTCAGAAATTGCTCCTAGTTCAGGGGACCATCTGGGATGTCAGGGATCAAACCCAGGTCCATCCTGGGTCAGCTATGAGCAAGGCAAACACCTTACAACTGTCCTCTGACCCAATCATAACACTTTTTATTACTCTTTAAAATCACAGATTCATAAATATTCTTTGGTATTGCAGGTATATATCCTTGGAGAATTTCTGAGAAATACTTAAAAGAAGAATAATTGTAGGTTCAATCATCAGCCACAGAAAACTTTATCATGACTTGTGAAGCACTATGACCTTCCTCTAAGAATCAGTATCTCAGAAAGATTTCTGGTACTGATAGGACAGTTGGAGAATTATATATAATTATATATAATTGAAAGAATTATATATAAACAAGTTTTTTCAGATAGCTTTTTTAACAAGGTTTATATTTCTCTAAGAATTGAGATTCACCTAAAGAGAAATAAAAGGAAAAGAGAAAAGAAACATTTATGTCTGGGCTGGAATGGTAGCACAGTGGTAGGGCTTTTGCCTTGCATGTGGTTGGCCCAGAACGAACATGGGTTCAATCCCCAGCATCCCATGTGGTCTCCTGAGCAAGGAGTTATTTCTGAGTGCAGAGCCAGGAGTAACCCCTAAGTGCCCAAAAAACAAAACAAAACCAAAACCACTTTTGTCTTTATTTAAAATAAAGGTCTTCCCTTATTTATGGAGGTCCAGAGAAGAGAAGGGATGTATTTAAGGTACCTCAGATACCTATTTATAGAACAGTTTTCCGGAAACCAGTTCCATCTATTCCTACTTAATCCCTTCCTTTAAATTTTATCTAAGAAAAGGTGGTTAGTTGTCTACTTTAGAAAAGAGAAGCAGAGATCTGATAGTAGAAAGGCTTTTCTTTCAGTTAGAAGATCCATTTTATTTATTGACTCTTCTCTGTCCTGAGACTGAAGCCAATAATTGGTCTGGCCAATAGACCTGTTTAATTCTAAAAATCTTTTCAGTGTCATTTTCACTGTGTGATTAAGCTCTATGATAAAAAAAAATGTCCAAACATACATATTCTCTTTTCATTTTTTATATTTTCTTTGTTTATTGGCAGAAAAGCTCCTAAGCAATGGTCAAGAGATCTAGGGGTTGTGATTTAATGTGAATGCCTAAGAATAGAGTATTGCTTAGATACTATAGTGCCTTGGATTACCCAGGCCATCCTGGAGGTCCTCTAAGGCTACACTCAGTAATGCTAGGGGTACTATATGGTACCAGGGATAGAGGTGCAGTTGGTTGCATGCAAGGTATTTATCCTTGCATATTTATTTACCATACTCAGGTAAATACATTACACAGGTCATAAATATTTTCTCCCTATCTGTTGGAAAAGTTACGACTCTAACATGCATCTGCTTATTCATTCCTGTATTTATATGCACACTTACACACGTGTGTACATACATATATATTTCATATGTGGATGAGAACACAGGATAGCTATAAAAGTAGTTGTAACTTGTGAATTTTTAATAGGTCTAGAACCATCAGAACATTTCACCTTTTCAAAGTCAGGGTACCACACAGAATGACTATGAAGGATATATTTTAGTTCTGAGTTATGGTTTGTGATTCTGTATGGACTCAGGACTCTGTACGTACTTTCTTGTTTCTTAAAAGAGAAGAGCCAAGACTAAAGTTAATTTCTTCTTGATGAATATCCTGAGTAGAAAGAAGACATGTCATATAAACACTCAAGGATAGTTTGTGAAGAATAGAAATTTTGGGGTTCAAGACCCTCAAGGATCCATAGTTCTATCTCTGCACTAGAATATGACACTAGACAAAGGAGTGGACTGGCAAGAGAGCTGAATTTCCTATTATTACTATCCTAAAAAATGACAACCTGGGGCCCAGAGAGATAGCACAGCGGTGTTTGCCTTGCAAGCAGCCGATCCAGGACCTAAGGTGGTTGGTTCGAATCCTGGTGTCCCATATGGTCCCCCGTGCCTGCCAGGAGCTATTTCTGAGCAGACAGCCAGGAGTAAACCCTGAGCACCGCCGGGTGTGGCCCCCAAAACAAAAAACAAACAAACAAACAAACAAAAGAATTACAACATAATTGGGTGTGGAGTATTGGTATATTCCAGAGCACCGACGGTAGGTTCCGGGACACCATTAACATTAATTATGGTTCTTGCCATGGTTCTTGTCATTGCCTAGTTTAAATACTGATAAACTTGGACATAGTATTTTGAAAACTGTAATCAATATTTTACTGGAATATAGATGCCATTGGAACACAGAAGGAGAATGTCTTCCTTAGAGACATTTTTCTCCAATAATGACACATGGTTCATTTCATTGAGAAAAACATTCTTTGAATGGAAAACACTGTATTTATTATAGTTTAGTCAGTTATAATAGAAAAGTATTCTTTGCATTTCTTGTTGCTTATTATTGTGCCAGTCTTTAGGACATGCTATTTTGAAGCAAAAAATGAAGAACTATTTCTCAGTCATTCATTTAACACAAACTCTATATTATAGAAAGGCATTGGCCAGATTCAGCAAACAATGAGAAGTGATAAATCCCAGTCTACTTAGAGATTTTATCTTGCCAAAAAGACATTTTATTCTTCAGCTATAACTATAGGATGGCATTAAAAAAACCACCACTAAACCAAGCTTAGAGCAAAAGCGCACAACAGATCTTAGTGGATACCCTCTCTGGTTAGTTTGGACAGAACACTTGTTCATAGTTATACTCCTGGCATAGGACCCAGACAGAATGGTTATTCCTCTTGTCATTCCTGTTAACAAGTAATTCCCTTGACCATGTCTCTCTCTGTCTTTAACTCATGGATGAAGATTGACATTTTATAACACACATCTCAGATTCAACTGCTAGGACTTCGCTGTGTTTCATATGACATATAACTTCATGATAAGAGCGAGTACTCTGATAAGAGGTTCTCTTACTGCTGGATTGCCAAGAACTCTTCTCCTCCCTTGTCACCTCCAGTGATTAGACATGGCTGCCTCTGGTCTTTTTATGAGACTGGCTGGGGCCAACAAGGTGACAGGCAGGCTTGTGATGTTTCAATCTTGGTCTCATAGAGCAGAAAGTTTCCTAGAATTGTCAGCTGATGGTGAGTTGTTAAAAGACAAAAAATATGGAAGCTGAATATTTTCCTAAGGAAAGGGATTTGCACAAAAGTCCCAATAATATAATAATAATAATAATTTTTTAAAAAAGAATAGTACTTTTATAGTAAGCAATTTCAGAGGATTAAGGTCTGGGTCTCACTAAACCTACATAAGTTAGTGTTCCTCTGATTCCAAAGGGAGAAACTG
This sequence comes from Suncus etruscus, assembly GCF_024139225.1. Classification (NCBI taxonomy): domain Eukaryota; kingdom Metazoa; phylum Chordata; class Mammalia; order Eulipotyphla; family Soricidae; genus Suncus; species Suncus etruscus. Next base: position 13,095,845 of record NC_064851.1, on the reverse strand, counting down.
TGGGCTTTCATTGCTCATATTACAGCTTATCTTCCAGGATATCATCCTTTTCACCATGAGTCTTGGAGAAGGGAAATGGTTTACTTATTTACTTTTTTACTAAGTTGCAGTGTGTGCCCAGGGAGAAAAGCAAGAAAGCTTATGACTTCACATTTCCACCACACCACTTAATTAGAACACCCCAACGTTCCCTATGATGTGGTTTTGACATATGAATATGCCAGACTGTGAGTTTTTGACATGGGGGTCAAGTTCTGTTTTTGTATTAAGAGACTGATCCATCTGTAAAATATGATTAAGAAATTCTATTCCTGAGGCTGGAAAATAAATGTTCAATCATGCTTCATTCCTGATGCTGCATGATCCCCTAAGCATCACCAGGTGCAGCAATGATGGGTCCTGTGCACCTCCAGATGTAGATATCCATGAGTGTTATGGCCAAGTAATCTTTGTCACCCCACAACCTAAGCAGGACCACATCCTCAGGTTCAGCTAGATTGGTTGAGTATTGCCAGTAATAACATCTGTACCTCCTGAATTCTGCTTGAGAGAATTTCTTCATGCTCCCAATTTTTGTACTTCTTTTCTGGGCTGCTTAGATTAGGGACTCACTCTGCACATGCCAATTCTGTGGTTCAGTTTTTATATACAATTTGACAAAGAGTAAAATAACCTCACATATATGAACAGTGTTGTATAACTCACAAAGCACGCTCATATATTATGTCATTGGAGCCACAGAAACCTAGAGATAAAACAGTGCCCTTATTTTACAGATGAAGCAATGAAATTCAGAAAAGTTTACATCATTTTCCAATGGTTATAGGGTTATTCAGGGACTAACTAGGTTTAACCTTAACTCATCTGTAAAACTCTAAAAGCCCCTTTCATTCTGTTGGATACATTCCTGAGAAGAACAAAAATAATTTTGGATTATTAGTTTCTCAAGATGATAGGTCATAGTTTTCCTCTTCATCAGCACAAACAAATGGAAGTGAACAGAAATGGTCTGAGTTGTTTTGAAAGAGTTGAGAGGAAAATGTCGTGAAAATCTTAGTGTCTTGAGGGACTGCCAAAACGCACTGTCTTGTGTTTTGGAAAGTTTGTATAGTGACAGCAATTAATGTCTCATAGATGACTGTAATAGTATCTTGCTGAGATACAGGGGGAGAGATAAGATGGGATTTCAAGTTCTCATCTAATCTACAGGGCCTGTGAGTCTTTTCTTATAAATTTTATGGCATCACCTCTCAGCCATGTTTAGTCACCTCCTTATGGCCTTGGCCATCATGGAACCTGGCTGTCTGGCCTTCTAATGTCACCTGCCAAAGGCACAGACTTCTCATGTCAGTATCTCTCTAGGGCTGCTTAAAAATGAGCCCTCACCATCAGCTGTGTATGGAATGTTTTCTGTAAGAATCTGACATATCTCTAAGCTGTTATACTGCTTCTCATGGAAGTAGGTGCTAAGATAGATCTTTTTAAAGAAACCCACATTTTGAACTCCAAAGAAACACTCATATGAAAACAATGTTGAAAATATCATTTCCACAATTAGGCAAAAACGAATGCTATTTGTTTAAGACTTACAAATGCATGACACAGAATTTGATTTTACTGAAGAAAAAAAAATTTGTTTTGTTTCTGGGCCACACCCGACAGAACTCAGGGCTTACTTTTGGCTCTGTGCTTAAGAATGCACTCCTGTTGGTGCTTGGAGAACCATCTGGGGTGCTGGAGATTATGCCTGGGTTGGTCACATGCAAAGCAAATGCCCTCTCTGCTGTATTATCACTCTCGCCCCAGAGAAAAAAAATAATTTAACTGTGAGTTTCAAGCAAGAAATTTAGTATGGTGTATAGAATTCTATATAGAAAAATGATCAAAATAAAAACAATACATAAATAACTAAAGTTCAAGAAACACAAATTACTCAATGTGAAACAAGTATTTCTGATAATTGTGTAAGATTTAAGAGTGATGGAATTCTTTACCACTTGTATAAGTAATAGAGATTCTACGCTGCTTCTTAACTGTACACATCTTATAACCTCTTGTTCTCTCTAGGTTTTTTTCCTGTCCCTCAATATTAAGAAATATTCTCAATCTCTGTGAGTCTGATGTTGAACCAGGTGCAGTTCCAGATGGAGGGGATGGAAGAGTCAACAACAGGCCCTCTGAGAACACTCCTGGGGTTTATCACTCCTCTGCCTTGGAGAACAGTCAACAGCAGGCACTCTGGAAGGACTCTCTTCAAGGTTATCACAGACACATGAAAAGGAGAATTGCTTGAGTAGGTTTCAAAGAATAGACCACTCTTCTCCAGTGAGAAAGCAACTATAGATGCCAATCAAATTCGCCTTGAGACAGACCTTTTGTCCTACCCATGACCTCAATATTCTTCAATTTACTCTCTCAAACAGTCTGACATAACCCCCTAGCCTTCACTTCAGATTAAATTACTTTTGTTGAGTCATGAGTCTGCCATCTTTTCAACTTACCAGTACCTAGATAAATTCATTTTTTTCTCTTATTTCCTTTCCTCTCAAGCAATTGCTTCTGAGTTTTGAGTACTTAAGCTTGTCTTTACCAATATTTGAGGACATCAAAATTAAGAGTTTACTTTAGAGTTCAATCTTTAGTTCACAACAGATGAACTAGAATAAAGCAAGATTTTTTTTCAACTTTAGCGTTCAATATTCAACAATTGGAGTTGGATTATTCTAGATTTTTATGTACACTATTGGATATTTAGTGGCATCACTGAACTTCACTCACTAGCATCCTGTAGTAGCCTATCCCCATTTCTCAAAGCAAAAAAATTTATCTCTAGACTTTGCCTAAACTACTCTGTGGGGATAACCTGTCAACTCTTGGGAAATACTAGAATACATAACCATCAACTTCTCTATTAAGAGAAGAACTATAGAATTTGTAATCTTGATTTCAACTTAATTAACTTCACAAACTAAAAGAGGGAGGGACACATTTGGTAAGTACCTATTTCATTATGTGCCAGATGACCTTTAAAAACTACCATTTCTCGACCACATCCACAAATGCAGTCTCCAGATTTGAACCAGGCCAGATTCATAGACTCATTCTTTTCTTGAGTGAACTGTAAACCAAGCAATGAAAGATCATGAGTACATTTGCTCACACAGCAGAAAGCTGGTCAACTTGAGAGAAGAGGGTGAGCTTAGTTCTTGCCCAGCCAAAGTCATGCCCACTGCTTCTATCACCCACAATCACCATTTACCCAATGTCTCTGCCTCATCACTGACCTTCTATGATTCCCTTTACTGACACCAATCTGACCAAACTTCAGATATGCTGGGTTTTTGAACTAATATTACCAGGACTTTTTGAAGTGAGTGTGGGCACCCTTCCCCCATATTTTCCTCTTTCCAGGAAGCCTGGCAGATATAACCATGCCCATAAATGCAGTTGCCATATTAGAAGCAGGCCAGCTCCATATACTCACTCTTTTCTCAAATGAAATGTAACTGAGTTGTGAAAGATTATGGCTTCACTGGCCCATACAGCAGAAAGGAGGCCATCTTAGGAGGAGAAGGTGGGCCAAGCTCCTTTCCAGTTTGAAGCCATGCCTGCTGCCTCAATCACCTAACAATTTTCCTAACAGCCCTGTGTGACCCTCTACAATTCCTTTTGGGCCACCTATCTGACCAAACTTCAGGTATACAGGGTTTTTTTGGCTAATATCACCAGGGCTATTTGGAGCGAGTGTGGGCAACCTTACCCCATATCTTCCTCTTTCTGGGAGGCCTGGCAGCTGAGTAAACACCCCTAAAGGTAAAAGTATAATTCATATTATTAGTGCTTTGAATATATAGACAACTTCATCTATTTAATGCTGTCATCCCTATAGGAACATACCAATTTAACAAAATTGACACCTAACAAAACTTCTTAGCAACTAAACTTCTGGGTTGGTTTCCAAGACATTTTCTAAATGAGTTTAAGTATTGCTAAGGTTGGAAGTTATATAGGCTCAAAGATTTAGTCCTATTGTGTGCTTAGTATAGTTCAAACTACAGAATAACAGACTGGTTTGCATATTTTCACCTGTCAAGTCTCTCTCTGTCAGAGTGTTGCTCTTTTGGGACAATAGATGTTTAGAAGGTTTTTTGGTGAAAGAGATTTGGAGCAAGGTAGGTCAGAGAAAATGAACACTCCAAGAGGTCCCACTGCGTTCATACCTTTCAGTGGAATGATGCTTTCTTTTGTTTGTTTGTTTGTTTGTTTTAGGGCCACATCTGGTGTTGGTTAGGGCTTATTCCTGGATCTGTACTCAAAGGTAACTTCTGGCAGTGCTCAAAGAACCATAAGCATTACATTAGGAATTGAAAAGGGATTGGTCACCTAAAAATCAAGTTTCTAACCCACTGTGCTATTTCTCTGCCTCAAGACATGGTAGTTATAATTTTTTAAATTTACTTTAAAAAGATTCATCACGGGGCTGGAGCAGTGGCGCTGGAGTTAAGATGTCTGGCTTGCAAGCGCTAGCTTATGACTGATCGTGGTTTGATCCCCCGGCACTCCATATGGCCCCCACAATGCCAGGAGCGATTTCTGATCTCATACCCAGGAGTAACCCTGAGCATCCAATGGGTATGGCCTACAAAACCAAAAACAAACCAAAAAGATGCATCATGTAGTTGACATAGTTGGTCCTAATACATTTGTTTCCAGATAAGTGAATGCAAAGTTATTGGGGAAAAAGGGAAGAAAAATAAAAAATAAAGAGAAAGGGAAGAAAGTAAAAAGAAAAGAAAGAGACAAGAAAAATTACAGTAGCAAGCACATTTGTAAAAATCATTATATCTTCAAAGGAGAAAAACAAAAATAAAAATAAACAAAAAATGGAAAGGAAAAAAAACAAAAAAGAAGGAAAAATTATTATATCTTCAATGAAGTCATTAATACAATGGAAGAAGGTTTAGTAAACTCTTGTTAGCTGTCCATTCTGTTAAATTGGTATGTTTCTATAGGGATGACAGCATTAAACAGATGAGGTTGTCTAGATATTCAAAGAACTATTACTGATACTATGGCTTTTTGGGGCATATATTCAGCTGCCAGGCATCCCAGCAAGAGGAAGATATGGGGAAGGTTGCCCGTACTTGCTCCCCAAAAAACAACATACCTGAAATTTGGTCATATTGGTGTCCCTGAAAGGAATTGTAGAGGGTCAGTGATGAGCAATCAGTATTCTTGATACTTTAAGGCTATGAAGCAAGTCACTTCAAAATGCAGTAACTTAAAGTAACAGTTCTTTATGCCTCACTATTTTCTTAAAATTAAAATAATTTTATTAAGGCATAATGAATTAAAGAGCTGTTCATAATAGACATGCAGGATTCTAACACCAATTCCCTCTAGCTATATCCTCTGGTACCCTCCCACCCCTCAGCCTGCCTCCTTGGCAGGTATGTTTCTAAGTTCCAATATTATAGTTTGGGTCTCATGCTTATAGTGTTGTTGATTGCATGGTTTAAATATATACATACACACACACACACACACACATATATATATATATATATATATAATTTCTCTAATGTTGGCTCTAGTGTAATATGGTATCCCCCATTTAATACTTTTCATACTCTTGCCCACAGGTAAATGAGGTCATTCTTCTTTTGACTTACTTCACTAAATATATCCTCCATTTTGACTCATCTATCATTTGTCACCTGGATTTATTCCATATCCTTCTATTGAACAAAGTGAATTGCAGTGAATAACATATATCCTTTCAAATAAAGTTTTTTATATCTTGGTGTGTATACCAAGAATTGAACCTCCTGTGTCATATGTAAACTCTATTTTCACTTTTTGGAGATGTCTTCAAGTTGTTTTCCATAGGGGTTGAACCAGACAATGTTCCCACCAGTTGTAGGAACACCACCAAAGTGTTGTCTTTTCACATCTCTGTTAGCACAGGTTCTAGGTTTGTTTGTTTGTTTTTTTTATATGCATCTGACAACATTTCTTTGAATTAAACATTTTGGGATGATCACTGGGGAGATATAATATACTGCACTTACTCATACATTTGTATTTTTGTCTTGGGTCTTTGCTGCACCCAGGAAATCAGGATATTGTAGTGTTATGCTGCTTAGGTTATTTCCTCAGCATGAAAGTGTGGACTTTCTTCTGAGACAGAGTTTTAAGGTGAAAAAGTGAAAGCTTTGGGTCTATTAAGTATTTTGCGTTTTTATGTCATGTTTGGCATTGAAAGACACATATTCCATGCATTGTCAATGAGAGGGGCCACTACCTCAAGTCTTACTAGAAGGGGTGTCAGTTACATTTGGAAACTGCACATGCTGAGTCGAAGAGGCCGTCGTTGTTCCATTAGTGCTTTTACTGTTTACATCTCTTTGTTAAGTCAACATATTTATAAGCTTTTAGCAAGTATATATGGAATACTTATTTCATGGTCAAGAATAGAATCAGAAGCCACAGATACAGGAAACTTTTTCTCAGTATTCAATCATTTATCCATGACTGTACCAACCCATTTTGACTTATAAGCAAAACCTGAAAATACTGCAAGAACAATTGCCTTGTGGTTTTTACAGAAATCAAGTGAAAATATTGCTGTTATTTTTAGAAGAAAATGTAATTGTGTAGTTTATTTTAACCTAAATAAAATAAAATCTAAATAAACCTAAATAAAATTAGAAAAAAGAAATTGTAAAAATTGCACAGGAAACCCAAAACCATTAATGTGTCTATTTTAGGGGTAAAATATCCAACTTACCATCAAAGAATAAATTCCAATGTGGTTCATAGAAAACATAAAATTTTTAAGAGAAGTATATGAAAGGAATCATCACAGACTTAAATTTTGGGCAGAGATCATTAGAAATAAAAAGGCCTCTGAGAAATACCTATTTTTCTTGGGGCAGAATGCAAAGTGAGAAATCTACATGGGTGAAAACACAATTTCTTATTAAAAATTAAATGAGGTTTAAAGGGCAAGGCCCACTGATCAAAGCCAAAGAGCTAAAGAAAGTAACAGATTGGGAGACGACTTCCAGAAATAAGAAATAGAGTCTAAAAACCTCACAGATGCTACATCTAGGAGAATTTAGAACATCTGCCTGAATTTCAGGATTGGCTTGGATTAATGATAGCTTTGTGTTGCCCTGCATGCTCCCATTTGAATGTAAGAAGTAAAACAAGCCATGCTGTTCTTATCCCTGTCTGTTGGGTGTTAGAGAGTGCAAGGGAAGGTCATTTGTTTTTTAAATTCATAGGCCTCTATGTCTTCTTCAACTTTGAGATCTGATGGAGATCATGAAATAGTCACATTTTAAATTCTCGGCACCAGGAGATGGTATTTACTTCCTCTGAATCTGAGATCAACTAGCAATCATTTTGATCCACATAATATGGTAAAAATTACACTGAGACTACTGTGAGTAGGGCTTCTGAAGTCTTGAAGCACGTCTGTGTTTGAGGATCTTAGAGTCACCATGTAAAACAAATCCAGTTTAACTTTCTGGAAAGAAAGGTCAAGTGGGAATCACTGAGGTGATATTGTTGACTTCCAGCATTGAGTGCCCTTATGGATGCTGAATGACTTCTTGAGTCATTTAATCGCTAATGGAATGACACTTCATTTACTATCTTGTGGACCTGAATTAAGCAGTCCCAGCTGAGCCTCGCTCAATTCCATATCTGTACAACCATGAATAAATTCAATGATTGAGTACAGTTTTTTTTACACAATCAAGAAAAACTGAAACAAACTCTTTTGTGCTTGGTCTTCTAATTATAACCATACCTGACCCAGAATATTTCTTTAATTTTGAAGGGCAAAGCAGTGTTCTAGGAACCTAGAAATCATTTCTGGCAATACCCAACTAACTGGATCAGATGGTTTAGTGTGCAGGTCCAACAATAGAGAGGCACCAATGTAATCCTGGTGATCTCAGGGCCTACAAATCCCACAACCAGCAATGATCAGAGGAGCAAGCAATGTCAGGGTTTGAACTAAGGCCCTAATACATGCCAAGTATGTATCCTCTGATGACTGATCTATCGCTCAAGAAAAACCCTGAACATTTAGGAGTGAGGGCTTCCAGTGGTCCGCGAGCCACATATTGTATTTGTATCTGTTTTGTTTTTTCATTGCAAAATAAGATATATGCAGTGTGCATAAGAATTCATTCATAAGTTTTGTTTTTACTATAGTCAGACCCTCCAGTGGTCTGAGGAACAGTGAACTGGCCCCCTGTTTAAAAAGTTTGAGGACCCTTGCGAGTTAAGCCATACTCAGTGGTACTCAGTGCTTACTCCTGACTCTAGATTATTATTTTTTGGGGGGGCCACACCCTGTGATGCTCAGGGGTTACTCCTGGCTATGCACTCAGAAATCACTCCTGGCTTGGGGGAACCATATGGGAAGCCAGGAAATCAAACTGCTGTCCATCCTGGGTCAGTCATGTGAAAGGCAAATGCCCTACCATTGCACCATACCTCCAACACCTAGATTATTCTTTCTTAAACCAGTTGCAAAAGTATAGACATCAAGAGTTTAGAATCCTCTTCTGGCTTCATTAATGCTTCTGAGAGCCTCACATTAGTTCTCCTACCACCTACCCACTTCACTTTCAGCTTAGGAACCATTCTTTGAGTTCTGCTTGCTTCTCTTTATGTGCTGTGGAAGATTTCAGAGTATCTAGAATCTCAGCCCAGAGGAAGAATGCAGATAATCAGCATTCTCATGACTTTGAGAAATACTGTGGCTGTGGTTCTATGTGTACAGATGAATGTGGGGTTGTCTGTTCTCTCTGTGAAGAAATTAACTGCTAGGCATTGTGTTCTGACATGCACTGTTATTGAAGCCCACTAAAAACCAAACAGGCCTTGATTTTCTTTTGCTATGCCTAAGGTCAGGGAGAAAAAAAGGGTGATCTGATGAAGTTTGAATTTGTTAGATTTGCTATGAGATTGAGAGAAGCAGATATATTAAATACAATAATTACTTTTGTCTTTGAACTCAGCCAAATGGAGTTACTGCCTCTCTCAGTCAATATTATAGTACAAACATGAAAAGTATTCTTACTTGACATAACCCAAAGTCTAAACAAGGAGTCCAGCACAGCATCAGTAAGTCTTGGAACTTTCCCTAAGTGGTATAGATATAAAAAGCCTTGCTTTTGAATATTATCAGAAATACAAGAACTAGTAAACTATGAAATGAAAATGCTACCAAGATGAAAAATAAAGGTTCTAATAGTTCCCATCCTCCTCTATTATAGACTTGGCCTTGAATACATGTCATGTTGCTATTTCAATTCTATATTGCTCACACTATATATTTTTATACTAAGATGTTCTCTTCTTAAATTTATGGCAGATTATGCCAATTTTCTCAAAAAATATGAGATTATCAAAGTAAAGGACTTGGAAACTCCTTTACTTACTTGATTGTGCCTTCACCAGTTCTTCATCCATAGCCATCTTCTTTTCATGGCATCAGAGGACAAGAGATCCATCTCTGTTTCTGCTTTTCTTTTCTTTTTTTGGTTTTTGGATCACACCCAGCAGTGTTCAGGCATTACTCCTGGCTCTAGGCTCAGAAATCACTCCTGGCATGCTCGAGGGACCATATGGGATGCCGGGATTTGAACCACTGTCTTTCTGCATGAAAGGCAAATGCCTCACCTCCATGCTATCTCTCCATCCCCTGTTTCTGCTTTTTTGATCCTTATAATTCTTAAGGCCATCCTTTCATTTTTCATTTTTCAATCACTACTGCTCTCACTGGTACTTTCCATCTCATTTTCTACTGGCTCTTTGTCCTCAAATTCTCTTTTCCTATCATATTAGGGTCAATTTAGAGTCTCTTGACCCTAAATTTTCCTGAATATATCTTGTGCCTCTAAAATAGGCTTTTCTAGCTACTGTCTCTACTACATCACAACTTAATTACTTGGAGTCTAACCCCCTCGTGAATCCAGTTCAAATGCCTTATCTAAGGTGGGTATGCAGCCAGGTGAATTACGTATGCCATGACTATTGGATGCTTCTCAATCTTTCAGTTAGCAAATATTCCTTTTCTATGTAGCCAAGTGTCTGTGGACTTTGATATCTTTCCTATTTGATATCCTATTTGTCTCTGTTTCAATTTGTACTTTTTCTGAGACCTCTGTCTCCATAGCCTCTCCATTTCAACATGCTCTTCTCAGAAATGGTGACTTGAGACTTTTCTGCTCTTCCCATAAGTACATGCTCTTTGAATGGCCCTACTTCCTCATTATTTTAAGGTTCAAAATCATCTGATCCTTGTCTTTAGCCCTGATCATTTCTTGAGTGGGATGGGGGACATATTTATCTTTCAACAACTTACTAGTAATGGTAAGATAGTAATCCTATCTCATTTTATTTTCCATTTCAATCTCAACCTATAATTATATCACCTATCTTTGTGTTTGTGTATATGTACCGTTAAAGATGCCAACTGAGGTTTCTTGCATGCAAGGCATGTACCTACACTTCACTCAACTCTGTAATCAATCTTATTACCCTTGTGAGAAACTTGAAATTATTTTATTCTCCCATTTCTATTCTATATACACTGTGACCATCTCTAAGATCATCTAACTTTAGTTTTTTAATACTTTGACATTTCTCTCTAGACTATTGCTGCTTTAACTGAGATCCTACCCTTTTTTAGTGGGCTTATTAAAACCAGCCCTCTTTTGAAATTCTTTCTTCCATATTAGTCCCTCAAAAATTCACTCTCCAAATAAAGACAGAATGTTCTATCTAAATATAAACATTATTTCTCTACTTAACTCTTTGAAGGCTCTCTGTTATTGGTAGTAACAATGCTACTCTTTCTGCCAAGATAAAAAAAAAGCCCCCTTAATCTCCTCTCCTCTCTTTCTTGTTCTTATGATACAAGTTCCCGTATTCATTGACTGCTATTAGACCTCCATCATGGTGCTGGGCCCACCATACCAAACTTGTTCTGGGACACCTATGTTTTCATGTCCAGAATTTTTTCTTTCCTTACTCTGCCTGGATGACACATTTTCCTTCAGAAAAGCTGCAGGTTGAAGTCATTATCTCTTGTTTTGTTTTCTTTTTGAAGTCATTATCTCTTATCTTCTCCCATGTCCTCTGAATACTGCATCTCTCACCAAAATACCTTTGTTTTGTAAATATGCCAGGTTCCTCATAATATGATAAACTCCTTAGAAATAGGAACAAATTCATCCTTGTGAACTAATAATAACAGTCCAGACTTAGTAAGCATTTAGTTAAAGGAACAGAATTTTCTAATTGTACCTGGGAAGGCACCTTTTTTGCCTGTTTCTTAGACTCTTTATCTGGGAATAAGTAGGCCTCCAGAGTTTTGTAACCAATAGGGTGTTGACAAGGAAGAAACAATTGTGCAAAAATATTATTGTCTTCTTATGGGGGGTGTATATCTGGGTTTTGGAACACACCCTATGGTTCTAATAAACTACCCTAGGCTCTGTAGTCATGAGTCACTACTGATAGTGCAGGATTAATCTGGGGTCACCTTCATGCATGGCAAGTCACCTTTATACTTGAATCCCTGTAATATCTCTCTAGCCCAATGTCTTATTTTTAGTACTGCTTCCTCGAGGGTAGAGTTAAAATAGTAATGATATAGAGCTGAAATAATAATACATTGGTAGGGCCTTGTAAGCATCCAACCTGGTTTTGATCCCTGACATACCAGGTGGTCCCCAGAGACTGTCAAAAGTAATTTTTTCAAGCTAGATATTTTATTTTATTTTTTAAATTGTATTAAAATCATTGTGACTTACAAAGTCCTTCAAAGTTGGATTTAAGGCATACAGTGACAATGAATTAGGGCCATTTTCACCAGCAGTGTTGACCTCCCTCTACCAAAGTTCCCAACATGTATTCTATACTAGCACCCTTAGCCCCCTGTCCTACTAGTGTAACAGGCCTGTTTTAAGTTTAGATTGTTATAGTTTGGGTCTCTTGATTCTATTGTTGTTGACTTTGGCTTGAGTATGTATTTTGTTCTTTTTTTATCTCCACCAATGCACCTGGACCACTTGGCCCCTGGCCCCATCCGCTATTATTTTTCATCTCAATTTTATAGAACAATGCAGAAATATGAGATAAAACAAAGTATTCATTTTTTTGCAAGTACCTAACCAGTTGTGCCAACACCACTTATTGAAGAGGCTTTTTTGTTCCATTTAGGATTTCTTGCTCCTTTATCAAAAATTAGGTGACAGTTTGTCTGGGGAACATTATCCAAATACTCAAGTCTATTCCACTGATTGAGGGTCTGTCCTTATTCCAATATCATGCTGTTTTGATAACTATTGCTTTGTAATACTGTTTAAAGTTGCGGAAAGTAATGCCTCCTGTATTCCTTTTCCCAAGTATTGCTTTAGCTATTCGTGGGTGTTTATTGTTCCAAATGAATTTCAGAAGTGTTTGATCCACTTTTTTTGAAAAATGTCATGGGTATCTTTAGAGGGATCCTATTAAATCTGTACAATGCTTTGGGGAGTATTGCCATTTTAATGATGTTAATCCTACCAATCCAAGAGCAGGGCATGGATTTCCATTCCGCATGTCTTCTCTTATTTCTTGTAGCAGGATTTTATAGTTTTCTTTGTATAGGTCCTTCACATCTTTAGTCAAGTCAACTCCAAGGTATTTGAGTTTGTGTGACACTAATGTCAATGGGGTTGTTTTCTTAATGTCCATTTTTTCCCTATCATAATTGGTTATAAAAAGGCCATTGATTTCTGTGTGTTAATTTTGTAGCCTGCCACATTCCTATATGCATCTATTGTTTCTAAATGCTTTTTGGTAGAGTTTTTAAGGTTTTCTACTATGGTATCATGTCATCTGTGAATAGTGAGAGCTTGACTTCTTCCTTTTCTATCTGGATTCCCTTGATATCTTTTTTTTCTTTGCCTAATTGCTATAGCAAGTACTTCCAGTACTATGTTGAATAGGAGTGGTGAAAGGGGCAACCTTGTCTTGTACCAGAATTTAGAGGGAAGGCTTTTAGTTTTTCTCCATTGAGGATAATGTTTGCCATTGGCTTGTGGTAGATGGCCTTGACTAGATTGAGAAAGGTTCCTTTCATTCCAGTCTTGCTGAGAGTTTTTATCAAGAATGGGTGTTTGACCTTATCAAATGTTTTCTCTGTGTCTATTGAAATGATCATGTGATTTTTATTTTTCTTGTTATTGATGTTGTGTATTATGTTGATGGGTTTATGAATGTTAAACCATCCTTGCATTCCTGAGGTGAAACCTACTTGATCATAGTGAATGATCTTCTTGATGAGGCATTGAATTCGATTTGCCAGAATTTTTATAGAACTTATATTATTTGGTTATGGTAAATGCTTCTTGTTTCTATTTTTCTTTATTTAAAAAAAACAACAACAAAGTATTCATGCCCCAAGTTCTATAAAATATGCTGGAGCCCATCTATAAGGTAAAAATAAAATAGAAAAAAGGGGAGTGGCAGATTTGTTTTTTGTTGTCCTTGTTGTTTGTTTTGTTTTGTTTATATAGGCACACCAAACATTAGGGCAATTAGAAAGAAAAAACCCTTGGCCTAACAAACAGGGTGTCCCGGGGCTGGAGCAATAATACAGCTGTAAGGTGCTTGCCTTGCACATAGCTGCCCAGGACAGGCCTGGGTTCGATCCTTGGTGTCCCATATGGTTCCCCAAGCCAGGAGCGATTTCTGAGCACACAGATAGGTGTAACTCTGAGCATCACTGGGTGTGGCCCCAAAACAAAACAAACAAACAAAACACCAGGGTGTCCCTACCCATTAAGCATCCTGTCATAAGACCAACTGCAGGCTCTGGGCATACTAATTGTCTAACCTCATGGTTTTTCTTCATGGTTCCAGGAAAAGTTTCCCTCAATTATGGTCACAGTCAGGCTTCTGTAATTAGAATTCTCAGTTTTTGCACAGATCCTGTATCAAAGATGGGGTATTATGGAGCATCTTCTGATTTCATCTCACCATCAGGTAGTGAGACAGGGAATCCTGCCCTGAAAGCAAATTGTTGCTGTTCCTAGTCTTCAGGGTATCGCATGAGCCCCTCTTGGAGCCAGTAGGTGCCAGGGCAGCATTATCACCTCCTCCAGTGGAGCTTTGATTCCTGGTTTTGGTGCAGAAAACCATGACAGTTCCTAGGATGGGATTCAAGGTTTGGGGTTGAATGATTGATGTTCAATTAATTGAGACCTAGATCCAGTCACTATAACAAGTGTTCAGGGTGAAAGGAGCCCCTGTACTATAAAGTTTATGAGTTTCTATGCCTATTAGATAAGAAATTCTTTCTATACATAATATTTTCTCATTTCCTCATTTTAAGATGCCTATGCAAAAAGGAACAATGCCACATGATACTACTGGTGCATATGGGGTAAAAATAACAAACTGAACAATCACTATATGCTGATTCTAATATGAACTCAGATCCTAAGAGAAACTTATCTGCTAGAATTTTCTACTATGCAGATTCAAAAAGGGAAGGGGAAAGCTACCTCTACATAAGGAAATACACACTAAGAATTATACCTATGAAGACAATACATCTAAAGAAATCTACAAAGGAAATATATAGATTACCTTTAAGTCTTTTGAAATAGAGTGGGGGGGATGGATAAAATCCAGAGCACAGTTTCAACTGTGATGTGGTCTGTGGAGTCTGAAAAAAGGCTAGCAAAAATTAGGGATCAGTAATGTCTTTGAGCTGAGGGTCTCCCAAGAGTTGAATTCGGTAGTGAAAGGAGTTGGGAGAAAAGGGGCTGCAGAGAGAGAATTAGCAGCAGTGGTAGTGGCAGCTTCTTCCTGGGCTAGGGCAAGGTGAGCTGGGAGGCTGTCGTATAGTTTTTTTGGGAGCCAGCTGGCAGCTGTTTGGTGTGTGTGTGTGTGTGGGGGGGCAAGTTCTGGTTTGTGAGGAATTAAGAAGTGAGGGTAAAGAAGATTAAATAAGGAATAACAGCAGAGCAGAGCAGGGATGAGAGGGTGAGAGGATGGAAGAGGAATTATAAAGTGGTAAGCAGCTGAGGGGAAAGGAAGGTTTATATATATACATATATATACATATATATATATATAACAGGGACTATATACAACATGGACAGGTATTATGTACAATACAGATTAGCAGACATAGAAGTGTCCATCATATACATACACATACACACACACACACACAGACATTGAAGATCAATCCATAGGTGGAATTGGTCAGAATACTTAAAAAATATGAGAGTGGCAAATTAGGGGGAAAGGTTTTCCAGTTCCTAGGCAAATCATCATTGGTGAGAGTAAACTTTGCTGAGGAATGGTTTCTGAGGTCAGATTGTACATGGAGCACTCTTAAAACGATCATAATTTTCAAGTCTAGAATACTAAATAATATGGTAATGAGCACTGTGAGAGGAATCTACCCCATAAAGTATCGTCTACTGGGTCTCAAACATGCAGGTTACTTTTCTGAAAGCAAATTGAAAATATGGGCATTGTGATATAATCGTAAACAAGCTTGAATTTAAAAAATTGCAAAACGTACTCACTGAAAGAGCACTGTAACAAGAGTCTATAGTATGTAGTTGCCTATTCCAATGTAGACATAAACATTAAATCATATTAGCAGGCATAATCAAATGGAAAATGAATAAGTTAGAGTATTTTGTTAAGACATTACCATAATGAGCACTGTATTTGGAGTCCAATATAATATAGCACTATAACGCAAAACTAGAATGACCAACGTATATCTCCAAGATCCATTGTGAACAAAAAAGTTAAAGAGCTATAAATATATTAAAATGAAGACACTAAAACATTATTATAATGAGCACTGTAGTGGAAATCCACACACATTCTGCACCTGTTTCTGTGGATAAAAACATTAGAACATTATTATAGAGTTCTATATAGAGCAGTTGATTCGACATCTGCTCAATCTAAACATCTGTATTTATTCTGCAGTTTTCTGAAGTATAAAAGAGAATATAGGCTTTTGTGTTTTTCTTCTTCCACTCAAGTTTATTTTCTTCTCGCTATATCTGGAACCTATGGTGTTTGAAACATCTATACGTAGACCATGTGCATCTGTGTGCAGTACCACATATTAGTGATGTCATTCATTATTTATTCTGTTTCCTCTGGCTTACTTCATTTGGCATAATATTATCTAGTTCCGTCCATGTTGCTGCAAATTGCATGACTGCATCATTCCTTACAGTTATATAGTATTCCATTGTATATATGTACCACATCTTCATGATCCACTTGTCTGTTGTTGAACATCTGGGTTGATTCCAAGTCCTAGCTATTGTGCTAAGTAAGTGTTGCAATGAATAGTGCTGTGCATACATTCTTTTGAATGAATTTTTTTCTGCCCTGGGGATAGATTCCCAAGAGAGAGATTGCTGAGTCATATGGCAGATCAATTTTGTGTTTACTGAGAACCCCTCAGGCAGCCCTCGGACCAGCAGTAAATAAAGTTCCTTTCTCACCACATCTCCGCCAACAAAGATTATTCCCATTATTTTTGTTGTCTTTTTGTTTGTTTTGTTTTTTTATTTAGGGGACACACTGGGCGTCGCTCAGCGGTTCCTCCTGGTTCTGCAGCCAGAAGTCGCTCCTGGCAGGTTCTGGGGACCATGTGGGAGATTGGGATTCTAACCACTGTCTGTCTCCGGTCAGCCGCATTCAAGGCAGTTGCCCTACCCATTACACCATAGTCACTCTTATTCCCATTATTTTTGATATGTGCCATCCACACTGGTGCAAGATGTTATCTCATTATTGTCTTGATTTGGATTTCTGCCAGGAGTAATTTCTGAGCACAGAGCCAGGAGTAATCCCCGAGTGCTAATAGGTATGGCCCAGAAACCAATAAATAAATAAGATAAAATAAAATAGTATGATAATAATATCAACAATAGCTCACATTTTCTGCCTGCCTGGTGCAGTGCTCTAAAGGAAGCTAACCACTTAGTGTCCATAATTATCATCCTAGGAATGATATAAATAGTCTCCTTTTTTTATATAGGAAATCTGAAGGACAGAGTAATCTGCACAGTCATGTGAGTAGCTAGAAAAATAATAGAATACAAACTCAGAATTTATGGTATAGAAACTGGGTTCATGATCATCCTAATATAATGCACATAAACACAGACAGGGAAGGAAATGATGGATACAAAGTGATGCCTGGAGAAGGGAAAAATAGACACTACTTGAACATTAGAGGGGAAGAGGACTTGTAATTCATTCCTTATATGCCCTAATGAAAATTGAGTTAGCCCAGCACATAAATAAGCAACACAGGAGTAGTTAAGCTTCTCTGGGCTACTGAGGCATAGTGCTGGAAGGAAAGGAAGAGGTTGTAACAATGGGACTTTATCAGGAACCTTTGGAAATAATGAATTCTTCCTGCATTTGTCATCATAGTGCTAATTAGGCTATATTTTGTGAGCTTTAAAGTGGGTCTGGCCAGAATTCCTAGATATTTTATTGTAACTTATCATTAGTCAGGCTTGAGTTAATGGATACAGGCAGCTTTAGTCACCCGGGTTTGGACCCCATCCTTGCTATTATATCTTTTGATATTCATCCTCATGACACTAATCAGCAAGTATTGATTTAGACATTGGACATTTCCATAGGAATTCCATTTTAATTCAACATTAGCATGCCATTAAAATGTAAAGGAAAGGGCACAGAAAAGTCACCTTAAAGCATTAGCATCTCAAAAAATATGCTGGTTTTAGTTTTTCTGCCAGCTCTGTTTGAGGTGAGACAAAGACTCAGGCTTTGTAAAGGGGAACCTTCATTTATGATTCATTCTGAAGCAAAGAGATGCTTTATAACCCAGTCTGTTGGTAAGAGCTAGGGAACCAGTGATGGAGGTGCATCCCATAGTAACCTCCTCAGATAGAAATAGAATAGAGGGAAGAATTATGTGGCCATGGCAGGTTTGCTACCATCATTAGAAGAGAAGGAAGAGCCATGGAGTTTAGATGAAATGTAGTTCCTCTAGTCCTCTAGTATCTTTCTCTTGCATATCTTAAACGTGGGTCCCAAGTTGGCACTTTAAAATCAATATGTACAAACTGTTACAATTTTATTTTCCTTTTCTGTTACAGATCCTGATTACCTCCTCCACCCATCAATTGTCCAGATAGAATTAGACTCCTGATTTCCTCCGAATTTCTCTCAGATCAGTTCTTTTGTTTATTTATTTTTGGTTTGGGGCCACACCTGGTGGCCCATAGGAGTTATTCCTGTCTCTGTACTCAGAAATTACTCCTGATAGACTCAGGGGACCTTAAGGGATGCCAGGGATTGATCCCAGGTCAGCTGCATGCAAGGCAAGTGCCTTTCCTGCTGGGCTATCTCTTTCACTCCCAGATCAATTCTTTTGATCTCCAACTTCTGAACTGTCCCTCCCACCTTATCTCCCAGATTCAACTCATAAACACACATTAAAAAAAACCTCAAGATATCTGACACAATAAATATTCAATAATATTTGTAAGTAGAACTAAGTAGATCTCTGACTTTAATAGATGTAAGACCATAGCAGTAATTGGAGAATAATGCAATGTGCATTTGATGCTCATATTTATTTAAATATTGCATAATTTACCTTCATTTAAAATATGCCCGAACACTTAGAGATTGGTGATTGTTGAGAAGGTTTATTGTTACATTTTATCGTTACATTTTTATCATAAGAGCTTCTATTTAAGTAATTGGGTCATTAAGGAGGTGTTCATTTTCCATCACTTAGAAGGGGTTCAGCCTTTGCAGCCCCTAACAAGACATCACCACACAGTGGAGCAATTATCCAAATTGCATGCACAGTGTCAAGAGGGTTTATGTAGCTGATGATAAACATATCCTTATGGCACAATATTAATGGGAATCCTCATACCCTTCTAATGCGATTGCCAGCAAATAGGCAAATGAGCCAAATTGCTTTAGGCCTCATTTAATGGGCACATTAAATTCAGGTGTTTTAGATTTCTTAACAAGTATGTAGTTCACAAATACATCACACCATGTGTAGATCAGCTTGGAACCATTGGGGAAAACATTCTATTCCAATTATGCCCAAATAAATGAATGTGCCAGTGGTATGCTGATATATTTGAGCAATTTGCACAATAGTTTTGTGGCATCAACGCTCTTCCCTAGGCCGTGTCAAGTTACTGCTGAACACAAAGCTTCCAGAATGCAAAATCTGAGGAAGGGATACTAGTGGCGACTCTTGTGAACTAATATCAACTGACTTCAACACATCATTGACCAGCTTCTGCATATATCAGGCATCCTGATTAGCATGAGGTTCACTTGGAAGTGAATTTGACAGTAGAGAAACTCATTCTCCGGGCCCTTGCACTGGTACATATCATTCTTTTGATGCCAAGGTACTATTTTCAGTTTGTCACAAATATTAGCTCATTTAGTTCTCAGAAAAAGTATTGTTTTTATTTACAAATGCAATAATGAAGGTGCCCACAGATATTAATTAATTTGTTCCAGGTCGTACCGTTAGTGAGTTGGTAAAGTGGAGATCAAACACAGGTAGCTTGGCTCTAGTTAAGAGGGCTTTTAAATACTTGCACTCGGCTCATTTTTGCTCTAAAACAAAAGCCTATTTCAAACTCTTGTCCATTGCACCACTCTATTTGTTTTCCTCTAACATTCAACACAGATGATTATTTTATTATTTGGTAATATTTTTTGTTTATGTGCTTCTCCTACCTGGCTTCTGGGAATAAGTCTGTGACAGGTACTTGGTAAATAGCAGCTGGGTGTATAAATAGATCTTATAGAATTCTCCTACTGTAATGAAGTTCTAATAAAGAACTGTCTTCTTTATTAGACTGTAATATAGAGGAAGGCAGTTTTAGAAACTATCTTCATTGCTCCTGAGCATAATTGGCAATCACAGATATTGGGGGCATGAAGTACCATATTTTTTGCTCTATAAGACATACCTGACCATAAGACACACTAGTTTTATTTTATTATTTTATTTATGTTTTAATTAATATATTTATGCACCATGATTATAAACGTGTATGTAGGTGGGTTTTAGTTATAAAAAAAAATGAACTCCACTCTTCACCAGTGCAGCATTCCTAACACCAATGCCCCAATCTCCATGCTTTTCTCTCAGGCTTCAGCTCCAGGTGGCATTCGCTTCATATTTGGGGTGGAGAGTGCATCTTATGGTACAAAAAATATGATAGTTCAATGATCTATTCTCAAAAAGTCACTCATGCCCAGTAACACACTAGAAAAGGAATAAGTTTTGGGGCACAACCATGCACATTTTACTACTGGCTTTTGTTCTTACCTGTGTGTTTATCTAATGCCAATCCTTCCTGGATTCTTTTCCTTTTAACTTTGATTTTTCTTAACTGCAGTTGTTGTAACATGGTTAGTCATCTTAACATTTATGATTTTGTTGTACAAAATTACGCCACATCTATTATCAGCAAGGCACCCCAAATCCTCTACCCCTACTGTCCTTATGTGGCTTCTAGTATACTTCTTCCTTCCACCCACCAATTCTCTGCCACAGCTGCTTAGTAACCTCAGTTCTCTTGTCAGTTTGAGAATTTGCTCTTGGATACTGTGTATTTCCCTACTTTTTCTTTATATACCACAGAGAAGGGAAATCATCAGTACTTATCCTCCTTCTGACTTATTTTGCTTGATACTCTAGCTTCATACTTGGTATTGTGCTAAAGACAAGATTTTATCTTTTCTTTTAACCTGTTGTGCATGATTCTAGCACTAAACTACCAGCTCAGTTGGCCCAGTGCGGCCAGGAGTGACCCTTGACCACCCATGAACACAACTTGGGAGTCAAGGGAAAAAAATAAGAATCCAAGGTGGGATACCTCAATCAGTAACTACTCATCTATTTTTGGACAATAGATTCGGTTACTTCCAGATCTTCACTACTGTGCATAGTGAGTGCTACAATAACCATAGAAGTGCAAATATATTCAAATTAAATGTTTTGTGCTTTGGAATAGACACCAAAAAGTGGAATCACTGGGCCATCTGAAAACTCTATTATTTTTTCGAGAAGTTTCCATACTGTGTCCTATTGAGAGTGAACTAGATGACATTCTCACCAACAATAAATGAGGATTCCCTTTTCACCATATCCCTACCAACACTTGTTTCCAGTCTTTTTGGTGAAGGCCATTCTCACTGGTGTGTGATGATGTCTCCTTATAGGTTTGATTTACATTTTCCTGATAGTGATAAAAATGCCCATATGTTTACTGATCATTAGTATGTCTTCTTTGGGGAAATACCTGATCATCTCCCCTTGCCAATTTTGGTTGAGTTATTCCATGGTGGATTGATTTTCTTTTGATCTCCCAAGTTGTGTTTATAGGTAATCAGGGATCACTTCTTGCCAAGCTGGGGCAAATGAGCTGATAATTTAGTGCTGAATCTGAGCACACAGGACAGCTGTGGCCCTATAGCTTAACTTCATAACAATACAGGTAAAGATTGTGCATTAAATTTAGAACTCTAGGGTCATTACTATGCATATTGCTTCATATTCTTGCCAAACATGCTTTCAGATTGAAGATTTAACAGGCAAGTGAACAATACATACTCATTATTGGGTGAGTTAGCAAGAAATCAGTTTCTTCCACAGATTATAGCATGACTGAGAGAAAAGATGCTTGACCTGTTAGTACAGGTGTTTATAGAAGAGTATACTGATGTTCTGTCTAGGATGTGAGTGGCAGAGCTCATATTGAAGGATTTTGTGGGGATGCTATGGTTGACTGAAAACTGTTTCAAAATGAAAGAAAAATGTTCCAGGCAGTGCATGGTTTGGGTGTGTCAAATTTAGTTAAGACTTGAGGTCTGGTTCATCATATATGCAGCCTATGACCAGAGGTGAGAGTTCCAGTGATGCCACTCTCTGGCATAGTGAAAAATTAGGGTTTCTCAGCTTATAGTTCCTGATTAAACACTTTAGTGTATTCCTAGATGTAGAAGGTTAAACCTCCAAAAATTGCTGTAGAAACCTAAGAGTTAAGCATGGGTCTGCAACTGAATATCAAAGATGCTGAGGAGATCGCATGTGACCATGTCATTTAACAATTCCTTTAATAAATGTCAATAAAACATAATGACATGATTAATTTTAATTGCTTTTTCTTTCCCTCCCAGGCATTGGAGTGGGTGGGTTAGAGATGGGGAAAAAAAAAAGAAAGAGGGAGGAAAACATAAGAGACTGAATTTTTAAGTAGGGTGATTCCATTTCCTCCTAAAGACCTTCCATATAAGCATTCAATTATGACTAATTGCAAATAGTAGCACTGGCAATGATAAAAAAAAATCCATCACTTTGCTCAGCTCTATTCTAAACAAGACCACAGATAGAACCAAAGATGAATTCTATTAGTGGTCAGCGTTCCTATTAATGGTTGTATTCATTAAGATACAAATGAATCTGTAGTCCGAATAGCTGAGTCATAGAACACTATAAAATTGCCAAGGTTATTTGATTTTTGTTTTCATTTCTGTTTTCTTTTATTTTGGGGGAGAGAGGGTGCATTTGTTCCCACACCTGGTGGTTTATGATAGGAATGGTATTCCTGACTTTGTGATTGGAGTTAGCCCTGGTGATGCTCAGGGAATCAGAGTTCAAACCAGAGCTATTCTGCATGCAAGGCAAACAAACACTTTACCTCCTGAACAATATCTCTGACCCAAGAGTATCCTATGGAGACGTTACTTTACTCAGAGACCTAATGTGCTCCTATTGAAAACCAAGTCCAGGATTCCATTCTAGCTCCTTCTCCCTACAAGTTTATCCTATAACTTGAGCCCAGGAAGGTAGAAATGCTGCAAAATAAAAGGGTTCTATTTCCACTGCCCTGTATAAATCTAAACATCAAGACCTGAGAACTTGGCTCTCCTGCCTGTAAAAAAAAAGGTAACACCAAGTATTATCTTCTCTTGTGTTAAGGGGAAATTAAATATTGTATCTTTGCAAAAACTGTCCCATCCTTATAAATCAGAGATTCATCTGGGCTTCTTCTGGTATTTCTAAAGATTGCTTAAATCCCTGTATGTCAGGAAACTAATAATCCCTTCAAACTTAAATTAAAATAAGCCAGACAGCCATTGTTATTAATATATCATCCCGCATTTCTATGACAGCAGAAAACATGGCAAATGTTTCATATCATGAAAGAATTGAATGCATATATGGCAAAAGGAGGCAGTTTCTTTAAAGATGCTGGCATTGCTTCTTACCCACCCTGGCCTGCCCTGGCACAGATGCAGTGAGCCCCTCCTCACCACTCACACATGGGTAATCCATCTGTTGCTCTTCCAAAGGAGCTTGAGCCCCACCCTTGTTTCTTCCTCCTTATTGTGCACTGAAAAACCATAAAGCACTATAAAAATGAAATTTTGTAATAGTTCCCACCTCAAATAAAAGAAATGAGCACACACACCCCAAAAGCAAAGTCAAAGGATGTGACTATCCAGAGCCAATGCAATTTCGCTTTTGTTTGGACTTAGCCACACCTAAAAAAAACTCAATGACGTGTAAATTCTGAATATATCCGCCAAGTTCTACCTGATTCTAGCAGCAAACAGAACATCCTGTTCTTGCCCTAGCAGAGTGCTTTTCAGTGGAATAGAGCAAATCTCCCCCTAGGAAATGAGAAGCTGTCACAATGACAGAAGCTATGACACTTGCATTGTTAAATGCATCTGCTGTTTGGTTTTCAATGGTGATTCTCTTCTGGGGATTCAGCCAAGATCAACCATGTCAACCATCATGGTAGACTTGAAACATCTACCTTGGGATCTTCCATATCAAGTGCTTCCATTTTGTAAGGGCCTATGAATTCCTAATCTCTTCCAGCCTGTTCCCCTCATCTCTACCATCCCCACATCCCCAAAGTCACTTTGAAACTTTAGAATTGCAAACACCATTGTTTACTTCTTCCAGTCCAGACATTTGAGTAGTCACAGAATTTTTTTTCCCTAGGTTTTTCAGAATGATTCATTTGAGCATAGTCACTCATTTCTATTCCCATTTTGCTTATGGTAAAAATAACTCTTCAGAATCCAACCCTACTATTGCTTTTGTTTTGTTTTGGGACCGCCATCAGAAGTGCTCAAGAGTTATTCCTGGCTCTGCACTCAGAAATCACTCATAGGTGTGTTCAGTAGGCCCTATGGGATGGTGGGAATTGAATCCAGGTCAGCTGTATGCAAGGCAAAGCCCCTACCCATTGTGAAATTGTTCATTCCCAACCCTACTATTGGAACTGGTTGCTGTAGGATATTCACATACAACTGCAACCTCTTTAGAGCTCTGTGTGGATCTCTAAAGTTTGTGGCTAACAAGAATCAATTTGGGACTCTTCTAAAGCCTCCCAAAGGTGCCTAGCCTCAGTCAAGTCTGTAATCACTATCAACACACACACACACACACACACACACACACACACTTGTCATTCTTAAGCCACCAGGAAAATGTGGCAGTGGAAAATAGAAAATATCCAGAGCTATGCTGCAGGCCTGAACTCTGCTTCTCATGCAAGCAGATGCTAGAATCCATCAGGCACCCTTGGAACCACAGCTGCCTCTAATCTTCCTAGTTCCACTTTGATTTCAAATCTATGCCACAGATATAACCTAACCCAGGGGCTAATGATCGGGGTGGGGGGCGGAAATTCACAGACTTGCATAAATAGGAAGTGACCTGGCTATTGGACTTCTATGCTTTCAAACCCCATCACTAGTGTACCTGACTGGGAAGAACTGGAATGGGACAAAATTGAATTCTAGAGCGCTCCTCAGCTGAGCAGAAGCAGCTGTGTGAAGTAGCTAATGAGGCCCGTGTCTGACTGGGAATTCTAGTCAGGAAATTTGAAACTTGATGGTGCTTTTCTTTCTTTACAGAGCTTGGTTTCATTGCTTAAAAAAGGGAGACACCACAGTGCCTTTTGAGTCCCCAGTCATGGCTGTGGCCCCAGAACAATGGCTGACATGTAACTGGGATCCCCAGTCACTCCTCACCAGTTCCAACAATCCTTTTACCTGCTAAAAAAACAGTGTCCAACAATGTCAAGTCAGGCCACCACCCAAAAACATGAGTGATCTTCCATGCTTTGGTAACTCAGTACTCAGAAACTTCTGCATCTCCAATCTATTTTACAATAAATTATTACAAAGGCATGGAGGCCTTTGCACAAAAGAAGTACCTCAAGAGTTCAGAAAACCATAGAGATGAGAATACTAGGCCCCAAAGGGGATAAATACAGGAGAAGAGAAGTGACTAGACTACCTGAGAGAAGATGTCTGCTGCTGGACAAAAGCCATAGAAAAAAATCAAAACACTATTAACTACTCCAAGCTTTCTCCCTTGGCAACCACCTTAGCAACAATGGTGTGGCAGGGAGAGTTTGGAATAAATGTAAATAAACTTACTTGACATAAAAAAGACATGCAGGTTCTGCCTTCATCTCCTTCTTGAGAAGTGACTTCCATATTTTATGTGACTCCTGTCACCAGAAAGCAATTCTTCTCACCAGAAGTTGACATGGAGCTCGTTCTTCCCCCATTTCTTTTGGTTCCTGGTTTTATAAATAGATGGGTGTCCCTTTGAATTATTCTGGGGAAATATCTACACTTTTTATATGTACTGGTTCTCTCCATTCTGGAGAAGTGTGTGTTCTCTCACGAGCATGTATATATGTAAATCTGCTTCTTTCCTTCTCTCCTTTAACTTCTTCCAATAAATTTGTTTTAAGTGATGTGTGTGACAGGGACTAGAGAGATAGTACAGAAGATAAGGTGGTTTCTTTGCATGTACCTAACCCAGGATCTATCCTGATGCCTCATATGATTGCCTGATTCCTTCCAGGAATGAATAAGTAATAAGCACTGCTATGTGCGGTTCAAAAGGCAAAAAGGTGGTAGTGGCAGTAGGGTTTCTCAGAAGTAGCCTTTCTCAGAATGGCTTTTTTTCATGGCACAATGAGGGTCTAGGTAAAAACAAGGCATGAATTGAATGTCAGCCCCCAACCAAATAAATGATGTTAGAATCCTAACTTCCAAAGTTCAGGATATGACTTTATTTGGAGATATAATCTTCACAAAGGTAATGCTATCAAAGTGATATTATTAGAGTAACCCATATTCCAATACAATTATTATCCTTAAAAAGAGGGGAGATTCATTCAGAGAGATAGCATGGAGGCAGGGCATTTGCCTTGCATGCAGAAGGACAGTGGTTTGAATCCCAGCATCCTATATGTTTCCCCGAGTCTGCCAGGAGCAATTTCTGAGCATACAACCAGGAGTAACCCCTGAGCACTGCTGGGTGTGACCCAAAAACCGAAAAAAAAGGGAAGGATTTACATTGGCGACGGGAAGGGTGAACTAGTGAAGGACGGTGTACATTGTATTATCCAACAATAAACAATTTTGTAACCATTGTGCTTAAATAAAGTTTAAAATATTAAAAATAATAATAAAGGGGTATTTGGAAGACAGGGGAAAATACATTAGGAAGAATGCAAATGATGTTTAGAGTTATGCCACCCAAAGCTAAGGACCTTCCAGAAGCTAAGAGAAAGATCTGTTCCAGATCACATCTTCAGAAAAGCCTGGACAGTAATTTTGGACTTCTAACCTGCAACACATTCCTATCAGTTGTGACCTTTTGTTATGGCCACCCTAGGAAATATATACCTGCAGCTCCTGACACATGTGGAATCTGAGTTGTGCTGGAGACTTCCCTGAAGTCAAATTCAGTCCACATGGACTAACAGAGAAAAGGTCAAGAACAGTTGGGTCTCAGTGCCTTTGCATTGGCTTAGAGTTGATGACTATCACTAAGCACCTTTTACTTTGAGTTACTAAGAGTAGTACTAACTGTATGTCCCTTTGAGTTATTCTCATGTCCAAAGCAACACCAGATCTCTTCAAAGGTAATGATAATAGATGGGATCAGTGATGGGGAAAGTATGAGAGGTCAGATAACATGACCTGAGCTTTTAACAAATGCCTGACACTCTACTCTGGGCCATCTCTAGATATTGTCATTGGGGTATTTCATTGATGAGAAAACAAAAGCATGTGGAGATGAAATTGCTTGAAGACAATAAGACTTTAGTAGTTAAAGAGAGAAAAAAGGGTTGGAAAATTAACTAAGTCACTTAATAAAAATTTTTCCTGAGATATATTTTTCCCTTTTTTAATGAAAAAGGAGGCAGTTGTTAATAGAAAAAATGTGGTTGTGTGGAGATGACAAAGATTTTCCAGAGAAGATCCAACTTCCTTCCAGAATAGGTTCGTTCACAGTGTTGAGGGAAGTCTGCAACAGTTAGTCTGCTCAAAGGGTAAGAGAAAATGATGAGTGCAAGTTTATACCTGACAATTCACTAGAAGAGGTCTCTTTTGTGACTCATTCATAAAGGAAAATGATCAGAAAGATCACCTGCCATCTTGGTCAAAGATGTGCTCTGCACAAGTCTTACTAGCATCATTACCGTCTTCATCTCCTTCCTCCTTCTCACTTCTCCTAGCATAAGCACACGATTCTACAAACATGAAGCACTCTCACAAGAATTAATTCTTTTGCTCATAATGGTAGAAGCAGAATTTTAACAGATGAACAAAAATCCAACCTCAATAAGTGGGAGTGATTTTTTTGAGATCTCCAGTGATTCCTTTTAGAGCCAGACCTTAAATCCAAAAGTCTTAACCTTTGCCACCTACCCAAACTTCTATTAAGCCTACAATCAGCACCTCACCTCAGTCTTCCAGGCTCTGATCTGCCATGAAGACACTGGGTCGATGCCTTGTCCAGAACCTCACTTTTCTTCATCTTGTTAATTATTTTCAGGGCTCCTTGCCCAGAGGAATTCAGAATATGCTGGAGTTATATGTGGTGCACTTTGTCTCTGGGAGATGGGGGCTAACACTTCTCAGAAAAAGCAGCACTTGCCCACACAGACAACTCTACTCAGGGCTATTAATATCTAAGCACAGTAGCTTAATGATGAGGTAGACCATGGTTTACCCTTGGCCACAAGAGAATAACAGCCCCTTCCCTGTGAGACATTAACAGAAAGTCCCTTGCCCCCCTCTTCTGATTCAGCACAGGCAGTAGTAGATAAAAAGGAAGGTTCAACCATGGGACTGAAATTACTTATTGTCACCAGTTTTACTAGGAGATTAGGACAAATGGAGACTCACAGTCTCAAAATAAGGTTTGATTAGAGCCCGTGTTTTTTTTTTTTCCTAAAGCATCCCAAGCATTCTACATTTGTCTTTCTCAGATTTCTAGTTATCTTTGTGCATAGGGAAAGGGCAATGTTTATAATGCATTTATTTACTCCAAACTAGGCATTCAGTTTCTACCATGTGCTTGGATTCTAAGAAAACCAAAAAAGATAGAATTGATTTACTTGAACATGTATGTTGGTGAAATACAGCAGCTAATATATTATTGATTATTGTGTCATATTATAGTGTGACATACTGTGGCAATTGTTACAGCAAAGCGAATGTAAGTGAATATAACACAGAGGAAGGTGTTAAGTCTAGAAGATATGGAAGCCAAGAAGAAGGCTTCAAAGAGGAAACATGACTATACAATTTCTCCAGGATGAATGGCTGTTCAGCAGGACAAGGTGAGAAGGGCATTCCATGAAAGGCAAATCCAGGGAGGTATGTACTAGCACAAGTGCCAAGATAAATAATCTAAATAAACAATCCAAATCTCTAAATGTCTTTGGATCAAAAAATAAGATGCTCCTGATTCTCTCCAGTGTATTTTTCACTAGTCATTTAGCCTATGGTGTGCCTAGCTGCTGTCCAAGGCTTTTGTCCAAAAGGTTTCAAAGTCTTCATTAGGGACCTGGAATTTTCCCATAGCCTAGACTGCTTCAAGAAGGATAGTGGTACCACAAGTAGACAATTCTTCACTTTAAGAATTTGAGTGGCAGTCAGGCAGAGAGGATAGAAGACAATTATCACTAGTTGTGATAATGAATCTCAAACTGATCTTATATGTTTGGAGAGCTAAAGAGATTGGAGAGGTTCCTCTAATGAACACACCAGGCTCGGGGTCTCCTGCAGTCATTTGTAACATTTAGGATCCCACTGACACAGCCACAGATCATTAGTGCAAATTATCCAGATTCACTTGTAACTCTAGTTCTTTGCTCCAAGAAGAAAAGACCCAAGGGACCACACACTGAATGACATTGAATGATGAAATGTCATTAGTTAAATCTCAATCCTCCCAGGTCTTAGAAATAATTATAGAACTAGGAGTGGCTAGGGCCAGATCTCTCTGATATAAAAAGATTTTATGAAAGGCAAAAGGGGGAGGCCACAATAATTCTCACCCTATTATATTCCTTTCAATTATTTACAGTAATAGGCACTGATGGTGAGCAAATATAGAGAGTGGAATTCAGTGAGGTCACGCGGGTGTTCTGGAAGCCAGTGATGGAATCTATGGGCACCATGAGGCAATGTTTCAGCTGCCCCTACATTCCTCACCTTCCATTGTTTCTCTCTCTCTTCTTCCCTTCCCCCATTTTCCTTGTGAACAAGGCAAAGAGCACAGACTCCATGGAGGAAAATTCTAAATTCCATTCCAACCAAGTTCATAAGAAACAACTTGGATTAAAATCTTAGATTAAATTTAAAATCTTCCATGTTGGAATATAATGAAACATTCATGTTAATTTTCCTGAACATAGCAACTACTGAGTGTTTCAGGTCCAAAGCCAACATGGAAACCAAGTTAATAAGTGAAACCAGCATCATGTGGGTGTCATTAGTCAGTAGGAAGCCCTAAACAGAAGCTCTCTGTCACCAAGCTCTGTCCTCATGCTTCTTAGTTCTCTCAGTACCCCCCAAATATTTGGTTAAAGTTTCAGTCTCTGGCTTTCATTACTGATGATACAAACCACTTTAAGTTTGTCCCCCAAAGGCTCCTCCCTCACCACTTTGTTCTTTCGTAAGTTCTTTCATAGAAGGTGAGATGTTTTCCCCAGATTTTATTAATGATGCAAGTTGTGTTAGATGTCACATGAGCTGTTATCCATCTCCCAACATCCTGCCTATCCCACCTGGATGGTCAGCCCCACACTGGGGAGGGGCTGCTGTTGGGAATAGATAGGGGTTACCTGGGGGTGGGTGGGAGAGAGAGACAGAGAGAGACAAAGAGACAGAGAGAGGAGAGAGAGAAAGAGAAAGGGAGGGAGGGAGAGAGAGAGAGAGAGAGAGAGAGAGAGAGAGAGAGAGAGAGAGAGAGAGAGAGAGAGAGAGAGAGAGAGAGAATAGGCAGCCAGGATGGATGCAGAGAAATAGGAAAGAGGCTGTTTAGCTTAGAAGCATGTGAGAAATGCACATGGCGATTAACTTCAACTGATTGCCTGTGAAATTATTTCTCCACTATTACCCTGCAACCTACAGACTGGCCAGCCAAAGGGGCTGTAGGTGCCAGGCCAAGTGGAGAAAGGCCTCACCACAACACTAGGACCTTATATTTAATAATTAATACAACAATGAGCCAGTTTTTGCTCTAAGATAGATATGTCCTCTTAACCTACCTTCTCTTGGATTGTGACATCAACAAGGAAGAATAGTTTCTCTTTTTTGGGGGGGGCTTTAGGACGTTAGTTCTCTCAGGAAACACTTCTGGTGGTCTTAGGGACATAAAGAGTACTAGAAGCAACCAAATATGGACTGGCTGTGTGCAAGGCAAGCACTCTATTCACTACTAATTTCTCCAGCCCAGAAAGTTTTTATTTTTAATTATGCCAAACTATTGTTGTTGTATTAGTTAACACTGTTTGTGTTAAATTAAAAAAAAAAACCTCTTAGGACCTAGGCACAAAGCAGAAAGATAGTAATTTGCCACAAATTTAAAGACCCATTGCATTAAATATATTCTACTTTGATCTCTGATTCAGCTTTCTGGTTTTTTGTTTTGTTTTGTTTTAGTTTTGGTTTTTGGGCCACACCCGGTGATGCTCAGGGGTTACTCCTGGCTATGCACTCAAAAACCGCTCTTCTCTTGGGGGAACCATATGGGAGGTCCAGGATGGAACCGTGATCCATCCTAGGCCAGCGTGGGCAAGGCAGATAGATGCCTTACCGATTGCGCCACGACTCCGGCCCCCTGATTCAGGTTTCAAAAGAATCTTTGATCATGGGTCAGGGACAGATCACAGTAAATAAGTCCATGGAAGCAAGAAAACCTGTGCTACTCTCAGAACTAGAAAAACTTTTATCCCCCAATGAGTGTCAGAGAAGGGAATATCATTTGGGAGAGACCCCATAGGATCCCTTAGGGGCTGTGCAATCAGCAACCTTGAACTACATAGCTACCAACAAGGGAAATAACAGAACACATGCATACACTTATGTAGTCACACATGTACTTATGTTTATGCACATGCTCCATTTTCTAAAAATATGGAATCATCTCACAACTTGTGTCTTTCATTGGGAAATTATCTGACAGAGAAAACTGATGGGCATGCCCAGTTTCCTTGACTGATAGAGACCCAACACCATTCTAATTAGTCCCAGATCCTCATTTTTATCCCCTCTTGGATTCCTTTTGTTGTTTTTGGTTGGGAATTTTTGCTTTTATTTTTAAGACTTGCCTTCTCTTCCTTCTATCCTTTCTACTGCTGGTCCCTGCACTTAAAATTTCTGGTATTTTTCCTGATATTTCATTAGATGATCTTTAGAAAGGGGCACATTTACTACTTTAGAGGATAAAACTTGAATAATATCAGACTGGCACTATCTTCATGATAAGTCACCAGATGAGTTTAAGCATGAAAGTTCTACCAGCACTAAAGGTCTATCTGAAGTCTGAATGAAGTTTAGTTTCTTTTTTTCACTCCATTTTTAAGGCAGGAAATCAGAAACAGAAGAGAGCCTGGGAGTCTTCTCTACTTGTCTCTGCAAAGGATTTTTATCAGGAGGCATGAAAACCTGGGATTCCATTACATTGATGCACAGAAGCAATTTCTCTGCCACAACTCCTTACCATTGCCTGTCCACACATGTGAGACGTATGGGACTATCTCACATGGGTGTCTTCTCTCTAAGTTACTGTGATAACCTGCTTCTATTTCTCTCTGTAGGCCATCCTTGACATTGTTCACCCTCACCTTAGCACTAGCCATATTACTCCCTACCTAGAAAATTTCCAATTTTTCGCTACCTTTCAGTATCTGAACCCACTCTACCTTCCAAGTCTCTGTCTCTAGAAGTTGAATCCAGCTTTCCAACTGGAAACATTAATTAGCCTTCCTACCATTCCACCTCTAGATAAAAGGCAACCATAATCATATCTGGTTAAGAAAATTCTACAAACTCTTAAGACTTATCTCAAATTTCAACCTCCTTATAGTTTTTCTGCTTCTTGTTGCCCTGATCTATTGAAGGTTTTCCTAGTCAAAAATATCATAAAATTTTGAACAGATCATCTATAAGTTGTACATATTGTTGCTTATTACTGAGGGTTTCTTTTTCTTCTTTTTCTTTTTACTAGGGGTGGAAGCTGGAGTCAATGCTTAGGGTTTGCTCCTAACTCTGCACTCAGGGATCATTCCTGGCAGTCTTAGGGAACAAAATGGGGTTCTAGAGAATGAACCTGGATCAGGCACTTTCAATGCAAGCATCCTACCCACTGTAGTATCACTCTGGCTTCTTACTGAGATTTTTGTTTTAATCTTCACTATTAGAGAAAGGTGAGATCTACATGACACATATCTGTACCTTTTCCAGATAGTTGCTCAATAAATATATGCATCATTGAACTAAATATGAGACAGAAGTAATTAAACCTAACAGTAAAATAATCAGCCAATAATCCAGGTGGGAATCAAGAATTTATTAGACTTTCCTAAGAATTATTAGACAAATCTTTAAAGAGCAGCCTTTTTTTGGAAAAAAAAATGAGGAGTAGGTAGAATTCAAGTTATCAGGAAAAAATATACAAATAGGAGCCACCACACTCTTAAATCTAGTTAGAAATTTGTCTATGTGTGAAAATGAAGAAAAAAAATCAAAAACAAAAATTTCCCAGTCTGGCATCCCATCTCCTAGAACTACAAATTACAGGCCTGAGGATCAAGAGATTGCACAGAGAGAGAACATTCTCCATTTACCAAATGTTTTCCAATTCCTTCCTCTAATCGGGAATCTCCCTTAGAAAGTGACACCGGGTGTTCGTCACTGAGTTTCACCTGCTTTCAGGCCTGCTGGTGCCTCCCAGGCCCTTTCATCCTCTGCTCCCATTGTCTCCTGAAACCAATCCTTTCCATTTGGTATTTACCCTCCTAGATCATCTGATACCTCCAAGCAACCAGGTGTTTCTTTCAGAAGTCAGAAGCTGATAACCTGGGCTCATTGATCTAACCCCTCAGCCCATGTTCTTTACAGTGAACCCAGGGTGGAGATTCTTTCCATAGAGATGTGGATGCCAACTCACTCTTTCAAACTTGTTCATCAGCAAACTAACGATGATGCCAGAAATGTTTGGCACTAGAGACACACCATTATATTAAGTACATAACTTTATAAGAAAATTGTTTCCAGGTAACATCCCATTTTTGATGTACAAGTCTAGGGTTGAAAGAAAGAAATGAAATGTCACTTGTTCTATCACTTTGTGATCATCAGTTGCATTGTTGTCTTCACAGCTTAATTATAAATTCCTTGGGACAAAAACTCCCTCTTATCTGTCTTTTGTATCCCACACTGTGTCTTGCCCCAAATGGAAAACATCATAAGCACATATGCCTTGTTGACTTGTTTTCTTCTTCTTAATTGTTTTTGGATGAGACATTTTCTTGGATTATACACCTCACTGATTCTTTCCATTAATTAGAAGAGTCAATTCAAAGTCATTGCTCAACACTTTATTAGTCCTCACAGAAGCTCAGTGAGGAAGTCCTGATGAGATGACTGTCATTCTCCAGAGAGTCTGGAATGAAAAGATCTTAGGATCAAAACCAGAGATCAGGTATGATTTTTTTTTCCAGATATTTCTCAATAAACCATCAATGATAGGGCCACTCAGCTGACCAAGAAACAGGACAGGAGTCTGCCTTATTGTCAATCCATTGAACACAGCTTACTAATAAATTGGTTAGGGTTTCTAAAAGGAAGTTAAATTGTTGACTAAACCCATCTTAAAGCAACCAGTTCCCCTAAAGCTAAAGGTGCATTTTAGTCCTTTCTTTTGCTCAAAGACACAAATCACCACCAACTCTCAAAGTTAATTCCTGAAGAGTTAGGGGTATGGTTGGTAGCACAAGAAAGTGGAGGAAGGAGATGAAACTTAGACTGAGGATTTACACTTGAAAGTTATCTGAAGGCCAGTTAACTTCTTCAGAGGATTTTTGTAGCAATGCCTATAAGCAATGCCAATCTTCAAACACATGGGAAATGGAAATACATGATTTTATGCCAGTAGGCCCTGCCCCGTGAAGACATTTCACATAATAAATATGGATCTGTCAGGAAATTATTCTGGTGATAGATGCTTCATTTTTACATGAGTTCCAGGATTCTTTTAAAACTCTAAGATTCTGGTCATTTGTATGCATATCTCTTGTCTGTCTGACCCCTAGTGGTACATACCTAGGATCAAAGGCAGAAATGCTTCAGTGACTTTAAATCCACAGGCTCATTCTAGTCACCTTTTCTATTTATTGTGATCTACTTGGATTACAAGCATTAACATTTAAAAACACTTTCAGAGGATTTGTGTGTCGACATTAAAGCAGGTTGGTAGTACAATAGGAAGACCAAAGTCTCTTTCTGCCAATAAGCCAAGACATTGGATTATTTTCCTCTGATAAATCCATTAAGATATGAAATAAGAGATTTTCCTAAAACCAAAGAAGCAAAGAATTTGGGATAAGAAGCCCATAATTAGGAGGCAGCCATTAACTAATTGTATGACTTTGAGAATCTTACTTAACCTTCTTGTGTCTCAGTTTCTGCATTTGAAAACTAAGAACCCAATACCTCCTTCACACGGGTATAAGGATTAAATGGGGGTAATGTATGTTTAAGTGCTTTGAAAATGGTAAAGAATGGTACAAATGTGCCTTCCCATTGTTTTCTTCACAGTGGTCCTGCCTGGCTCCATCTACTTAACCCACTCTCCAAGATCTAGAATCAGATTTCAACCGTCTGGAACCATCCACGATGTAGCAGATGGGTTTACAAGTCTTTTGGTCTCCTCATGTAATTAACAGCCAAGAAGTCTAAAGCTTGCATTGTTTACATGGAAGATGTTTCTTGCTCTCCTTCTTGCCCGTTCCCACGCCATGCCATCTCAACTCACCACCTTTGTATTTTTTTCTGCGCCATTCTCTCACTTTGTGGGAGCGTGGGCACAGAAACTGCCTTCAATTATTTTCTCCCACAATTGATGTATACTTCCCCATAGTTTTGCTTTCTGTCGCAACATCTCCCCCCCCCTTTCCATATTTGGTGTCTGAGTTATGTTTCACAACAACTACGCGAAGTAAAAGAGACACACATTAATATTTTCCCTAATGGACAAGGAAACTGAGGCACAGAGAAGCTGACTAGTGAAAAAAAAAAAACTCTAAAAACGGAAAGGCTGATCTTACTCCCACTGCATGATCATTTCCTTCACTCTGCCTTTTCTTCAGAGAAACAACATGCCTGGAACAAGAGGGAAGAATACAAGAGATCTATATATTTTTATTTACAAAATAGTAAAGACCCAGAGATGTGATGTCATGTAGAAGACTTCCTCAGGACTTTTCAAGTCAGTGTTATCATTCCATTGCTGACCCACAGAAGATGCCATTGAAGTAGCTACTGAGTAGACAGTCTTCATTTTCCTAGAGGAATGAAGGACAAAAAGGAATTTGAGAAATTGCCTCTGACATGGAAGCAACTTGATGAATCTTGAAGAGAAATAAAGCTAATCAATGAAATACTGAAAAGAGCTAATGTCCAAAGTTTTTAACCTATAAAGTCTGGCTTCAGGATTCAAGGCCTAAAATGGAATCCACATGATAAGTTGGGATTGAATCCTTTCTATCCACTCATGTTCTACACTCCCATAGTTATTATTAGTGATACTTAGGTCATGAGACTTTCTTATGCCTTATTAAGAAGAAGAGGGATATGGCGCAGAAGAAATAAGGACAATATTGACTTTTGTAACAAACTTACTAAAGTAAGTTTGGAAGACATTTAGGTAGAAAATAACATCTTAGGTTGAACTTTGCTGCTTTTTAAAGTTCATCAATAATACTTGACTCTTAGCAGTAAAATCTCTTAGGGTAATGGGGCAATTTGTTTAGCTCTTCCTATGCATTTTCCTTCTGTTTTCTTTGCAAAGACATACCAAGCATGAGGCAAACACCTTGAAGACTTCACAGAGAAGCTTGGGGACATGAAGTCTGTACTAAATACAGTATTGATGTCATTTTCACATCATTTATTGAGTATCAGAAGGCAACTTTCCAACATTTCTCCCTAGTACATCTTAGATAGCCTGGTGACTTTAGGCATACAACAGCCACATGCTGGTCCCTATGAAGTTGGCAGCGACTTTTCTTTCATTGTGATCTCTTATTTTCTTGTCATCTGCCTGATATAAAAGAGAAATGACCTATTAG
The DNA here is from genome assembly GCF_024139225.1 of Suncus etruscus. Classification (NCBI taxonomy): domain Eukaryota; kingdom Metazoa; phylum Chordata; class Mammalia; order Eulipotyphla; family Soricidae; genus Suncus; species Suncus etruscus. The sequence continues at coordinate 13,059,051 of NC_064851.1, read as the reverse complement.
GCCTCAATACTTCTGGGCATTGTCCAAAATTCTTTTTTCTAGAACCTCTTTAACATTTGTAAAATATACCACTACTTGATTTTCACTCAGTTCTGTAAGAAATAAGAAGATGGCATAAAAGTAAAGGAGGACTCCAGGCCCATTGTCCAATTTATAACCAAAACAAGAAATAAGAATGGAATAGATGAGGTTTAAGGAACCTTATGAGACTGAGATTTGTAGCACCACCACCAAAAGGATGACAGATTCTATGTGTTATATCTGTGTGAATATATATGTGTGAATATCTGGCAGTCAAGTTCCAGAGGACACACTGTGTGGCACTAGAGTCAGAAAAAGCTGTCCATGAATATCTTCTGTTCCACAAATTACTATATGACTTTGGAATTGTTTTGATTTCCAAGAGTTTCCATGCAGTGTTTCTTAGGAAAACTGTGAACATTAATTATGGTTATATAGTTAGTAAGTAGACACTCAAAAATGCTGTTATCATTTTTATTTCAGGTCATTTGTAGCAACAAACGAGCAAAACACAGCAAGGAACTGCAAAGGCAACCTTTTCTTACTTAGTTTCCTAAATTCAGTAAATCAGATACATGTGTTTATGTGTGTATGCCTTCCTGTTATCTATATCTGCATCATTTACCTTTATATATGTATATGTATATATATGTATATATATATAAAGGTAAATCTCAAAAATATCTATCTCTAAAATAGTATAGGAGGCCAGGTTAGATGGAAAATAGCAAAAGAATGGAAAAGTTGAAAAAGTTAAAAGACAAGGCTCTATCTTATCTTGGTCCTTCCTCACTCCCAACCTACCAACCTAGTTGAATAATGTTGAGCCAATCATGCAACTTCTGTCTTTATCAGCCCCCTAATTAATAAAATAAGAGAAGTGCTTCAGTTAGTTATTATAGAGGAAATATCTGAAGAGTAAACACCATTTTATAGGTCAAATGCTCTAAAATCCAAATGCTACACAATCATAAGGAATAGTTATTTACTTAAAACATGTTCTGGAAAGTAAAATGTTGTGCTACATTAAGACAAAAGAATTATGTCTTATTTACTCTCCTATTTCCATTCTGTCTACATTTTGACTTACTTTTCCCTCCTCCACTGTCTTCTACATTATATGGGCCAGGTCGATAGTGTGACTATATAAGACACAAACTTTGTGGACAATTAGAGAACAACAAACATGGCAAAAGCATCTTGAAAACATATGTAAAGGAATAAATGTGGCAATCATCTGTGGGCAAAATAGAGTGGAAAGTTGATTAATGATTCTGGAACTTACAAAGCAGAACAGTCAGCTTGCCTGCCCTCTTTGAACCTGTTCCTGGGCCACGTGGTTCATCATTCTATGCTTTCTTACCTTCAGGGGACCACTAACTTGCCCAAAGACTTTCTCAAATGATCACTGAGATTCTGTGGATTGAACTCTACAAATATTGTGTCAGTTACCCTGGGAATTTGGCTAGGGCTACTATTGAATTCCTCCAGCAGCCCACCTTACAATATGGGAATGTCAGGATTGTCCTGGCAAACTAAGGGGGCATCCAAAGGTCGCCCAGCTATTCCTCTACAATGCTGCTCTGAAACCAAAAACTGCTACCATAAAAGGAAATCCATATCCTGCACCGAGTTAAGAAAGTCCTGGAGTCTGGGCCATGTTGTGAAGATCTCTGTATATTCTGCTCAGTGTATCGATTACAGAGATTTACACAGACTGGAAGATTGAGTGGAGAGAGAATAGAAGAAAAAATATTACAGTTGCTCTTTCCCAGTGACCTTGGCACAATCTTACTTTGGCGCTCTCTATGGTATCTGTTTCTAAAATTCATCACCCTGTGCCTGTTTAACATTTATAAAATGCACCACTTTGAATTCACTTTGAATTCACTCTACAGAGTTATATAATCTCATGGAAGTAACTTGAAGAAAACTTCTATGTTTATTGCACTTACACTGCATGGTAGATTCTTCAGTGGTCATCACCTTTTCCTTTGAATCTCAGAACAAAAGATTCTCACTCAATATCTATTAATCTAATATGTAGGCTAGGGTTGGCTTGCTGTGTGATGCTAAAAAAATTAAGATAATTTGAACAAGATTGGGTTTCAAAAACCCAGTGCCCTGGTCTCTTGCCTCCATTCCAGTGATCATCCACCACATTGTTGCTACAGGAAGGTTTTCTGGAAAAAAAAATGTCTAGCTGTCCCAGAATTGGGGAATGTATCAGTCCATCTGCCAAGAATATCTGGATTCAGTTCTTGGTTCTTGTAGTCATTCTAGGATAAAAGAGGAGCAATAACTAATATTTCTAATATTCTCTATTTCAATATTCTTGGAGGGATCATATGAATCTTGTGAGTGAAAGGATGAGGGAAGGAGGTAGTACCTGGAAGTCTAAGGAGAAGGGAACAATAGAACCAGAGAGGCAATGGAGAGGAAGAGATTTGTAGTGTGAATCTTTATGCAAGGTGAAGTCACCTTAATATGCTGTTTTCTTTTTTTTTTTTTTTACATTTCTTTTTTTTATTTTAATTATGACAACAAAGATGTAAAGAAGAGGACAGGGTAAAGTTACAGTGGAAGCCCAATCACCCATAAACAGAATTCTCGGTAGTCCCATCGATGATATCCCAGCCTTGAACTTTCAGCCAAAGAGCATTAAGAAAAACAAAACTGAACCCATGTACAATACAATTTCTTGTCCCTCAAATCCCCAGTTGTAGTACATACTATTTCTTAGCAGCACACAATATAATCTAAAGACATTATACTTATGTAGCTCCTTAAACATTGAGGGCAAAGTACATTTCTCTAGTTCCATGTACATACTAACTAGTTTAAGTTAACCTCAAAAGTTTTAGTGGCTTGTTTTTCTTAAGAATTGGAGTCAAGGGAACATAGTAAAAAATGGTATTAAAGTGGCATTTGTTTGCATAGGCCCATCAAAACATAAGGGACATGGAAAGACAAATTATGGTCTAAATACAAGGAGACCTTAACCCTGAAGTTTCCTGGCACAGGACTGACTCTAGGCTCCAGGCAAATTAGTTTGTCCAATTCAAGTCATCGTCTGTAGTGGCAATACACCTCCATTCCTCACATAGTCTCTGTTGTTGGTATCATGCTTCTGTATTAAAGATCCTGGAGTCTGAATATGCTGTTTTCTGACTAGAAAGGCTAAGAAGTACTTAGAAAAACAGGTGAAAGAAAAAATATATACATGAGTGGCTTTAGCACACAAAGAATAAAGTGTAACCTGAAGTCTCAATGCAGACTGCATTCTCTCTCATGCTGAGTGGTATTTGCAAAAGTTGCAGGTTGGTAGTCACAGCTTGGATAGTCTATAAGATTACCACCCCATAGATTCCTATAGTACACCTATAGAGAGTTTGAATAGGAGTAAGAGAGAACATAGAGCTTTCAAGGAGTCTATAAGCAAGATTTTACTGGGATGTTATGAAAAGGAAAACCAAAGGCCTGTCCTGAGTCTCTTCAGATCAGTGATCCTCACACAGCCTTGTGTTTGCTTGATAGTGTAGATCCCTGATACTATGGGTCTGCTATGAGTGAGATCCTTTCAGGGATCAGCTGCTCTAGGCCTTCCCACAGTTCTCAAGCAAATATACACCAAGAGTAATGTAGTACTCTGCAGCACAGTCTTTCACAGGTGTGATAACTAGAAAAGTTTCCCCTAAACCAAAAGAGAGAAGAGAAGGATGTCCCTTCCTTGGCCCCCAGACAGACAATGGCTGCAGGAGTCAAATGGGACTTCCGGCAAGATGTCGTTCCTGCTGCTTCCACTATGGCGGTCTGAAGGGTATCTGCGGAGTGGGTAACTGGCTCCTCGCCAGTGCCCCCTGCTCCTGTTCTTCCTGCCAATTAACGCATCCATCCCCTCTCGACAGCGTGGGGAAGTGGTCAGTGAAGGTTGTCTGGCTAGCACATGCACACACCCTGAAATCCCTCATGGCACAGGGTGTTGACCCCAAGTCTGGGGACCCTGCCAAGAGAACAGGTGAATGGGTCTAGAGCCCAAACTGCCTGCACCACAGTTGCTAAAAGAAGGAGAGGGGAAGACCAGGCTGGGGAAGGCAGAGAAATTTGGGGGCCGGTTTTAAGGGAAACAGACTGAGCTGCTGTACAACCTGCCAGGGCTGCCAGGCAACCCCAGATGGCGTGGAACCTGCTGCTCTCGCTGAAATTGATTTTGGGAGGCAGCAAGGGAGGGAGGAGGGGGACACAGGGGGAAGGGGGCTGTGGAGCAGGGGGTGGCGGGGAAGGCCTTGCCAATGCAGGGTGGAATTGAAAGGCTTTGATAAAGGACACGTTAGTGGCAGCACTTGGATGCAGGGAGAGGTTAAAGGCTACAGTAAGAAAGGGTATAGGTATTTTTTTTCTCCACAATATTTCTGTCTCTGTGCTACTTTGGGGGTATTTCTGCCTTGCTTCTTCTCTCTTTGCTCCCATCACTTCCTCTAGGTAGTCCCTCTGCATTGTAGCTACTGTGGGGGTAGCTAGAAGGCCTAGCTGGGAGAAGCATTGAAAACATTGCTTATTGCCACCCTCAAGTTGGGCTATTTACCTTTCCAGGGCCTCTAATTGTGCAGGGACTTTGTGTATTTGTGGGACAGTTTATCCTTGAAGGATAGGAGTGAGAAATATAAGTGGGATAAACTCTAGTCCATCCAAACCCCAGTTATTACTCATTCCCCAGCCTCTATCTGGGCAGTCTTGTGAGGACAGTCTGGTCACTCACTGCTATAGGGATCATCATCATCACATAGCTCCAAGGATGAGTAAAAACGGCCAATTCAGATACTAATCTGAGGCCAGGCAGCAAAGAAAATAGTGGAGTTGGGGACCGGAAGTGATACCATCCAGGGGAGTGTAAGGATTATCATCACTGAGATGGGACTGTAGAGATGGCATGGTGTGTAGGCAAGGGTTGCCAGTGGGAGGGTGAGGATCACTCCACCACAGACCAAGAAGATGGAGACACACAACCTGGAACAGAAGGAAAAAAGTTGGAATGGAAGGTGTGTATGTGGGGGGGGGCATTGTAGGAGGGACAAGGATGGACAGGTCAGTGACTACTACTATGGCTATGCCTGTCATCTGCTCTTTTTTCTATCTGGTGTGCCTTGTCTGGTAGGAGGGTTGTTTGAACTGGGCTGTACCTGCAGCACAGTGCCCAGAGAATATCTAGCTAATAAATAGGTTGAGAAATGTAAGGGGAAACAGGGAAGTAAGACACCATGGGATCATCTCCATGAAGGACACACAAAGGAAATGAGAATTAGGAAATTTTTGGATAACCACAGAAAGATCAGGTGATATTGTTTTTATTTTTCAAGAAGACATGATGACCAAGTACGAATTCAGCCAATGTCCAAGTCATACATGAAACTGACCCAGCCCCCAAAATCTTCAGGCTTCTACTCTGTGAACATGGGTTTCTTCTCCCAATGGCTCCTCTCAACAGTCTCAGAGATCTCTGGGCACAAGTATTTGTTTCTACATAACAGAAGAGAAAGCCAAGGCCAAAAATATGTGGTACCCTCCAAAGGTGGTGAGAGAATGAGTGGGTGAGAGAATGCATGTTCTCATATATAACTCTAGCTCTTCTGGCCATCAGGAGGTCTGACGGAGACAGACAATATAACAAGATGGCTCAGGCCTGCAAAGTTCTAACCATTCTTGTCCACTAGGGTGGTGGACCCAGTCCCCCTCTTCCTGCATCTCTTCCCATCTGGAAAGACTGCCTCACTGAAATGACTCTCCCCTCCTCTTTCTTGACTTTTACCTGGACTGTAGCCCATCTTATTAAAATGAAATAACCCCTAGTCCCAACCGACCTCAAAAAGAGGGAGCATAACCTTTTCCTATCTGGAAAGGGTGGTTTTCTTGTCTTTCTTTTTGTTAAAAGAAATAATTAGAGTTGCAATAAAGCATCTGCCCAACCTAGAAAGGGCCCCTTTCTCCAGAGGCAAGCTGCTGCTTGCCCAAATTACTGGATGCAGACAGAAAATTCTTCCTTGGCTATAGGATAACACAATCAGCTTACTCCTTTTCTGATCTTAACCCTATGTTGAAAAGGGACTGAGAGGAAATTGTGTATTTGTCCTCTGTGTGGTCCTGTAGGCATGCTCTTCATGGGTGGAAAGCTAGGAGAAGACTGAGCTCCTAAGAATCTGAGTTGACCAAAGCCACTGAAATATCCTCTTCCTCCACTCCCAGGAGCCCAGTGCAGAGTATATCGATCCATCCAAGGTAATTAGGCAGGGTGTTGGAACACTATGAGGACCAGAGATTAGGGACAGACCAGCCTTGCAGAGTTGCCAGTTTGAGGAGTTTATCATCACCCTGCCTTGCCCCAAAGAGCAGCTGGCTGTTAGAAGAAGCTAACAACAGTTCCTTATGGAACCAAGGTCAACAGCAATCAAATATGGAGCACAGGTCTGTGTATAAAAGCACTGTTTACCCAATCTGCTGATGCAGACAGAACCCAGCACACTGATCTGAAAGACAGGCCTCGAGGTGAATTATAGTACCTAGTTTCCCTATTCTTTTTTTTTTTTGGGGGGGGGGGTCGGGTGGGGATGGAGAGTTACACCTGGCAGTGTTCAGGGCTTACCATGCTTCAAATCAAGGGTTAAAGGGACGATATGTAGTGTTGGGGTTCAAACCCAGATCGGCTTATGTAAGGCAAGCACCTTACTTGATATACTATCTCTGTCCCTGAGCCTCCCTGATCATGATAGTTTCGTGACTCTCCACCATATTAATCTTGCCTAGTCATATATCAATACTTATATAACTTCACTGCTTCTCCTTTACCCTCAATTTAGAAGAATTCTCTGGGGTTAGGACAATATTAAACAGATTGGCCTGGGTTGTTTGAAGGGCATAGTGACCTTTCACTGAGAGAAATTGCCCCAATATATTCATTCTATTGGCTATGATTGGGTTAAAGAAGAACTTTAAAAACAGTATAAGTTAGTGGAGAACACACAATAAGGCCCTTACCTCCTTGATTTTTTTATTAGCATACTTAAAAACACAATCCAATAATGTTTCTCCAACATTTTCTGTACACATGTATACTTATCATATATTTATCATATATCATAAAGTATATTTATCATATGCTTCTCTATTGCACATGCTCAATTCTCCTTATGAATATGTATGAGTTTCCTAAAAGGATGAACGGTGACATCACTCTCTCTCTTCTGGGCATAAAACTTGACCCTAACACCCAATTTCTTTGAAGCTATACTTTAACACATGCTGGTAGATGTTCTTTCCAAAGTAAGTTGTTTCATTGCCAATAAAGACCCTCTTTTCTTCTCAGTTGTTTCCAAACTGTTTCTAGAATATCAGATACATAGAATCTGGTCACTCTTAGCAAGATATAGCTTTGGAATTAACCTTACCAGTATAAGGAGCATCTGGGTAGAATGTACTAAAATTATAAGTATGCTGTTGGGTAATAGGGATAAGATTATCTAAGAGTTTGGTGGAGTAAACAGGGCATAGAAAGGAGAGGTGAAAGACTTAGATTTGCACCTAGAATTTATCTGTCCTCTGTGGCCAGTGAGGAATTTCATAATGATTTAACTCCACTCTCCATCTCTGAACTCTTCAAAATTTGTAAAATTATTTCATTTATGTCTTCTCATTTTACTGTCATCCTATGTCTCATCAATAAAATGGAAGACAGGGGACTCAATAAATAGCCTTCCTCTAAACACTATTATCTGTGAGCACTATGACTGGGTGAAAAATTAGGGGAGCAATTATTTCTACAGGGACACATAGTTGTGCTGTAGACAAGACAGTGAAGGAATTTGAGGAATTCTTAGTTTGGCAGAGAAGACTTTAACTTGAGACTCTTTGGGACCAGCACAACAAGACAAAGACATTTGGGCTTGGGGCTTTGACTGTTCATAGCCTGCCTTGGTGGTACTCAGGGGTTACTCTTGACTCTGCACTCAGGAATCACACGTGGAAGGCTTTGGGGACTAGATGGGATACCAGATATTAATATACATAAGTGACCTATATTGGCCATGTGCAAGCAAGTGCCCTTCCCTCTGTACTATATCCCTCTTGCATTGTGTTCAGGACCTGTCCTTTTCAAATATCTCTACTTAGATAGTTCCTAAAGATGTCTTGACTATTCACCCTGCAGTAAGAAGAGGTGGGTGCCCAGGACCAAGCCATCATTCTCTTGGTGGCATTAGCATGCAGCCCATGTTCCTGAAGTCAGCAGGGCTTCAGTCTGCCTGGGAGTGATCGATGGTGTGCCTTTGGTGCTATTAACAAGCATTTCCCTTTTGGGCTGTTTCAGCACATTCAGCTCCTCCTGCCAGGTGCTCCACACTGCCCTCCATTAATAATCATACTCATCCCTGCAGGCCCCACCTGGGCAACTCTCTCTGATGCCTGCCTCACAGCATAGCTCTTTGTCATGGTTGAGAGATGAACACCATGTTCTAAGACTCCAACCACTATTTCAAGGCCCTGATAAGCATAGGACCAGGGGAGATCATTGGGTTCCTTCAACCAATATCTGTTAATGTGTGAGTTAATTAAAGTGGATATGGCAGAGATTGTCTATTAGTCTATTAATCAAAACATTGTGTCAGCTGGCCCTGGAGCTGGTGCTAAAAAAGGAGGCCAGGATGGAAAGAATATGAACTCTTCCTTGTTGGGATGTATGCTTAGCAAGGGGAGGAAGACTCCAGGAATTATTTGTGGTAGTCAGTCCTATAAGGGAGTTTATTATGCAAATTTGGGGAGAAGTTCATAGATGACAAGACCTAATGGGACATGTCAAAACGTGTAAATTAAGGGGGTGGAGGAATAGTATGTAGGATAGGGTGCTTGTGTTATATGTAGCTGACCTAGGTCCCATTTCCAGTTCCCCAGAGCCCATCAGGAATTTATCTCTAAGTGCAGAGAATCAGGAGTAAGCCCTGAGCACCATTGGACATGGCCCCCAAACAAACAAAATAAATAATAAAACAACATATTAGTCATGAAGAATAAAACCCCCATTGTATGTGTTCTTATCCTGGGACACTATTACCTGCTTATATTCTCTACTCAAGAGTTTTTCAGGATTTTTGTTTTGTTTTTGTTTGTTTGTTTGTTTGTTTTTGCTTATTTGTTTGTATTTGTTTCTTTGGACCACATCAAGCAGTATTCAGAATTTATTTTTAGCTTTGTTCAGGGTTTACTATTGACAGGGCTTTGGGGATAGTCTGGGGTGCCAGGAATGAACTCATGTCACGCTCATACAGAAAAGTACCCTACCCACTATACTATTTCTTTGGCTTACCCTCTGAATTGTAAAATCAGAGGATCTCTCAGCATGTCTCAATATAGAGTCTGCAGGCTTTATAGCTTTCCCACTCCACTAAAGAAATACAAGTTTTTTCTTATCAGAAAAATTCTTTTCCATGAAAATGAAAACAAAAAGTAATCGACCAATAAAACTCTTCCTGATGGCAGGGTAAGACAGGTACTCCAGAGGTTAAGGCATGGGTCTTGCATGCAACCAACCTCAAATCAATCTTCAGCTCTAAATGGTCCTCATGGCATTGATAGGTGCAGCCTTGGAGTCCCTGAGCACTGAGTAATCCCTTGCTTTGTAGGACCAAAGCAGCACCACATCCGTAGAATTTCACACTGAACTGCCTGCCTGATTGACCAAGAATCAGCAGGAGGCAAACCCATGTCTCCTGAGCATTACTAGGAAGCCTTCTCCTCCCAAAACAAAACAAGAATTTCTTCTTGATGAATAAAGTCCCAGATTTCTTCCCGAATGGACTTGCAAGTCACAATCAGATTCAATCTCACCTCAACATTCCAAATCCTCTATATTTTAACTTTATTCTACTTCGGCAATCTTGTTTCTCATTTCTGACCCACTGATGCAAGACAAGGAGGATAGTTTCCTCACCGGGAATGCCCACCCCCTTGGACATTTCCTAAACCAAACAGCAACCAGTCTGTCTTCTCTTGGGAGATATATCTTGAGCCCAAGGTCACATCCTCTCTTCTACTGATGATTCCCTCCAGCTTAGATATGATTGTCATTATAAATTATTAGAGGTCATCTTGTCCTCTCCTTGAATGCATGTTTTGCTGAGCTTGATGCTGGTACTAGAAAGCAATTTCCTCCCTGCTGAGTCATGAGAGTTGACTATTAATTTATGTACATAGCTAATGGTAAGCCACACATAGGGTTTATATGTGGTCTAAGATGAGGGAGGGGCAAAGAAAATGAGGGAAGTAGAGGAAGAGAGTTGAAAATGGTAAAGCCTAGGTCAGTGTTCATTGTACCACTAATTGGGAAGAAGTAATGGAGCCAGCACTGAACTTTCTAGGAAATCTTAGACATGTAGAGAGACATTATTACAATAACTATTAGCAGATAAGTGCTCCCTGGACCATTGCTTTTTCACCAGTAACTATCTGTACCATCTTATGGCAGTGCCTTGTTTGTTTGAAAAGGTCATATAATTTCCTTGCAAACAACTGTCGCCAAATGGGAGGAATCTGTGGACTTAGAGGAAAAACAGCAAAGCTAATTTGGGACCAACTTCGGCCAAAGTAATGGCGAAATCTAGTTTTAAAACGATTAAATCAAATTACTTTCTAAAGGAGATGTAATTATGACAGGAACTACTTTGGGGCCAAGCTGGGATTTCTTCTGTTTGGGAGTGCCAAGACCAGATTTTGCTTTTCAGGAGCCTGGGGCAGCAAGATATGATGGATCTTCAAAAGGCTTTTCTTTTACAAAGAAAAAAAAATTTAACCAAAAAAGAAAACTCAGTTAAAATAAAAAATAACAGTAGGTTTAGAAGAAAGTTTGGAGTAAATAGACCTGAACTTCAAGACTCTGGAAGCAAAGGAAATACCTTAGTAGGAAGACCATGTTCCTGTGGTCAGCTCTGGTTATTTCATAATTTGGGAACAGATGGAATGACATCATGCTTGTAAGCTTGTGGGGGACTGGGCCTGCAGGGACATACCACTGACCCACGTGACATTGTTTTTATGCTAGCATTTAGGTCAGGTTGAAGGCATCTAGCATCCACTGCAAACAGCTTTCATTATTGATCACTCATTATGAGTCTAGTGCTAACCCAAGAACTTTAGACATGGTATCCCATAAGTAAAATTATTATCTAAATTCAGTGATCTGGATTCCATGTCCATTTTACAGATGAAGAAACTGAGAATCAGAAATGTCAAGTTTCTTTATAAGCACCCACCTTATTTAAAAAGTCAAAAAAAGTCATCAACTAAGTCATCAATTTTAAAAGTCAGCAAATAAACCCAAACCTACCTGATTTGTGTGACACTAGATCCAGAATTGGGGACAGCACTGATATAGATTCAGTTCCAGTGTGCACTAAACCTTTGTCAAATTACTTGTTCCATGCCAGTCAATAAGCAACCATGAAGTCACCAGATTCTCCACACATAGTCAGGTGGTGATGGCTTTTCAAAAAGCAACTGCACAAGCAAACCCAAGAGAAAATTCTTGAGCCAGTACTCTGGAAGTGCTCTCAGTAGCATTAACAAGGGACTGCAGGATGGAAGTAGGCAATGATGGAAAAGCCAGACTATAATCACAGATGAAACCCCAAATGCTTCAATCTGACCCTGCAGGAGCCTTTAAGTGTAAATAATTTAGAGTTGGTCTGAAGCAAGGGAGCTAAAAAAAAAGTTACTCTGTGGGGAGGCTTTGGGAAAGGTGATAAGCTTCTAGGTCTTTTTAGCTCTTACCACTGGAACAGTTCTGTATTCTACAGATAGCTCTCTGGAAAAGGGCCCAGCTGTAGGACATTAGCAGCAGAGGACTCAGAAACTAGGAGATAAAGACCTAGATGAGAAGTTTCTGCTATCATAGTGCTCATTAATTTCATAATCTAAACCAGGGGTCTCAAACTCAATTTACCTGGGGGCCGCAGGAGGCAAAGTCGAGGTGATCCTTGAGTGCAAAGTCAGTAGTAAGCCTTGAACATTGGAGGGTGTGACCCAAACAACTAAAACAAAACAAAACAAAACAAAAAAAGATTCCTCTAGGGCAGGGCCACAAAATGTTGTATGGAGGGCCGTTTGCGGCCTGCGGGCTGCGAGTTTGAGACCCCTGATCTAAACCAAAAACCTATATCATGGGGCTGGGCACTTGGTTGAGCACTTGCCTTGCACACAGCTGGTTTAGTCCCTAGTACTATACAAACCTTCCAAACTCTGCCAGTAGTGATTCCAGAGTGCAGAGCCAGGAGTAATCCCTGAGTAGTCAGGTGTGACCCAAATCAAACAAATACAATATAGTGAAAGCTCCATGTTGACAAGTGCTGGAGCCTGAGAGTTTTGAGGTACAGCTGATTGAAAGATTGTCACACAGTGACACCCAGAAATCATTTTTGATAGCCAGTTATGGATCAGGGACTATTTGCCAGGCATGAGTGCGACCCAATAACTCCTTGCCATAGTTCACTTGTAGATCTGTGTGTGGAATAGGCCTTTACCTCAATTTCCAGATTATCTTACTATAGATGGGAAGGAAGAGGTGGGAGCTTGGCACAGAGGTGATTACTTGACTTGGAAGGGCAGAAATAAGCCAATCTCTGGACTCTAGAAATGATGACTTGCTAGTAACTCTGGACTCTTACAAGCTTTCAGAAATAAAAACACAGATAGGTGACTTGCCTAGACTCCAGCCTGAGAAACAGCTCTATCTCATCCTTTATACCAAGGAATCTCATTATTGCTACAGGAATGGACCAGAAGAAGGGATCAACCTGGTGAAGGCAAGAAGAGTCGATACCATGTAGAGTGGCTTAACTTCCTAAAAGATCAGGAGTGGGGGACAGAGTTAAGAAGTTGGCTTGGATGAACAGACAGGTTAGAGAAGAGGCGAACAAAGGAGAATGGAGGTGGGGGTGGATGGTGTCTTCAAGAGAGAGGAGGAAGAGGCTGTTGAAGCCAGATGTCCTGGGGCCTTGTGGGGGGATTACAAACCCTCTGAAAGAGAGCCAATCTGCCCCTTTACCTAACAGCTTTCCTGCCCAGCAGGGCCATGGCTGAGTTCCAGTTATCACTCTCTCTCTTTTCCTGGCCTCATTAGCCTACATCAATTGCCTTCTTCCTCTAGAACTGGAATTGGGAAACTCCCCCAAAGACACATGTGTCCCATCTCTTCTGCCAAAGTTCCAGCTGGCCCACCCAGTGTACCCTTTTGCACACTCCTCTTCCCTTTCTCCCTCAAACTTCCAGTCTGCTTCTCTTTTACCCCAGTGCACCCTACTCCCAAGACTCATTTCCCTTTATATCTTCCCTCAAATCATATCCTCTGTGCTGTTTACCTTCAAGGATCCAGTGAGACTGGATGAACCAGAAGCTGTGCTGTGTTCCTAGGATCACTGTTCACATTTAGCCATTCTACCTGCTGCCCAGCACTGGGAGATGAAGTACTTCCTTCTTCCTCCCCCGCCTCCCATTCACGGATCCCCCACCAGCATGTTGCTCTCTGCCACCTGGACTGCTCAGTCAGTGATTCAGGATCCACAGGCTGTGCATCCTTCCTGCCCCTGCCTCATGCCTCCCTCCTGGGTTCCTGGCCACAACCATGCAGGCAAGCTAGGGTGGTGATTCTTGCTCCAACTGGATTCATCAAAGTTCTGATCCTGAGCCAAAAGTCTGCCCTCAAATGAAGGTGTTGTATCTTGGAGTTTTCGACTTGGTCCCCTAATCTGTCTGTAGCCTCTTGATGGGTACAATAGAGTCGGATACTGATGGGTATTTGCATCCAACTTACTGCTTACAAATGTGAACAGATGAAGTCAAAGAGCTTCACACGGTAAGCATTGTGCCAATATTAACTAAATGATGCACAAGGGGTAGAGAGTCCCAGGAAAGAGAATTATTGAAGTGGATATGGTGTATTCAAAGAAAATTTGAGACTGAGGGTGGAACATAGAGCAAGAGATGCTTTTTATTGAAAAGAAAGTTGGCTACTTAGAGTTGGCCAAAGCAAGGAGCATGCCACCTTAGGGAAACCATGGAGTCACTCAGATGGGAGAAACTAAGGGCAGGAGTCTTAGTTGTGATTTCTGTAGGGAGATGTCAAGGCAGGGTCAAGAGATCAAGGATGGAATCATTGCACTAGGTTCTGAAACCTTGGATGTGGTGGGCCACAGTGCTCCCATGGATGAATTCACTTTCACATATATTAAATATAATGAATTCAATTCATATACATTGGCTTGCACACTCAATGCAGATAATCTAAAGACCCAGAGTTCCAGGGAACGCTGCAGAGTGACTGTTGTAACTCTCCATTTCTCAGACGAGAAGCCTCCTTCTTCTGGTGCATGAGTCCTTGGTCAGCTCATCAGAACAGTTGTTTCAAATGGACCATTGGTAAATAAAAAACATACGCATGACAAGCCCTTTATTTTTAACTTTAAACAACCATGTATGTTTATTGTACAACTTAACAGAGAGGGTCAGGGACACAAGCCTGGGGCTGGAGATCTGAAGATGATTATTCCAGCATGATTATTTATTTTTTGGCATAAGTCACTAATGTATTTTTGACAATTTCCAGTTTTAGATTTTTTTTTTAGAGTAAGAACTTGCACATGTGAAAACTAGGACTCCCAAACCCCCAAGTTTTGTTATCATTTTTTGTATCTCTTTGAACTGTATCTAATGAGCATCTATTCTTTTCCTTAGCAAGTAAATCACACTTAATGAGACATTTCTGAGCATTTGGTTGAAATTTTTGCAAACACTTTGATTTTTTTTATTCTGTCATGCTAAAGTAAATTAATTGCAACAAACAAGTATGACTACATAAACTAGTGTGAAAGCAAGCTCTAAAGATTATTGATGAATTTCACAGCATTCCCTCAGCAGCAGAAGAGAGCTGGTGTCTGAGGGGACAGTTCATCTTTTGGTTTGCAAAATGGAAAGGGGGTGTTGAAAGTGGAACACAGCAGCAAGAACATCCACCCTAGAAAGAATCTACAGCAGGAAGTAGTCAGAGATGCTACTGTGATAGAGATTTGCTTCTTCATTTCCTGAGCTCATCTACTTCTTTATTTTAATAGAAGAGTCACAATGTATTATATATATCATATATTAATATATATTAAAATGCCCAACACTTGAGAAAACAGGTCCGAGCTTTCTGTAACTATCTCTCAGACTGAGAAAACACACACACACACACACACCATTTTTATCACTCTATTTCCATTGCCTCAAAAAGTTCCCTCTTGCCAACTTCCAGACAATTCCCACACCCCCTAGAATTGCCACTGTTCTGATTTCTGATGGCATGAATTGATTTGGCAGTGAGGGTGGGGTGTTCATATGGGGCCATAACTGGTGGTACTCCAGGGCTATCCTGGCACTGTGCTCAGGAATGGTAGCTGGTGGGTTTGAAGATACCATATGCAGTGCCTGGGAATCAAACTTGTGTGTACTGCAAATAAAGCAAATATTTTAACCCTTGTACTATTTTTCTGACCTTGTGAGTGCCTTATGTAAGAAGTCATATGAAACTCTTGTGAGAAAAGGAAGATTCTTTTCCCTTCCCATGATGTGTTTGAAGTAATTGAAACATGTTGCTGCAAGTATCTGTAGATTGCTCTCTTTTGGTTGCTGAGACAGAATAGAGTTAGATTAGAACACGAAAGATTTTTTTTTTCGTTAGGATTATTTTAGCTATTGTTCAAGTTCTATTTTCTTCACTAGCTGCTCTCATCAGGGGTGGTCACCCTAAGATCCAAATAATTATTCCCTCTAACAACTCACTGACTAATCAAACTCGAAGGCCAGAGACATGACCCAAGTGATTGAAACTGCATGAGCTATGCCTCTCTTTTCTTTCACCCCTTCTCTGAAGACATGAAAGAATGTGAGTTTTGGAGAACAGTCTTAGACCTTATTATCACAAGCCCCATGATGTCAAGTCAGCTGTCCTGTATGAAGTTTAGTATCCCTCTCCCCTACCAAGTCATCTGTCCATCTCCAGGGACTGTATCAGAGATAGTGTGGCTACTTGCTTATCAGTGTGTATAAGTTCTCTGAGGAAACTTGTGCAGTCTGAGACTGCACATGAGATTTGATGACACTGAACTGGAGGAAAACTGTGGATATCTCAACTTCTTTCTGCTCATTCAAAACCAAAGTTTGGAGAACTCTTCTTTATCTTACATTATTTCATGATAAAAGAGTTCAATGAACCCATGTTGGAGGGATTTAGAACTATAAAAGGAGCCCAGCCCCTTTTCTCTCATGAGTTCATTGCCTTTAAGGTTCTCATCTAATTGGTATCCGGAAGTATTGGTGGCCCAGGGCCAAGTTCATTTGGCAACTCTTGAGGTTTGTCTCAGCATGACTGACAAGGCCAGTGGTTGACAAGAGATGCAAGACACAGAGAAGGGTGGAGCTCAGATTGTTCATGCTGGTTACTGGCAAAGATAGTCCCAAGGCTGGGACAATGCTCCTTGATCAGTACATGCTAGGAGCAAGAAAGAGACAGAGTCTGCCAACAGGTCTGGTCTCTCTCACTGCATGGGTACCCATTGTCCAAACATCATTAAACTGATATCTGGTAAGATGCCATCCATGAGCAGAGATAGTTTGCTCTGATATTTTGGCATATGCTCTGGCTTTTTGACCATGATTGGAAGAATAAGTAAGAATGAACATTGAGTGGAAATAAGAAACGATCAGACTTAAACACCTAATCCAAAGTCAACAACAACAGAATCAATACCCTATCTACAACAAGCTGTACACAGAGGGCGACAGTTACACTAGCACTCCAGGGGGCAAAGAAAGAGATATGGGACACATGCTGAGAAAAGAGGTGGAGGGAGGACAACCCTGGTGGTGGGAATAGCCCAGATTCATTGTCACTATGTACCTTAAATATTATTGTGAAAGATTTGTCATTCACTTTGATCATAGTAACAATTGTTAAAAAAAAAAAAAGAATACTGTGAATGAGCAAAATGAGCAAGAAAAAGAAAATTGTATATTTCTTTTTTCAGGGTGTCTAGAAACATTTTTTTGGTTATACCTGGCAATGCTCAAGGCATACTCCTTGCTCTGTACTCACTAACTCTCCTAGCAGTGCTCAGGGGAACATATTAGGTGCTGGGGATTAATTCTGAGTTGAGCACTTTCAAGACAAGCACTTTATCTGCTATACACCAGCCCTTATTTATTTGCTTGTTTGTTTATTGTTTTTTTGGGTCACACCTGTTGTTAATTATTCCTGACTCTGTGCTCAAAGTTACTTCTACAAGGCTCGGAGACCACATAGTTAGGATACCAGGGGTCAAACTGAGGTTATACTTATATAAAGAAAGTTTCCAACATGTGTACTATCTCTCCAGCCCTAAATTTTATTTTTAATTTTTAAACTTTATTGATTGATTGATTGATTAATTGATAGGTGTTGAGGCCATTCCCAGCAGCAGTGCTTATGAGTTACTTTTGGCTCTGCACTCAGAAATTACCCCTGGCAGGCTGAGGGACCATATGGGATGCTTTAAATTGAACTGGGTCCCTCCCAGTTAACTGCATGCAAGGCAAACACCCTACCACTATGTATCTTTTTGGCACCCTAAAACTTTTCTTATTCAAAGAATTGATATTTGTCTGCTCTAATATAGAGAGGTAAACAGGATTTGATCATGAAGATCCCGTGATTTCTTGGGGCTGAAAAGATAGCAAAGGAACTGTGGTACTTATCTTGCAATGGTAGACTTCAGTTCAGTCCCTGGGATTGCATCTGAAACTTTGAGAACTTCTAAATCTCTGAAAACAGAGTTAGGAGTAAGCCCAGAGCACCATCATTTAGTACTTCCAAACAAACAAACAAAAATATTGTTCTGGCCATACTTGGGATATTAATCTTCTAATTGACAGTTCTGAGAATTCTTCAAAACTAGAGATCATTTTCGGATTTCTTATATTTTTTTCTTAGTGGGGAGAGAATTCCCCTAGATGAAGTCTAGGGAAGAAGGCTGGAGCTTGTTTTCTGGTTTCCAGCACTGACACAAAATTTATGGTAAGAAGAAGATTATCAAAGCTCTTCATGCAAGTCTTATTGCTGACCTGGAGGAACTGACTCCCCATTATGAAGGTACACTGTCTGACACTGTGCTAGAAGAATCCTTTAAAAATCCTTTTGAGACCTGGGAAGATCATTAAAATATGGAAGAAATGGAACTGGAAAGCTAGTACATATGATACATTCTACCCAGCTTCTAAACCTGGCATCCTATGTGGCCCCCAAGCACCACCTGGAATGATCCCTGAAAGCATATCTAAAAGTAAGCCCAGAAAACAGTTATGTATGGCCCCACCCAAAAAAAAATAAATATAAAATGAACACTCCTTTACAGTCACATTATAGTTTTGAACTTACTGCAATAACTAAATGTCCTAAAATAATGTCAGAATTCATTCCTCGGCAACAATCATGAGGGAAGTTAAATCACACATCAATGCCAGTATGCTAGCTAAGTTTATTGGCTGGCCAGTCTCCTTCATAGGGAAGCTGGAAATGATTCATTCAAATGGGAAAATGTTTATTCTTTCAGATGAAAACAAAAGGAAAAAAAATGGAATCATCGAGTTAATGGAGCTGCTGAGTTGATAGAATTGATGTAGAAATTTCTGGAGTCATGGAAATAAATGGAAAAGTAATAGTCAAGGCAACCATTATGTGTGACTCTCTAAAGAAGATAACAATCCTTTTGATCTTGGACTTTACAATGAATCCATGAAAAGTATTTGAGTTTCTTCAATTTTTTCTTTTGGGAATTGGGGAATCTGATTGATCACTAATCATAGAGCTGGAGCCAGAGCAAAACAGGTAGGCTGACCCAGTTTGATCCTTAGTGTCCCATATGATGTTCTGAGTCTACAATGAGTAATTTCTGAGTGCAGATTCAGGAATAGTTTCTGAGCCCCACCGAGTATGGCCCCCCCCCAACAAAGACCTACATAGTAAACTATCAAAGAAGACTCATTGTGAGCTCAATAGGGAGAACTTGCTGAAATTTATAATATTTAATTTTATCTTTAATTTTATTTATCTCGATTTATTAGAGAGTTCATTTATTATTTCTTAAGCCCTAATTTTTTTAAAGAGTATACTTCTCAGGAGGCCAAAGAGATAACACAGTATGCAGGATGGATGGTGGATGGAATCCTGGCATCCCATATGGTCCCCCGAGCCTGCCAGGAGCAATTTCTGAGCACAGAGCCAGGAGTAACCTGTGAGCACCACCGCGTGTGACTCCAAAAAAAAAAAAAGTATACTTCTCAGGGCCGGAGCAGTGGCGCAGGGAGTAAGGTGTCTGCCTTGCGTGCGCTAACCTAGGACGGACCTTGGTTCTATCCCCCAGCTTCCCATACGGTCCTCCAAGCTAGGAGTGATTTCTGAACGCATAGCCAGGAGTAACCCCTTAGCGTCACTGGGTGTGGCCCAAAAACAAAACAAACAAACAAAAATAGTATACTTCCCCAATATATGGTCAAATCAGAAGTAAAACAAATTTTAGAATTTAGTGACCTTGTTAATTAAAGTTAAAATAATAAAAATATAACGTCAGGCACTTTAAAGGATTCTGTAAGCAAACTGAAGACCAAAAATGACAAGAGAGGGATCTACTTATCCAGAAGGCATTATATGGTATAAATAGGAGAGGGCTTGACAATACCCTCAATATAATATGAGTTATCTGTTCACCATAATGACATTGGACCACATTCCTGAGAACACAGTCCTCTTCAAACAGTCCTATGCTTTTCTCTTCTAAAATCTATTTCTAATATTCCAACCAACAAGTTTCCTCTTTGCACATGAACTGGCCCACATCATGTCCTGAAATGGTGATATCCATTCTCTAAACCAGGGGTCCTCAAACATTTTAAACAGGGGGCCAGTTCACTGTCCTTCAGAATGTTGGAGGGCCAGATTATAGTAAAAACAAAAATCATGAACAAATTTCTATGCACACTGCATATATTTTATTTAGAAGTGAAGAAACAAAATGGGAATAAATACAATATGTTGCCCGCGGGCCATAGTTTGAAGACCAGTGCTTGACTGTAGTCTTCTTCCTTTCAATGATAGCTGAAGGCTCACTCTTCTAAGAAATCTTTCTCAGTTGTGCTTCCCTAGACATAAAGTAAAATAGAGTAACTCTCCACTTCTCTTCCAGAGCCCTGACATTTACAGTTCTTAAAGTCTGACTTTCTGATGCCATTTTGAGACCTCCTGGACTGACATGCTCACCTGAGTAGATCATTCTAATCAATCCAGCATGGCACCTGGCTTCTGATAACAGAACAAGCTTGTTGATGGACTCTAAGCCAGCTGGCTGTATTACTCCTTCTATGAACCCTTCCTAGTGGAGAAATACATGGAAACAATAAAATGATATGAGGCTTTGGCTGAGAAATATAGTCTCTTGCTGGGTTCTGATTATGGTCTGGAAACAAGTGGTTTTCACTTGAAAAAGCTGATTTTCACAATCCAGGTGTTTGGCAACAAATGAGTGCCTAAAGAAACTGTTGTATATCTACATAATGAATATAGAGATATTAGGAAAGTGAAGTCGTTAATTTGCTTATACATGGATGAGCACTGAAATTATTATGCTGAGCAAAATGAAATAATCTCATTCATCTGTGGTATATAAGAAAAATTAAAGTATGGTAATAATATCCAGAGACAACAGAGATGAGGATTAGAAGAACTGGTCCATGATAGGAGACTTGTCACAAAGAACATTGAGTACAATTAGAGTAAAGAAGGGTCTACTTTGACAATGATAGTTGGAACTAATCACTTTGAACAAGAACTGGGTGCTGAAGAGAGATGAAGTCACATGCATGGAACCTTTCATTCACAAGAGGGCAAACCACAGTTTCAAAAAGAAAAAAGAGAGTGATAAAGAGAGAAGCAAAATTACTTTCCCTGAGACAGGCAGAGGTGTGGAGTTGGGCAAAATGGGGAAAATTGATCGTGGGAAAGTTGCTCTGGTGAAGGGCAGTGTATGAACAATTTTGTGACCACAATACTTAAGTAAATCAATTATGTTTTTAAAATAAGAAGACCAATAAAAGAGAGTTCGTTTTCATTCAGGGAGTTCCTGTCTCCTCTCTGTGTTATGAACTTCTTTCCCATGCCCTGATCTGTCCCCCACCCAAGTCCCAATAACATCAAGAAAGAGATGTAGGTGAGGGCAGTCCCTTACTCATCAAATACTAGGGTCCTTCTCAGTATTTCATTGATCCAGACTCATGCAGAACAGTAGCTAGGGGTACTGGTTGTACTAGAAGCTGAGAAAGAAGATTCCCCCCAATTATGACAAACAGTTTTTGTAGGTACTGAAGCAATTTTGTGCATGTTACCTGATCTGAATAACCAGAGCCTTTTAAGATAGTCTCCTTCTCTCTTGTCAAGATTAATTATATTTCTTGTGGCCAAATAACTAGATTTATACCTGGTAGGACCCCTTTGAAAAGTAAAAGGTCAATAAGGGAGGGGGATATTGGCTGCATGCTGGGAACGGGGGTGGAGGGAGGACAACTTTGGTGGTGGGAATTCCCCTGATTCAATTTCAATATGTACCTAAAATATTACTTTGGTCAAAATAAAAATTATTATTATAATAAATAAAAAGAAAAGTAGAAGGTCATTTTTCTCTGAGACTTTGGTGAAAGGCTTAGACTTTGTATGGACAAGGCTAGCACTAGAGCTGCAAGGAAGAGAGAGCAAGCAGAGATGAGAAAGGATAAAATAGACAATGGGAACTGGACACACCCTCCTGAGAAAGTCAGTATACTTGAAAACATTTTATTTTTATAGATTAAACCCTGACCTCCAAAGTTTAGGGTGGTGAATTTTCTTTGCATGTCCACATGCATTCCCTAAAGGCATTGTTGTTAATAGAATTATTTCTATTTAATTACAATCTGGGGTCTGTTTTTATCACTGGGTACAGGTTGACCAACCTATTTCCCCTTTAATAAGACTATTCTCATGATTCTTCTAGCAGAGAACTAGCAAACATAATGGGAGTTTCCCATAATGCTCATCCCAGTGGGGGAGAAAGGAATTTACCTTTAATGATGTTTGATCTAAGGATGTGACTCTCTGGAGGAAGAGAAGGAGGCAAGCAGAGAGGGCATGAAATGAGCAGAGAAAGTAAGGAGCTACTGAAGAGAAATGTGAGACTCTGGGCTAGGTGGGCAGGATCAGCCGAGGAAAAGGAATACATAAGAAAAGATGGGGATAGGGAGTTTAGCCTCAAAGATCTCTAGGCAAAGTCCTCAAAAGTGCCACACACAACACACAACAACACACAACTACTCTAAATTTTGGATTTACCCTTATGCCTTGAGTCAGCAAGTGGATATTTTTCATCAAACTCAACTTGTCGCAGGCATCTTACATTCTAATGACTCTACCTTTCCTTCTCACCTGATTACTGAGAGATGAAGAATTCTTTAGCCAGAATACCTCACAAGGCACTGAAGCCCCTATCTGAGAACCCAAACAAACCCAACAATGGAGAGATGTTTGGTATTCAGGTATTTGGGTATTCAGGTGTGCCAGGGAAAGGAGGTGTGAGGTGGATGACCAGATGGTTGGGTTGGCACCAGCAACGTCTTCAACCAGGACATAGAAACCCCACCTGCAGTTTCTTCATAATCTAGCCTCTTGTCTTCCAGTCGAAAGAACTGAGGTGAGAAGAGATCAATGTGTAATGCAAGAGAGTGATCCTGTTAACCACAAAGCAGGGCCTTCCAGCCTGTCAGCCCTGGGGCACTCATCCTGCCAGTAAGGCAAATGCAACTCCCACAATTGCTCGATTTAGAGATCCTGTGGAGGAGTCTCCCTGATCCCTTGAGACCCACGAGGCTATTTCTAGCTGTCCGGTTGTCTCTTCTCTGCCAGAATTTGGCTAGCAAGACAACTAAAGAGTCCTGGTGGTTGGTTTTCTCCACTCTAATGTTCTCTTTTCCTAGCCCCAAATCTTTCTACCTAAAGCAGGAGCCCAGAAATCCAAAGACAAAGAGCCTGGGTTTCAGACATCATCTCAACGACCTCATTTAAGCCAAGACCATAGGCTCTTTGGTGGCAGGGTATGGTCAGAGGTGGTTTCAAACTTGACTCCATAATCCTGAACTCTTGTAGTTTATCCATGCATATAGTTCCTTGTTATTTCATTTGAGTGGGGGTAAAGCTTCCAAGAAGTTTGATGGCTATTGGGACCACTCCTGGAGGGTTTGATGCTAAGACCCTGATTTGGGTCATATCTGGTGGTAGCCTGGGGACCTCTGGGCTATATTTGGCAATGCTTAATGGCATTACTAAAGTTCAAAGTTTACTTGGTCCATGTTAACCTCTGTGCTATCTATAACTCAGCTCTCTTGTTCTCTTATCCCCAAAGCCTGTTCTAATGAGTGAACTAGCCAGAACTAACCTCAGGAATAAATAGTTTTCCTTACACTCCTCCCCTCTCTTATCAGCTTGCTTCTATCCCTGATACTGGTAGAGACTGATTGGGTGAAATGGGTCCTCCACTGGTGTTGCAGCATGTCAGGCAAAAGGCCTTGATCCTCCTGGCTGTGGTATTGTTAGGGTCTGAAGACAAAGGACAAGACAAAACAACTAAAGTAAAGCAAAGCAAGACTTTATTCCATCTACCAACAGCTGTAAATTGACTGACTAGGGCCACCTCCCATGGGAGGAAACACCTCTGAGGGATAGTAATCATCTTATATTGGGTTTACACAGGGAAGCTCATTGTTGGGAAATGGAAATTTAGCCTTAAATGGGATGGTCAGCTGCCTTAGGCAGTTCCTTGTGGTTTATAACTGGATCTTGCTTATGCCATGGAAAAGCAGAACTTACTCTCAAGAACCAAGGAACTAAGCTTCAAGGTTTTTCTCTGATTCAGAGGCCTGGGCAACTCAGAAAAGTTTATTGAAACTCTTGGTGTCTTCATTTTTCCTTGGTAAATTGGAATAGTGAAGAGCAGCTTGCGCTGACTATAGCTCAAAGATCAAATACCCTCCGTGGCTTTGTATACTACAACACCATCATGTTATGCCAGTTACATTTGTCTTCAGCCTATTCCAGAAGGTCCTTTCCTCCTCAATGGTGGAATTCTTGGAAGAGCCAGGATGACCGCTAAGCTAAGTCAGACCCAGCAAGTAAGGTTGGACTTGCAAGTTGGACTCTTCAGTTTCCGCTCATCAAGGGCAGACTCAGAATTGAGGTGACAGAAGAAAACAACAGTTGCCTTTGTGCAAGTTGGTTGCAAGTTGATGCTTTGAAGTGAATAGAACAGTGAGGAATTAGGAGTGAAGCTATGACAAGAGTAAAAACTGGAGAGATGGAGTGATTTTAGGGGATCATTGAATCTCTTCTGAATCCTCTACTTGTATCCACATCCAGATCTTGTGGAGCTATATTATTTTATTTGCTCCAGTCTTTTGCTTTGTTTTGTTTTGGTTTTGGGGGGTTACACCCAGCAGTGCTCAGGGTTTACTCCTGGCTCTATGCTCAGAAATTGCTCTTGGAAGACTTGGGGGACCACATGGGATGCCAGGATTTGAACCACTGTCCTTCTACATGCAAGGCAAATGTTCCACCTCTATGCTATCTCTCCAGCCCCAGTCTTATTTTATTTCTGGCTTCAGACTTACAGTTTGAGGTCAAAGCTGCACTGTTATTTTGAAGTAAGGAATCATTAACCCATAATGCATTACGAGGATAAATAGCTTCATGGCATAAAATGCAAAATCTCACCAAAGTCCTACTTGAAAAACATGGAGGCATTTGCCTGTTCTTGCCAAATATATATTTGGAATCTGATACTCTCTGCTCTTCTCCTGCAGGACAAGCTAGGTCTTGGCAGGAACCAACTTCGCAGTTAACACCCTACCACCACCACCTCCCGATTCATATCATGGACTGACCATTCACTCCTCCTATTTTATGACCAATGCCTTTTGGGTGAAGCTCAGAAATTAGCACCTCTAAAAAGATGTCATCAAAAGATAGGACAGTTTGTATAAGAACAGATGTCCTTTATCCCCCACTTTCCCATTTCAGGGGCTGCAGAATTGCATGCCCAGTAGAAGGCAGAATGAATGTGAAGGGAGTAAACTGGAAGGTAGAAGGAAGGCCAGTACTCTGACCCTTGACTGAGCTGGATTCAGACTCAGGGAAGAAGAGCTGTTCCTCACAGTCCAGGTGGGACTCTGCTGCTTTGTATTTAAGGTAAGGAGAGATGGCTGAGAGCATAAGAGTTTGTATGCTCTGGCCCTGGATTATACATAGTAGTAGTGCAGGACCCAGCTCAAGCTTCCAGGGTGGATGAGGAGCCAAGCAAGAATTTCAGTCCTGAGAACCTGGCCAGCTCTGTGATTTGTGATGACACCTTTCCCCCACCTGCCCAGTCTAAGCTCTGTGGTTCTGTCCTTGTTAGCTCCCTGATGGAGAGGAGTGTCAGCTTCCCCAACTCCTCACGTCCTAACCACCAGCTTCTGGGTCAGTCACAGACCTGGCCAAGTGGCAATGAACCCAATCTGTGAGGAGCCAGAAGGTCGTAGTCTTTCCAAAGCACATTTTCTAAAGCTTGACATCTCCCTCCATGTGCTTTATTATGGTATGACTTTTTCCTCACTGCTTTTTAAAATGCAAATCCTTCTGAGCAGGGGAGCAATGCCAAACCATCCACATCTTAGGATGGCTGAGTTTCTGACAGGTTCTGGAAGCAGGTATTCACAGGCAAGGGCTGGAGAAGCAGGAAAGTTCTGGACCCTGAGCAGGGAAGTATAAATTGGGAGAAGGAGGATGCTCGGGAAAGAATGAAATGGAAGGACCAGAGACCAAATCTTGATTGCAGAAGATTAACATAATAGGGCATGAAAATTGGAGTTTTAGGATCGGGGTTCAGCTGTTAGCCCTATCTCTTCCTTAGCTAAGGTTTCTTTGTGCCTCAATTTCATCATCTATAAATGAAATTAATTATGCCTCCCTTGCTTTCTCCCTTGCCTCCCAGGGTTGCTATGGGGACACAATTAGGAGAAGTGCTTTGCAAGTGTGAAAGGCATTCCAATGTCAGTTATTGTTACTTGCAAGCCTCCCCCTTCACCCTGACCCCACCCCAGTCCACTTCTTCCTCTATGCTGGTCACTACATAAAATTGGTTGGCAGAGCTGCAGGCCTGCTGGTGGTTGCTAGGGGTCACCATGGCCAATGCTTCTTCAGACCAGATCTTTGTGAAAACCCATGTGTTGAGGCCCCAGTGTCAGACTGGGAGGCAGTGTCCATGTTCACAGACAGCAGACCCTCAGCAAGCATTATTGTTGTTGATGTTGTTGTGCAAAACAGGAGGGGTGACAGAAGGGAGCCCCAGGGGGTGTAAATGCCTTGGCCTTGAGCCTCCTCTCCAAAGGGCTTGATCTGTCTGCTTAAGGCAATGGCTGAAGGATATAGTCAAGCTGCCAGTCCTCAGAGCTGGGAAAAGCAGAAAGGTTGCCAAGCTGAAGTGTGTAGCCAGCCACATGGGCATCTCTGGGAAGGGAGACTAAGTCTCAGGCCCAACTCTAGGGCTGATCAGAAACACAGGGGATGGATGTTTTCTTATTCCTCCAGATTTGTGCTCCAGGAAAACTTTTGAAGCAAGGACCAGACACCAGTAGCCCCCCCTGTGCCATGCTATCTGAGCATCCCTCTGTATGCAGGAAGACAGGTTTGGTTTTTTTTTTTTTTAAACTACTTCACTGTGACTGTTGCTTCCTAAACTGAAATACCCATCAAAGCTCTGTATGTTGAGATGTGCTGCAGAGTGTGTTATGAATTTTGCTTAGACTTAACTAAGCTTTAGCTTCTGTACTTTGCGTGCTTGAGAAGTTTAGTTACAGGCTGCAATTATAAGGTAAAAAGACTAGGCCTGAAAAGGCAGTTAATTCCTGGAGCCAGACCTTAGGGGCAGACCATCAGGCATACCACATCCCCTCCCTTCCCCTAGCTGACCCTCAAGATAGCTTATAAGAGCATTCCAGCACAAGATATCTTAGAAGGTCACAAGAGGGAGGGACCAAAATGGCCAAGTGCCATATGGCAGATGGCCCTTGAAGATTAGAAAGGGGTGACATACAGGTAGATGCACCCAGGCCTAGTCTTATTAAGATTTGATTGGATTCCTCCTTGGGGTTCATTTTGAAATGATTGGATCCCGCCTTTATGTGAAAATGCTTGCCCTAGACCCTGGGTCCTATGTAAACTTGTTAAGAAAACTGCTTGGGGTCTGACTTAAGAGCTGTGACAGAAAGAGGCAGGCCCCAGCACACTGGTTTGAGTAAAGCTTCACTTGCTTATTGTATCATCCAGGACTCTTGGCTGCCTCATTTGGTAAGAACCACATGGGGTCCTTAACATGTACAAGTTCAAGACACAATAGTTTTCCTCTCTACCAGAGTAAAGTATTCCTATTTGGCAGGGTTATTGTTTGTTTTGTTTTGTTTTTGAGTATTCTAGGCCTATCAATTGCTTTTCGTATAAATTAATGGTAGTGGTATTTTCAGATAAAAAAACTTTATCAAATATCTCCATGCCTTGCTTCCCTCATCCCTTCTAAACACACACACACACACACACACACACACACACACACACACACACACACACAGTGATTCTATGAGATAATCTGTTGACTATTTCAGGACACTAATTTGGGTATGTGATAGATTAAAAAAAACCATTCAGGGCTGAAGCAATAGCACTGCAGGTAGGACATTTGCCTTGCGAATGATCTACTCAGGTTCAATTCCTAATATTCCATATGGTCACCCAAGTCTCCCAGAAGTAATTTCTGAGTGCAATGCCAGGAATAAGCCCTGAGCATCACCAGGTGTAGAAAAAAATAAAATGAACAGATCACTGGGGATATTTAGGAAGTGCTTTCAAAGTTAAATTTTAATTAGACAGCATACTGTTGAGTTCACTAGAAATTACTTTTTATATTCAGTTTGCAGAAAAAAAGCAATGAAATATGGGAACTCGATGTAAGTAAGAAAAAGGGAGATGGTCCCTGAGCTTAGCATTCACTTCGCACCCAAACTTGATCTCTACCACCACAGGGTTCCCCAAAAACTGCTAAACTGCTAAGAGTGTCACCAATCACCAAGTGGAGAATAACTTTTCAACATTGGCAGTATGGCCTCCAAACAAACAAAAAGAGGTTAATTTTTCCTGCTTAAAAAATATACAGACTTTATTGCTCAGTGGATAAAATTACTCTGTGAAAACACTCAATACTGCAATTACATAATACTGCAATTTTGCCTTCTATTAAAATGGTTGTGTGTTTTATCTGGGCAGATAGAAGCAGGGAAATAATGGAGTTGGGGGAGTCAGAAAGGCAGTACAGTAGGCAAGACATTTGTTATGCATGCAATTGTGACTCAGGTTCAATTCCTGGCACACCAGGTGTGATATTCCTGGTTGCAGAGCCAGAAGTTAACTCTCGACACCATCAGTGTGACCCATCTTCTCCCGGGGCAAAAACCCCCCAAAAAACAAAATGAATAATAAAGAGGTCCAAATATGGATTGTCTAATTTATGGTTTGGGAGCTCAATACTATACCTCCTGGTAATGTCTCGTCTTCCTCAGATCTTTCAGCCTTTATATACATGAAGCAGTCACACTCTTTCATGAAGCAAACGAGGTCTTTGAGATTGTACTTGTCTAGGAACATTTTCTATCACTTCCTCTCCTGTACTCCTCTCTGTTTCTTAAATGTATTTTTCTTTTTTCTGTGTTTCATCATCTATCCTTCCTTTGGCCTGGAATTCTCCAGCCTGAATCAGTCCTCCTGTCCATAGTAATACTAGCAGCTGATGGTCTGACATCTATCATAGTACATACCAAAGTATAATGAACTGTTTCTATGCATCCTCCATTAGAATGGAGACACTCCCAGGCCAGAGAATGAATACCTTTAATTTAGTTTCATAGTTTTCAGTTACAGGCCTGACAATTGGCATGTGCTCAATAAAACTTAATAGGATTCATTGTGTGCAGCACCCCATTCTTTCCCCAAAAGATATACCATAGAAATAAGGGAAAACAGCAGGGTACTCACTTCCAAATGACAGAAATATTTTTTATCAAGACATAATCCATGTCCCCCAAACACTGCTAGATATGACCCTGCAGGTTATCCAAAGACTTGATGGTCTCCATACTCCAAGGCTGCGAAGCTCTATATACTCTGGGTTTAGCATTGAGTTCTCCAATTACCAGCCTCTGAGCATCACTGGAAGTAGTCCATGGGTCCTACTGAACACTATATGGGAGGTCCACTTCCTTAAAAAAATGATGTGTGTATTAAAGAAGTTAATCTAAATATGAAATTGTATCTTTGGTCCTAGGAAGGTCATTAATTTTAACCACTTTTATTCATTATTCTTTTTGTTTGTTTGTTTTTGTGGGCCACACCCGTTTGATGCTCAGGGGTTACTCCTGACTAAGTGCTCAGAAATTGCCCCTGGCTTGGGAGGACCATATGGGACGCTGGGGGATCGAACTGCAGTCCTTCCTTGGCTAGCGCTTGCAAGGCAGACACCTTACCTCTAGCCCCTATTCATTATTCTTAAGCAAAACTGATTAAACATTAGAATCTTTGAAGTCATGCTGCAGTAAAAAATAGCTCCAAAAATATGGACTTCTTATGATAACAGTTCATTTACTATACCTCATATAGGCACTAACTCCAGCATGACTTCATGAATGTTAGTTATCTGCACTGTCTGAGAAAAATTTCACTTCCTAGGGCTTCAACATCTGGAGTACCAGGGCTTTATTGATGGAAAATCGGGTATAGGAATCCTCTGTGTTCCAAGAGAAAGAAGATTTTACTTTGGTCCTCAGCTAAGTCATCAGACTAGTCACACAGCTCCACTTTAGGGTTAAAAGATAAGAAAATGTGGGAAGCTGAGAGAAAAAAGAGAAAATAAAAACAGGTAACATACATACATACATACATATATAAGGACCAAGCATGTTCAGGATATTGAACTAAAAACTGAGAAAATGGATAAGTAAAATAAATTAATATGGATTTCTCCCATCAAAGCTAAAGAATTATAGGAAATTAGAGTATATATGCTTAAAAAATGACAAGGTAGAGTATACTGCCAATTTATCCACTTCAGTTATAATTTCATCATGCAACCTGGTTCCATTCATTCTCTTTAACACAACACCCATGTCTTTGTAATAATCCTCAAATCACATAATTCCAGGAGAATTTTTCTTCCACATTACTTCAGAATTACTGCAGAATCCTCTGCTTGCTCCACCCTCTTCTGATTCCTTGCCTTATTCTTCCTTTCCTTCTCTGGATGGACCATAGTCCTTCCCTCAATCATCTTGCCTAATTTTTAATCCCTCAGGGAAGCTGACCACGAACTATGAAAACTAAGCCTCATCTTATCTTGCAAGACTGAGAACAAAGCCCAACCCTTTTCTGACATTAGGGAACTCTGAGCTATGGAAACTCTAAAATATCCCCAGCAGAATGTCAAAAGCACCATAAAAATCTATAAACATTTTCTTACTTTGAATCCTTCTGTCTGTTTCAGGGCACATGGCACCATGGAGGAGAGTTGAGGCCTGTTTTCTATCTTTCTCTTCTAATTCTACACTCAGCTTCCCTTCTCGCCCCCCCTCTGCCAATTGTCTAGTGACCTTCTGTCGCTGTAAGTTAGTCAGGCTTATATCTCTAGCTGCACCTTGCAAGCAGTTTCTTGCAAGCCGCCTAACTCTTCTTTTCTACCCAATAAACAACCTGTCCTGAGTCCCCTTTCTCCTTAGATGACCTGTGCACAAAAGGAACCAAGAGCATTGCTCTGGCCAACTGGTCCAGGCAGCAAGGTAAAAAATGATTTGTGAGATCCCAGAGTCCAGAGCTGTTCTAAGCAAGGCTAGGGAGATCTGGCCAAGCCACACAGCCAGCTGGTCCTCTTGGCTCTTGGTCACTGTCAGCTTTCAAACGTGTATTGGTCTGGAATATAAATGCACGTGGAAGGGATGGAGTGGGAGAATAAAGTCCACAGAGAGGCCCCCTCCCCTGGTATTTCTTACACCAATGAGCAGTAGACACCAAGAGGAATGTTGATAGAGACTCATAAATTAAGTTGTACTGATCCACTGTCCATTTCTTCTATTAACAGTGCTTTTTCCTGGTTTGTTTCTATGCACATTTCATCTGTGGCAGGTTCAGAAATGATTGATTTTCAGAAGGAATTTCTTAGAAAGGACCCTAGATAATGCAAGGGCATCAACTCAAATGCTTGAATTTTAGGCCTCTGGGATGACATCACTGATAAATATATTTTCATGAGTAAGAACTTGTGGTATGACTCAGAGTACAAGCATAGTGAGGCATGTACCCTCTAAAGTGGCATATCTGAGGTTGATGGGGAAGAAAATGTCAAGAAATTGGTAATTTGCTACAATATAGAAAAAAAAAACATTTTTTTATTTAAAAAGAAAACAATGAGCTTCTAATTTGTGACTTCAACTAAGGAAAAAAGAAGCTAGAAATATCTGAAGAGGTGTCAGGGGTGGATGAGTTTCAAATCTATCATGCAAATGAATAGTGTAGGGTACATAAAAATAATACACCTGAAAAATGACTTAATTTTTGTGATATCAAACTTTCCTGGAGAATAAGGTGAAAGTGACTTCCTTTGAAATGTGTCTCTGTAGTCACAGAGACATCTCAATGAACTGAGTTCATGTTTGGTATCAAGTAGCCCCAGGATTCTACTTCTGGTACCATATGGTCCACTGAGATAGCCCTGACTATTTCACACACACATCCCAAGAAAACCCCACAAAATAAATAAATCAAATAAAAATGAATTTTTTCTTGTCAAATGCTAAATAAACAGTCTCTTAAAGGAACTTCCATGATTCATGAGATGTGATCATGCCACCTCTTTGGGGCTTTCATTGTTCTTTGAGAACTCTTCCACTGGACAGCTTCTCCATCTTATCAAACTGCTCCTTAATCTGGAGCCTGTGACTCTAAATTTGTGCCTCTGTTTTGGGGAGGTTGATAGAGAAGAAAGACAGATAAATAAAAAAAATGGCCTTAAAATGGTTCTGTTTAAGAATACTGTTGGAGAGGGTCTCACAAAATACCTGAGAGATGTTTGTTGAAACAAGACAAAGATCCCCAAATCCTCTCCTATCCACCATGGCTCCTGCATCCACCTCACTTACTATGTCCCCACCCTGGCATTCCAGTGCTCTTTTCTTTGTAGTTGTTCCATGCCCTAACTTTCAAGACAGAGAGCTCTCATTGATCCAAAAGAGATCCCACAAGACATAGTGCCGATGTACAAGTTGGTTGCCCATATCTTGTGGAGTCATCCTAGTATGACCTCAGTCTCACTGGGCTATTCTATCCTTCATGCATTCACTCCTGGACTCAGACCCTTCTTTTCTCAGCCCAGTTAGGCCAGAGCTCAGGGCCCACACTACAAAAGGCAGGCAGGATGAGGGCAGAGCTCCAGAGCAGAAATGTCCCTTGCTAGACAAAATACCAGGAGAGGGCACAGATGAGATCCATGCCCATTCTGTCCTCCAGGAACTGGCAGTCACAGCCCCATTTGAACCAGAACATAAATTTCAGTGGTAACAGGTAACCAGGGAGAAAAAAAATAAGAGGATTTTTGAGGTTGGAGGGATGCTACTAGTCTTCCCAGTCTTTCCTCCCATGTTTATCCTCTATCTACTTTACCTTCTTTCCTTCTCTCTTCTTTTTTATAATTTGGTTTGGGGGCATACCCAGAAATGCTCAAGGCTTACTTCTGGCTCTACACTCAGTGATCTATCCTGGCAGTGATGTATGGGAACATAGGAGGTGTCAGGGACCAAAAATAAATCAACCAAGTGCAAGGCAAGCACCCTACCTGCTGTATTATGGCTCCGGCCCTTCTTCTCTTTCTTCTTGGTGAACCATCAATGTATATCTGTAGTATAAGTACATAAAATGTAGACGAACATTTATTACATTTTTGAATATACATGAAAAGCATACATATGGACATGAACATGTGTATGCATTTCTATGCTACTTACACAAAGAGACTGGGCTGAATTTGAGAGGTAGCAGTAGCCCAATACAAAGCATACCACTTATTCAATGATTACCAGGTTCTCCCAAGTTACCTTTCTGCGGTTTTGTCTTTGAAGCAGGTCTACCTTCTCCCATGAACCCCAGGTGCAGAGAAGATGAAGTATGTGTCAACTCTAATCTCTGTGCTTCATGTATTGGTGCATGGCCCCCCACCTCTGCTTTAGGAGGATTTGCAATGGCCCAGGCATATGCTTCTCTGCACTCACTCTGTCCTCTGCCACACACAAGAATCTTTCTTCCTATTCCTCACCCCAGTAGCAGCCAGGCTTGGCCCTCTCACAGCCTCTGAGTGTGCTCTTAGAAGCTGAATGTCTTAGATCAAGTAGGCAGCTCCTATCACTGAAATACCAGAGAAGAAATAGAGGGTGAATTTGCCAAAGGGATGATAGAATCCAACTTGGAAATCTAGGCAGTTGGAATCAAGTTAGTCATGTTCCAGCTATTATGCATGCAACAAATGTCTGATCTATTTTTTTTTTAAAAATTTACTTTGGAGGGTGGTAGGGAATGGAGTACAAAGATGACTTTAAAAAAAAATAAAAACAGTTCTCCAAAATGTTACCTGCATAAAGAATGAACAAATGTCAGGGACAGGCACATCTTGGAATGAACTTCAAGTGAACTGATGGCAGGCCTTGCCATTCTGAAAATATAAAAATTAAATGCTGCCAGGGCTCAGAGCAGACCATGCGTTTGCATCTTATTTAAATAATGTGCAAGAATCTTTGGTTGGGGTTGGTAGGGGGAGTTTTTAGCCTTGTCAAAGAACTTTGGAAATAATGAGAGAGCTTCTGCCAATGGATGCTCAAGGGACCATATCACCTGGCTGCTCAAATCCAGCCAGATAGCCACAGTGAGATACCCCCATACCTATGCAAAAGGGTCTTTTATACATTGCCAATGAGGTCCCACCACTCAGAAGCATTTTTGAGGTGCACTCTGTTGAGAATGAGTTTAAATTGTTGTACTGAATATTAGTTATAAAGTCCTTGATGTTGCATGGAGTCGAACTGGTGCCTGATGCCCCTTTAGACAAGCGGGTCTGAGGGTATCAGGATAATGGTGAGGAAACAAACCACAGTCCATTAGTAGATTTCAGGAGACATGAAGCTTTATTATAAGGCCCTACCCACCATGTGCATATCTCACATGGCTTCTAAGCTAAACAGCCTATTTCCTGCTCTTGAGTTATCTTGTTTCTCATCTTTCCATGCTGCCTCTTCCTTGCAGAGCCTCTGTTGCTGACTCCATCTCCACCCCTGCGGCAACGCCTTTTTTTTTTTTTTTTTTTTTTTTACCAACCATAGACCCCTCCCAGGTCTAGGTTGGTCTTGTTGAATCTTTGATTTTGGTGTGTAACTTTGATTTTCTAGGATTTTGTGAAGTTTTTAAGTTTCACATTTTGTGTTTTTCTGATATTATTTTATTTTTATATTAGCTAGTTTTTCCCTAACTGCCCAAGGCCCTGGATAGGCAAAAGCTAGCCCTTACAGCCAGGCAGATTCCCCAAACCTAAGGTAGCCTGGCCCCTGATGATAAGGAGAGCCCAAGCACACTTGACAAATATTTCCCTGACAGGAAATTTAAACTTATACAATCTGTGTAACCTATGTTGGAATGGATATTTTGACATAGTATGTTCTTAGTTTTTAATAGGAATAGTGATTTCTTAGTAATAGATGGGATTACAACTTTAGTCAAAAGCTGCAAATTCAAGGTAAGAAAGACTAGGCCTAAGAAAACAGCTGATTCCTGGAGCCAGGCTATAAATCAAAAAAGACATTCCAAGGAATGCAAGGACATCTTGCTTTCCATCAGATACCTTGAAGAGAGGTGGAACCAACGATCATCTTACATTCCAACATCTCATTAATAAACAAGGCTCCCTTCCCCTAATTGCTCTGGTCACTACACTATCAAGAGAATGAGTTCTCCACCCTGTACATTAGGAGACCACCTGAAGGGTTGAACCCGTATCTCTGCATGCCATCAGTCTAGGAGTTGGGAGTAAAATATGTCAGAAGGGGCTGAACAGACAGAAAATTGCGCCTTTTCTGTAAAAAAAACATTGGATGATTCAAACTGTATAGACCTATTAAATGCTTTGACCTGTATGTTCATTATCATATGAATTCCCCTAAATGTTTGTAAATTTGGATGCTTGGGGTCTCTCTCACTAAAGACCGAATTCCTGACTTGCAGTGACACACCAGAATTCTGGAAAGAAAATAAACCTACATGTGATTGCATCCTCAAGGTTTGTGGTTCCTCATTCAGTGGTAGGTGTTTTTCTTCCTGGGACCGTTGGACATCCCTGACTGGGATTAAGGGATCTCCAGTCCCCAGACTCCATTCTGGGGCCAGACCATTTAAGAGGATTTAACAAGCTACCTATCACAATCATGTTGATATGAATATAAGGAGCAACACAGCATCCACTCTTGGAAAAGTGGCCTTATAGATGGGTGGCCAGGTGATCTATTATTCTTCAAAGGTGGTTTCTACCAGTAGATAAGGAAATCAAAGCATTTACCACCCCACAACTCAATTCACTACAGAGGTAAATAGCTGAGAGACCAAAAATGCCAAAGGAATAAAAGAATCACTCTTATTTCTGGTATCAATAAAGGGCTTTGGGGTTTAGTTTTGTTTACACCCTGATAGCTCTACATGTAACTCTGTAATGGCTTACAAATATTCTCTCAAGTATTGACCTCACAATTGTTCTTGGACTTGGCAAAAGGAGGCTTTGGCTAGGAGTGTGCCTAGGACAGACACTTCATTTCACATACCAAATAATCCATTGATATTTGGATTCTGGTGGCAGAGGAGCCAGATGCTTATGCCTCCTCTTCCTTGAGGTGTCAGTTTCTCTGGCCTGTGACTATTCCCACCCACATGGACTTTAATGGATATAACATGGCTTTAAAGACTGGCAGCTTCTGCCTTAGACTCTGGGTCTTGAGTGACCATGTAAAAGTTCCAACTAGTGATGAAGCAATTTCATGAAGGTGCCTTCAGACATAGGAAGACAAGAAGGTCCAGGTCCAGGCCATGCTAGCTGTCCTCATGTGTACCAGGTATATGAGTAAGTATGTTGAATTCATTTTGGAAAAGCCTAGCTGAGAACCACAATGACTTCAAATGGTGCCATATGGGGCAGAAAAATTGCCTAGCCTCACCCTGTTCAAAGCTTTGACCCCCACAAGTTAGTTTTCTAAAACTGATTTTAGCTGGTGATAGTTTTAAACCCATTGTATTTGGGAGTAATTTTAAATATAGTAGAACTAACTTAAAAGCTTTAGGTTTGATTATAAAATCAATAAGCAGAAAGTGATTTGTTATGAATTTCCCCCATCCCTAAACAGTAGAACACAATTTTATTTATTTCAGAGTATAATGGTGATCAGGTAAGGGAGAACTAGAGAAAATTCCCTCCCCCCCCAAGGAAAAAAATCAGGGGGATAAAACTAAGTTAAAAAGAAATAGCATTAAATTTAGGTGTTCAACAGGAAAAGCAAATGTTTGAGTCCTCCAGAGGGCCTAGAGGCTTCAGTCAACAAACATCCCACCCCCATCACCCACATCCAAAGGGGCTTGCAATCACCCACCCAGTAAGCACCAGGAACTCCCACCTTCCTTCTTCCAGCCAGCTAGCCAGCCAGGACCTTCTCCAGAGCCTGGGGGCAGGGCCTGAAGGCCAGCCCTTTGCCCACTTTTTGAGTCACAAGTCAACAAGCAAAGTAGAGCCAATGGAGGGCTGGTCAGGCAAGGCAGTTTGATCCGAATGGAATTATAGCAGTTCATTTTCTAAAGTGCCAGGAGACCTGGGGATGAACCTTGGCGTGGAAGTGAAAACCACAAGTGCTGTACCCTCCTAGAGACACAATCCATTAGGGTTATGACAGACCTGTCAACAAGAAGGGCTCTGGCTTTCCTGCTGATGCACAAAAGCCATCTCATTGCTTCTGTGTCGCAGCAGGAAGACCATTGAGACTCTTTAGTCATGGTGGTAATCTGCAGAGATTCCTGCTAACTAACTAGTCTTTTCTCACTAAGAGTTAAGTGGCACATGCTTTGGGGAAGAGGAGCAGTGGGCAGAGCAAAGGTTATGCAGAGTAGAATTAGAAAAGGCACTCCAGTGTCTAATATTTTCTCCATTTGAGGATAGGAATCATTAAAGCCTGGGTAGTTGGGGGTGAAAGTAAGAACTAGTTTGTTCTTTTTAACTTTTCTCTTTTTTGTTGTTGTTATTTTTATCACTATGTGTGGAATTCATAGATGTCCACATAGATTTCATAGATACATGATGTTTTTTTTTATAAATATTTAATTTGCATTTATACTGATGACATCCTCCATTATTTGCTCTCTGTACCCGATTTCTTCTGCTCAACATGATGCTTTTAATATTTGTTCAGTAGATGGGGGCCGGGAAGGTGGCGCTAGAGGTAAGGTGTCTGCCTTGCAAACGCTAGCATAGGACTGACCGAGGTTCGATCCCTGGCATCCCATATGGTCCCGTCCAACCCAGGAGTGATTTCTGAGCACATAGCCAGGAGTAACCCCTGAGTGCCAAACAGGTGTGGCCCAAATACCAAAAAAAAAGGCATTTGTCCAATAGTTGATTCCACTGCATGAATGTACAATTTGCTGACTTGTCCACATCTTCTTCTATGCTGTTGCATTGTTTCCAGTTTGTGCAAGTTTCAGTTGTGTTAGAAAAAGTTCTGGGGTGGAGAGAAGGGAGATTTGGGACATTGGTGATGGGAATATTGCACTGGTGAAGGGGGGAATGTTCTTTATATGACTGAAACCCAACTACAATCATATTTGTAATCAAGATGTTTAAATAAAGATAATAAAAAAAAGTTCTGCCTTAGTCTATATGGGCATCATGATAATAGAAGTTTGAATGTTTCCATTTTCTGTCGGTGGATAGCTAGATTGTTGGGTTAATGTATGAGTGACTTGCAAAGTTTTCTAAAGTATTGTGTTGCTTTCTCCATTTTTGACAAAATGTTGTTAGGCTTGGG
This sequence comes from Suncus etruscus, assembly GCF_024139225.1. Lineage (NCBI taxonomy): Eukaryota > Metazoa > Chordata > Mammalia > Eulipotyphla > Soricidae > Suncus > Suncus etruscus. The sequence continues at coordinate 13,020,690 of NC_064851.1, read as the reverse complement.
TTTTTTTTCTCGTAATTTTCTAATTGAGATGTACTTTATAAGTGGTCAGAGAAATAAGGAGGACATTTTTGCTTCCTAGTGACCACACACAGCACTGATATTTCAACTTCATTTCCTCTACTCTACCCACCGAGTCCACAGTGCTCTACCACAGAGCTTAGGTACAACCAAAGTTTATTCCTCTTCTTCCCAACCATTACCTAAATCTTGGAACAAACATATAATCTCCTTTCTTTGATTCCATTAAGAAGCGTGGGGTTAAGAGTGGATTTCAGAACCCTTTACTAGCTCTGAGGTTCTAACTGGATAGGTCAAAGATAAGCAACATTTTCTGTGGGGTTATAGGCAACTATCTCACAAAGTTGGCACTGCATCAGATCTGATCTCACATTTGTTCTAAAAGGATTCATGAAAAGAGCATCAATTTGGCCTTCTTTAGGTGGTTTTTAGACCATATGCTTGGAGATGCTGGGAAATTTCTGGATACGATATTGTCTTTGGTAATGAGATTTCAAGAGGTAGCTGAAATTTTTATGTCATTTTTCTTACCTCCTCCTCTTCCCATTTTTGGTCACACACTTAGGTTTATGATACCTTCTTTTATTTTTCTTTCCTTTTGTATTCCCTCTCTCCCTTCCTTCCTTCATTTCTTCCTCCCTCCCTCCCTCCTTCTCTCCCTCCCTCCCTCCCTTCCTTCCCTCTCTCCCTCCCTCCCTCTCTTCCTTCCTTCCTTCCCTCCCTCCATTCCTCTCTTCTTTTTCTTTCTTTCTCTCTTTCTCCTTCTTTCCCTTCCTTCCTTCCTTCTTTCTTTCTTCCTTCCTTCTTCCTTCCTTCCTTCCTTCCTTCCTTCTTCCTTCCTTCCTTCCTTCCTTCCTTCCTTCCTTCCTTCCCCCTCTTTTTCTTTCTTTCTTTCTTTCTTTCTTTCTTTCTTTCTTTCTTTCTTTCTTTCTTTCTTTCTTTCTTTCTTTCTTTCTTTCTTTCTTTCTTTCTTTCTTTCTTTCTTTCTTCTTCTTTCTTTCTTCCTCCTTCTTCCTCTTTCTTTCTTTCTTTCTTCTTTCTTTCTTTCTTTTCTTTCTTTTTTTTCTTCTTTCTTTCTTTCTCTTTCTTTCTTTCTTTCTTTCTTTTTTCTTTCTTTCTTTCTTTCTTTCTTTCTTTCTTTCTTTCTTTCCTTCCTTCCTCTTTCTTTCTTTCTTTCTTTCTTTCTTTCTTTTTTCTTTCTTTCTTTCTTTCTTTCTTCTTTCTTTCTTTCTTTCTTTCTTTCTTTCTTTCTTTCTTTCTTCTTTCTTTCTTTCTTTTTCTTTCTTTCTTTCTCTTTTTTCTTTCTTTCGTTTTTTTTTGGTCCAAAAACTTACAGAGATAACAATCTCCTTTGAGTCTACCTGGATTTCACCTTGGGACATTCCCACCACCAAGCCTTCCCACACAAGGTCTTTTGAGGGTGGAGGCAGTACCCCCTCTAGTGGTCAGTGCCTTCAGACCACCAACTCCTAGTGATCACAGCTGTGGGGAAAATAAATCATTCTTGGGGCTTAATCCTGGACTCAGAATTAAAGAAAAGAAAAGAAACACGTTTGAGAGGAGTTTCTGAACAGAGATATTTTCTCTATCCAATTCAGAGAAGATTCTCCAATAAAAAGGATTTCTCCGTTCCCTGTTTTTTTCACTGTTCCCAAGTACTGATGACCTCCAGGAGGGTAAGGGTAAGGGACTAGATAGCTATTCCTTCTCAGTACTTCCATCCCTTCTATAGGAAATAGTCCTCACTGTGACCTAATCTGGGGGAGCCCACTCATAGGAACTGTCACCTTCAATTCCTCACTGAAGTTTCCCAATAGTCATGTTTGCTCATTGCTTCATGGATAGAAAAGTGAGCTACTAACACAGATCTCAGCCTTATCATAAAACTCTTTTACAAGGACAGCATCCTGATACAGCAAGTATTCAGTCCTTCTTTCACTCACTCCTGACCAGAACAAATGGGCTTTACCAGTATATTCTTCTGTGGGTCCTATACTAAATTACTCCTGACATCTCCCTCCATGCCCCTCCCACCCCACCCTATTTCCTAGCAACTAGGTTCTAGCCAGATGGGGAAAGGTTTTTCTGGAGTCCCATTTTGTGTGTGTGTGGGGGGGGTGTCTGGGTGTGTGTGTGTGTGAATTAAAAGCAGCCAAATTTATTTGACTTTGCTCCTTAAAGGATTCTCAAGGCCAATAGAAGAAATTACACCACCTCTCCACCCAATAGTGTTTGCACCTGCAAAACCAAAACAGGCCCACTCACAGTTTTTTTCTCTCTTTCCACTGTTTTTATTTCCTTACAGAAGCCCTGAGGTGTGCACAGCGAGGTATATATGCATATGGGGGACACACTCACTTGCATACAGGCACACAGTAGCCCATGTAATGGGGAATTTATGCACATATGCAGCCATGTACACAGAGAGAAATGCAAGAAGATTCCTGAGGAAGGAGACCTAGTTAATCCTCAACAGTCCACATCTGTAGCTTCTGTAGTCCATATCTCCTGGACTCCTTACTGCTTCTCTTGGGTGCCCCGGAAATCACTCTCATTTTTAATTCTTCACCTCACCCTGGTTGAGGTTCCTCTGATGTTCACACACTATTGTAGCTTACAACAACTCTTTTATTTTTTATGTATTTTATTTTTTAAATGTTTTATCTAGTTAAAGAACTGCAAGTTACAACATTATTGATAGTTGGGTTTTAGGCATATATTTCAACACCAATTCCACCACTACTCTCAGCTTCCCTTCACCAGTGTTCCCATAATCCCTCTGATTCCCCTGGCCCCACCCACACAAATACACTCCACATTTCAGAGTTCTGTGACTGTAGTTTAGAGCTCATGTTTTCAGTATTGTTAAATCCATAACTTGGATATAGTTATATAGTTATACCACTTTTTCTGCATTCCCGTTTAACAAAGTTCCCTGACCCCTTTTCTCCATTAGTTTCCTTCCCCTTCTTTGATGTTTGTCCTTCTCTATTCTTTTCCTCCCATCACTTCTCAGCCTTTTGGCTAAGATCAAGTGTAGCACTCTTTTCCTCCCTATGCTCTGGGCTCAAGGGTGATCTATGCATGCCCCCTTGAAAACATTACATTTCCTCATCCAGTTATTTTATATGTTGCTCATAAGTGAATTCATTCTGTGTTTGTCTTTCTTCTTCTGCCTTACATCACTCAACATTTTATCTTCCACTTCCAACCAGGTCGCCACAAAGTGCATGATTTTATCATTCATTGCAGTTGCATATTATTCCATTGTGTATATGTACCACATCTTCATAATCTATTTATCTGTCATTCATTTTAATACACCTAGGTTGATTCCATATCTTAGCTATTGAACTAAGTGCTACAATGAATAACTGTGTGCATATATTCTTTATAATGAATGTTTTTCTGTCCTGGGAGTAAATGCCCAACAGTAAAATTGCTGGGCCATATGGTAGCTTAATTTAGTCCATACTTAGACCATCCTTTTAATGGCCTCTCTGTCCACCAAGACCAATGTAGAAAATATTACACATTCATAAGGCAGATAGAAATTCCATAACTCAGTCAGGCTCAGTCATTTTCAGATAAATTTCACTCATTTTTATTGAAGAATTTAGAGCCATCTATAACTTTCTAACATAATACAATTCCTTTCTATTCAGCCTCAAGTCATACTAATCTATAGAAGATCATTAACTTGGAATAAAGCCACTTTGTAGTTATGTGAATGATAATTCAGCTTTAGTTTAGCTACCTTCAGGTTTTTACGATAAAGACAAAAATTTCTATTTTTTGCACTTTTTTTAATTGTGATTGAGTTAATTTACATAGAATTATTTACTATACATAGTGACAATAAATGAAGGGCATTCCTACCACCAATGTTATCCTCCCTCCACTCGTTCCCAGCATGTCTCCCACATCTCACTGCTTTACCTGCCAGAATCCTACTGCAAATGCTCGCTGCCTTACATCTTGTTATAGATTTGGCATCTATTCTGTTTGGTGTTCCACTCTGGTCATTTTTTTATTTATACTACATGTTCATATGACTGGTCCTGGTATCATTCCCCCCCCCCTCAATTTATGAGGCTGAATGATTCAAATTATGCTATTCTGTTGAAGGTTAAAAGGTTAAGGAAAAGAGGAGAAAAAAAATTTTCTGATTTTTAAAACCACTTATTTTGGAGAGATAAAAATGGAGATAGCTTTAAAAGATTCTTTTTTTCAATTGAATTTTTTATCTACAAAAAATTCTGCCGTTGGACTGTCTTCTCTTGCTTTTTCTCACAAGAGTCACCTAGAAATAATATTGTCTTCTGAATGTGACCAAAGACTGAGAAGACGCCTCAGATTCTTTTTTTTTTATTATTTAAACAACTTTATTACATACATGATTGTGTTTGGGTTTCAGTCATGTAAAGAACACCACCCTTCACCAGTGCAACATTCCCATCACCAATGTCCGAAATCTCCCTCCTCCCCACCCAACCCCCGCCTGTACTCTAGACAGGCTTTCTATTTCCCTCGTACATTCTCATTATTAGGATAGTTCAAAACGTAGTTATTTCTCTAACTAAACTCATCCCTGTTTGTGGTGAGCTTCATGAGATGAGCTGTTACTTCCAGCTCTTTTCCTTTTGTGTCTGAAAGTTGTTATTGCAAGAATGTCTTTCATTTTTCTTAAAACCCATAGATGAGTGAGACCATTCTGCGTCTTTCTCTCTCTCTCTCTGACTTATTTCACTCAGCATAATAGATTCCAAGTACATCCATGTATAGGAAAATTTCATGACTTCATTTCTCCTGACAGCTGCATAATATTCTATTGTGTATATGTACCACAGTTTCTTTAGCCATTCATCTGTTGAAGGATATCTTGGCTGTTTCCAGAGTCTTGCTATGGTAAATAGTGCTGCAATGAATATAGGTGTAAGGAAGGGATTTTTGTATTGTATTTTTGTGTTCCTAGGGTATATTCCTAGGAGTGGTATAGCTGGTTCGTATGGGAGCTTGATTTCCAGTTTTTGGAGGAATCTCCATATTGCTTTCCATAAAGGTTGAACTAGATGGCATTCCCACCAGCAGTGGATAAGAGTTCCTTTCTCTCCACATCCCTGCCAACACTGCTTGTTCTCATTCTTTGTGATGTGTGCCAAACTCTGGGGTGTGAGGTGGTACCTCATAGTTGTTTTGATTTGCATCTCCCTGATGATTAGTGATGTGGAACATTTTTTATGTGTCTTTAGGCCATTTGTATTTCTTCTTTGTCAAAGTGTCTGTCCATTTCTTCTCCCCATTTTTGGATGGAATTAGATGTTTTTTTCTTGTAAATTTCTGTCAGTGCCTTGTATATTTTGGAGATTAGCCCCTTGTCTGATGGGTATTGGGTGAATAGTTTCTCCCACTCAGTGGGGGGCTCTTGTATCCTGGATGCTATTACTTTTGAGGTGCAGAAGCTCCTCAGTTTAATATATTCCCATCTGTTAATCTCTGCTTTCACTTGCTTGGAGAGTGCAGTTTCCTCTTCAAAGATGCCTTTAGTCTCAATGTCCTGAGAGTTTTACTATGTGTTGTTCTATGTATCTTATGGTTTTGGGTCTGATATTGAGGTCTTTCATCCATTTGGATTTAACCTTTGTACTTGATGTTAGCTGGGGGTCTAAGTTCACTTTTTTGCAAGTGGCTAGCCAGTTGTGCCAACACCACTTGTTGAAGAGGCTTTCTTTGCTCCATTTAGTATTTATTGCTCCTTTATCAAAAATTAGGTGATTGTATGTCTGGGAAACATTTTCTGAGTATTCAAGCCTATTCCACTGATCTGAGGGCCTGTCCTTATTCCAATACCATGCTGTTTTGATAACTATTGCTTTGTAGTACAGTTAAAAGTTAGGGAAAGTAATTCCTCCCATATTCTTTTTCCCAATGATTGCTTTAGCTATTCTAGGGTGTTTATTGTTCCATATGAATTTCAAAAGTGCCTGATTCACTTCTTTGAAAAATGTCATGGGTATCTTTAGAGGGATCACATTAAATCTGTACAGTGCTTTGGGGAGTATTGCCATTTTGATGATGTTAATCCTGCCAATCCATGAGCAGGGTATGTGCTTCTATTTCCGCGTGTCCTCTCTTATTTCTTGGAGCAGAGTTTTATAGTTTTTTTTGTATAGGTCCTTCACATTTTTAGTCAAGTTGATTCCAAGATATTTGAGTTTGTGTGGCACTAATGTGAATGGGGTTTTCTTAATGTCCATTTCTTCCTTATTACTATTGGTGTATAGAAAGGCCATTGATTTTCGTGTGTTAATTTTGTAGCCTGCCACCTTGCTATATGAGTCTATTGTTTCTAGAAGCCTTTTCGTAGAAACTTTAGAGTTTTATAGGTAGAGTATCATGCCATCTGCAAACAGTGAGAGCTTGACTTCTTCCTTTCCTATCTGGATTCCCTTGATATCTTTTTCTTGCCTAATCGCTATAGCAAGTACTTCCAGTCCTATGTTGAATAGGAGTGGTGAGAGAGGACAGCCTTGTCTTGTGCCAGAATTTAGAGGAAAGGCTTTCACTTTTTCTCCATTGAGGACAATATTTGCCTCTGGCTTGTGGTAGATGGCCTTAACTATATTGAGAAAGGTTCCTTCCATTCCCATCTTGCTGAGAGTTTTTATCAAGAATGGGTGTTGGACCTTATCAAATGCTTTCTCTACGTCCATTGATATGATCATGTGATTTTTATTTTTCTTGTTGTTGATGTTGTGTATTATGTTGATTTATTTATGAATGTTAAACCATCCTTGCATTCCTGGGATGAAACCTACTTGATCGTAGTGGATGATCTTCTTAGACGCCTCAGATTCTACAAGAAGGAAGAGCAGAGTTCTTCATCATCATAGAGAAAAGAAAGGCCTGAGTAGTAAAGAAATTTGATGGGCATATTTCTGGGAAATAACTGCTATTCTCATTGCTGACTCTTTGGATCCCACTGATTTCAGCTTTCAGGTAATAAGGCCAGGGTTGAAGTTTGCTCTGGAAATGGTTCAGAATGTGGTAATGCATACCTAGCTAGGTGGAGCCCAATGCAACACCTTCCTGCTATTGGTGCAGTGTTATTTTGATAAGCTAGGGGTAGAACTGAAAACATACACTGTTAGTCACCTTTCAGAATCATCAAATAGCTGATTCCCGGTGGAAAATGTCAAACATGTGAAACTGATGGTCTTGGCTTTTCTTGGGTCCCTTAGTAGTGACCTGGGGGCATGGCTATCAAAGGATTTCATCATAGGTCTTCTTACAACAACTTTCAGATACCCTAAGGAAAAAGTAGAGATGGATGGAAAGAACCCCCACCTCTGAAAGAACATTCCTTGAATAATTTTTATTGTAGAGTCTAGTTTATATTTTCAAAATTTAGGGTTTGTGGTTGGGAAAGTCAAGAAGCTAAAATTCCCTGTTCTGAACCACTGGGATCTAAAATGGGTGGGTGGCCTTATCACATGTACTTTCCATCACAGAAGTGTTGGAGGTGAAAATTGGAGATCACAGCTTGGTGACAATAATCATACGAGTTAATTAGGTGAAATGTAAATATGCCTCCTGAGTTTATAATGCACCTGTGTCCACAGAGAGAAAGAGCTTACATCTTCTGTGCGTCCTTGTGTCATTTTTTCCTGTTCTTCTTGATGCTACTTGATTAACTCTCAACAAAATCTAGAATCAGAAATCACTGAAAACAAACTCATTTAAGCCCCTTCAAGCTTAGTTATCCTCATTAAGCACACACACACACACACACACACACACACACAAACATGCATGGCTAGAGTGAATCAGAGGACTTATTTTCCAAACCAAAGATCTATGAACTACTCAGTGGAGTCCAGGAAATCCAGATCAGAAAAAAAACATCATCATGGGAAACACCCTGGAAATGAAGGGTGGAGGAGTAGGGACTGGGGGTGAGGAGGTGTTCCCTTCAGAAGCAGAAGACAAACTCTGAGCCTCCTGTTTGAGGTTTACCAAACTATTTGCCTGGATGAAGACCTGCATTCTTGTGGCATGCGCTTTCTTGTAACTGTCCTCATTCAAGCAACCTCTTCTGCCTAGAGGGCAGGATAAGACTTCACAGGCAGCGACTCTGCCAATTCCAAGGGATCCTGAGAGCAGATTCCTTCCATTGGGTGTAAATCCACAAACACAGAAGAGGAATGAGTACCCCCTAACACTTAAAGGGGGGATCTTTTTCCCTGACCCTCCCAGTTTTTATTCAGGTAGCTATGTAAAACCAGTCATTCCAGATAGTGATTATTTATCAAAACTTTTTGATAAATGAAGATAACAACTCTTGTTAATTATTATGGGCCTATAGTATTCTCTGCCACAGTATTCTCTGCCTACTGGAGAAAATTAACCAATGTCTATATTAAAATACAAAGCTCATAGTCTCCCATTTTCTCTTGTCCTACACCTACATATCACACACACACACACACACACACACACACACAGAGAGAGAGAAGAGAGAGAGAGAAGAGAGAGAGAGAGAGAGAGAGAGAGAGAGAGAGAGAGAGAGAGAGAGAGAGAGAGAGAGAGAAATGGATCTAGGTTCATCTTGACCAACCAAAGAGTCTGCTGTATAATTTATTCTTTGGACATCCCCAGCTAAGCTTAAATGAAGTGGATATTCTATAGAGCAGCATTTGATTTGATTCAGCCATTAATTTCTCTGTGGTTTCTGACTAACTCCTTCCTTTCCTTTGGTGCAAAGCATCCTTTTGAAGGGGAGAGAGATTTGAGGGTGACTTGGCAGTCTCACAACTTCTATTTTCTTTTATTTTTTTTTGTTTTTTTTTTTTTGTTTTTTTTTTGGGTCACACCCGGCAGTGCTCAGGGGTTATTCCTGGCTGTTTGCTCAGAAATAGCTCCTGGTAGGCACGGGGGACCATATGGGACACCAGGATTCGAACCAACCACCTTTGGTCCTGGATCAGCTGCTTGCAAGGCAAACGCCGCTGTGCTATCTCTCCGGGCCCAACATCTATTTTCTTAAAAATGTGGAGACACTACCTAGATTTAAAAGAGAGAGAGAAAGAAATAAAAGAGAGTTACAAATTCTGTTGCACCAGGGAATACAGTCATCGGAGCCCACACATTCCATCCAGTTCCTGGCTGAGCCAATTCTCCAAGTCAGCTACAGAAACAAAGTTTCCCATTTGGGCACCAAGATGCTTGAAATAGGGACCCAGGAAAGGCTGTATTGGAGCAAGAACAAAGGGGATGGAGAGAAGTGAAGGAGAACAAAATGCCGAGTTTCACTTTTAAGTGTGTTCAAGTTCTTTTAAAGTCTTAGTTTTGAAAACATTCTGAGTCAACCCAAATTAAGCCATGATTGATGGAAGACAAGTTCAGTAGTTTTCAGAATAAAACAGGATGTTCATATCTGTATTTTTTAAATTAATATCAACATTTACTACCAGTATCCATTGTATTTGACTATGTAGTATAGTGAGTAAGGTATTTGTCTTGCATGCAGCCAACCAGAGTTTGATCCTTAGCTCCCAGATGGTTCCCCTGCGCCCCATATGGTCCCCCAAGCCAGGAGTGACTTCTGAGCGCATAGTCAGGAAGAAGCCCTGAGCGTCACCGGGTGTGGAACAAAAACAAAAACAAAAAAACAAAAAAAACAAAACAAAACTCCTTTCTTCCCTGGAGAAAGAAACATTTTATAATGCATTTTGTTCTTGTTTAACCTGGCTATTTTCTTTCTTTCTTTTTCTTTCTTTCTTTCTTTCTTTCTTTCTTTCTTTCTTTCTTTCTTTCTTTCTTTTTTCTTTTTCTTTCTTTCTTTCTTTCTTTCTTTTCTTTCTTTCTTTCTTTCTTTCTTCTTTCTTTTTTCTTTCTTCTTTCTTTCTTTCTTTCTTCTTTCTTTCTTTCTTTTCTTTCTTTCTTTCTTCTTTCTTTCTTTCTTCTTCTTTCTTTCTTTCTTTCTTCTTTCTTTCTTTTCTTTCTTTCTTCTTTCTTTCTTCTTCTCTTTCTTTCTTCTTTCTTTCTTTCTTTCTTTCTTTCTTTCTTTCTCTTCTCTTCTCTTCTTTTCTTTCTTCTCTCTTTCTTCTCTCTCTTTCTTTCTTCTTCTTTCTTTTCTTTCTTTCTTTCTTCTTTCTTTCTTTCTTTCTTCTTTCTCTTTCTTTTCTTTCTTTTCTTTCTTTCTTTCTTTTTTTCTTTCTTCTTTCTTTCTTTCTTCTTTCTTCTTCTTTTCTTTCTTTTTTCTTTTCTTTCTTTCTTTCTTTCTTTCTTTCTTTCTTTCTTTCTTTCTTTCTTTCCTTTCCTTTCTCCTTTTTCTCCTGACTCTGCACTCAGTGCACTCAAGTATCATTTCTGGCTGGCTTTGGGAGACCATATGAGATATCAAGAACAAACACAGGTTGACCACATGTAAGAAAAGCACCCGACTCTACCTAATATCTATACTGTTTCTCCAGTTTTAGCTGGCCATATTTTTGAAGCCATTTAGTGACATTGGTCACAACATATAAATGTAAACTAGACAATGAGCAAATAAATATTATGGAACATCTGTTTTTCCTTAGCATGCAAAAATTCAAAAGAGATATATATTGTGTCTTCCATTTATTGTAGTTAAAAGTGCCTTTAACAAATAAGACCCACACGTGCTATATATTACATTTTGGCTTCTGTTTGTCTTTAAGGAAGTTTTTTCAAGTCAATTATGGAGCACATTGAGATTCTCCTCTTCCAGTCACTCCATATAACACCTACAAATCTTTCAGATTGTTCCAAGAGAGGAACTTTATTTTTTTCACATCTTTTCTCTGGACCACCACATAATAGACAATAATCATATACAATTAATTATTCTATGATGAAATAGATGACACAATGAAGAGTTCAGTGGAAAGGTAAATTCTTTTGGGTCCATAATGCCTGAACATTTCTATTAAAAAATGAGAGACCTAAACTCCCTGTTGGAGAGAAGCTGTAATTGAGATTGGCATAAGAAAAAGAGGGCTACCCACTGACAAGAGAGAGCATGAATGAAACAGTAGTGACAGCAAGTTCAATGGCAACAAAAACAGGTCTAAAAAAATGACTTACTCTTTCTCAACTATCTGACAAAAAAAGTAAGGAGTTGAGCCTTTGTGTGTTCTAAAAGGGAGAATGGAAAATTCCTAGCAATGATTACGAAGGACAATCAATAAAAGAGAGGCAGGAGGTAAAACTAGCAGCTAGAAAAAAATGTAAATATAAAAGTAGATGTAAAGGCCACCAGTCTAGAAGAAAATTATTAGAAGTGGCCAATAGAAAGTTGGGGCTTCCAAAAATAATTTTTGAGAAGCTTCTTCATAAAATGCTTCATAGAAAAAATGTACAGAAGTCTGAGAGATCACAGAGAAATTAAAATGTCCTGTGGTTTTCTGTCATGAGAAGTTGAAAACAGCTGTGGGCAAGGAGAAAGGTATTTACAATGTATTCAGAAGGTGACTTATAACCAGCTATTTTAATTTCCATTGAGGGTAGAATATAAAGGCTTATTCTGCATCAAGAGGAATTTATAAAAGCCATAAGAAGTACTTTAAATAGAGTTGTAAGGGACTGCTTGAGATCCTCAAGAATCATATGGTGTCTCCTTCACGGAGTGTCTTCAGGAACAAAATAAGCCACCTCTAAGGTCTCTCTTACATAGTTTTCTACCTGAAAGGAGAGAATATACTAAATTTCCACTGAGATACATTCCTGGCAGGCCTACAAAGATCAAAACAATATGCAATCCTGGATTAGCTAAACAAGGAGATGTCTAAAAGAAGCTTTATCCATCCACTATTCTATTTCTATTATTTAGTTTCTTCTGGCTCATTCACCCCAGCTGTACTATTCTACTGTTCAGCTAAGTCTAGCAGAACAGAACGTGATGGTCTCCTTGATGTTGTTTCTCCAAAAACTTCTGCCTTTATGGGGCTCTACCAACAATCTTTTGTTGTGGGTATTGTCCTTTCCTTGTGAGAATTAGCCTGAGTATGAAATTAACTAAATAAAGATGAAACTAATTTGTTCTGTTTGAAAAGAGATAGATATTGTCCTGGAGATCTGTGTTTTCATGAAGCTCGCTGAAAAAAAAAATGGCAGGAATAGGATTGGAAAATTATCCATAGAGTTGATACTGTTAGATCTAAACATTTTAGGCATACCTATTTAAGAAAATTTTTGAAAAGTGTCCCTAGTAGAGATACCAACAAGAAATATATAACAAGTAGAACTCAAATTCATAAAACTTAATTTTATTTTGTTTTGGTTTGGGGCCATATCTGGCTGTGCTCAAAGCTTACTCCTGGCTCTGTTCAAGGATCACTCACTTCTGGGAGGTTTGGGACACCATATGGGGTGTCAAAGATCAAACCTGAGTCAGTCACATGCAGTGCAAGTCAACCTTACCTGTTATACTGTCTCCATGGCTTCCATGAAACATAACTATTTTTAAGTGAATGAACTCAAATTAAGAATTTTAACTTGGAGCTGGAGAGATAGCATGGAGGTAAGGCATTTGCCTTTCATGCAGAAGATCGGTGCTTCGAATTCCGGCATCCCATATGGTCCCCTGAACCTGCCAGGAGCGATTTCTGAGCATAGAACCAGAAGTAACCCCTGAGTGCTGCCAGGTGTGACAAAAAAAAAAAAAAAGGAATTTTAACTTAATTCTTTGTTTCCATTTTTTTAGAGGTTAAGCTGTACATCTACTTAATTATTTAGACAGATATTGCATGAAGAAAATGATAGTGTCAAGTTAAATAGTCAAGAACCAACCAGAGAAATCAACAAAGGTACAGTAATAAAATATGTTAGATTGAAATAATAGTTCATAAGGAAGCGAAGATTTTAAAATGATAAGGAGTCATTCCCATTCTTTTAGAAGACCAGGGGAATTAGGATTCTATTTTTCTCAACAATTGTATTCCTAAACAAGGTAGATGAACCATTAAAAACTCAAGAATGATTCAGTCAGGTTGACCTGCAAAGATTCCATTTTGAAAAATACATGATATTTTAACCAGCTGATAAGGATTTTAATACTTTCTGCTCTTAAGACACAGAAAGGAAATTGTGCTACAAAGAAATTGTCGTAAGAGAATTTGTTCACACTAGAATAAGAAATACAATCGTGGAGGAATTAAAATATAAACCTTAAAGATTTGTTCTATCCATAGAAATCCAATGTGTTGCATTGAAAATTCATATTTTCTTTGTGATCGTCTTCAGGCAAAGTGATTAAGGCATGGAAATGGGTTGGCCTTTAAAATGAATCTCTTGATTGTCCACTTCTTGGCAACTCAGTCTGTGTTGTCCCTAATTCTCCTTTAGCTGAGAATTGGGTTTTCTTCTCCCTTATCTACCATCCTTCCATCCGAGCTTCTGCTCAACCTCCTGGTATCTGAACAGTCCAAAGTCCTCAGTAGTGCCATCTGTGAGTTCTCATTTAATCCTCTAGTGTTAGACTTCAAGGGATTCCAGCCATTCTTCTGAGAGCTATACAAAATTTATGGTGGGTGTTTCTGTCCGCCTTTTCCTCTGTGAAGGGACTGGTGTAGGCAACCAATGGCATTTCTCCTATTTTTGGTATGTTGTCCTGGGAACAAAGGCTCTGAAGAACCAGGTAGTAGTATGCATGGCATTTGGATCTGTCTGGGTGCTGTGCTCAGTTTTCTCTCACATACATTCTTCTCTTCTAGCCTTCCCTCCTCAAGGACACCAAGACCTTGCTGGTTTTGATGCCTATCACTGTGCTTAGAATTTAGTGTCAGACACTATAGCAGTCTCTCATTTCTAGGATTGAAGAGACAGAGCTTCAAGATAGTAATGCAGATGAGAGAACTTTACTATAGACCCGATTTGGTAATGGATTTGTTTTCTGAAGCTGTTGTTCTATGCAATCACACATTCAAATAGAAAGTTCTGGAGGCTATAAATTCAAAATCTGGCAGGGTTGTGATTCCTCTGGGTGTCCACTTCCTGTTTACCCTGCTTTTGGTAACTACTCTAGTCTTTTTGATTTGTGAGGTCATCAAAGGAAGAGTTAACTAAATGACAGAGGTCATTTCATGTTTTTGCCTTTCTATTAAAAAAAGGTCCTGGGATAATATAGGATAAACTCCTTTCCTTAAGATTCCTAAATTAGTAATATCTGCAAATACCCTTTATCCATAGAAAGTCACCTTTATAGGTGCTAAGAATTTTATATATTTTTTTGGGTTTGGGGCCACACCCTGTGATGCTCAGGGGTCACTTCTGGCTATGTGCTCAGAAATTGCTCCTGGCTTGGGGGACCATATGGGATGTCAGGAATCTAACCCAGGTCCTGGGTCAGCTGTGTGCAAGGCAAACACCCTACCACTGTGCTATTGCTCTGGCTCCTCAGAATTTCACCATTATCACCTTTTTATTTCTACAACAGTTTATCAGTTAAGTATTCCAATACACAAGATGTAGATGAAGAAACAACATTATTATCAAGATGACTAAGGTAATAAGAGGCCATGGGTCCCTTTAATTATACAATAACTCTCTTAAATAAGTCATTATGAGATGAGGGTGTTGTTTCTATTATTAGTGTGTAACCACTGGCACACCAGTTCTCTGAGTCTCAATTTCCCTACTGAAATTGGGCATATATTGATGGCTATCTGTAAATTATCTTGGCTGTTAAATCCTTTGTTGGGTATTTGTGAATCCAAGAACAGTCCCCAGAATGAGAAATTACTTTACATCCCCTTGTCCCCTTTCGGGAGGAGACCTTGGTAATATTTATCCGCAGCAAATAATAATCCGCACAGACAAGAAGGATAGGGTGTAAAAGATTGGGGAAAGAGAGCGAGAGAATCCTCTTGCAGCCTGCAGCTTTCGCAAAAGGACCCCTCTCCCCTCTCCATTAAGCTATTTATTGCCAACTCCACAGCGCCCCACCTGGAAGGGCTAGGCGGGGCAATAGTCACAGAACAATCCATAGGAAATACTTTTATATACAACAATTCCAAGAATAATCTTATGGAAACGTTTTCATATACTACAGCTATCAAAATAGCCCTTTGATATTTATAATTCCAGCACTAAAACCATCTCATATTTAACTGAAATGGCAGTGTGATTTAGATAAGGTTATTGTTGGAAAAGTGGTGAAGTAGCCACTCACAGTGCTCAGGAGGCTTAGGGGTCACTCAGGAATTTTCCAACCCACTGAGCCTGAGGTGCTGGTGCTTTTCAGGCCATTTATTATCCAGGTTATCTATCCATGCTTGGGGACCTCTAGATCCACATAATGTGAGGCTCAGAAGATTATGTGGTGTCAGGAATTGAACCAAGGTTAACAAGAGTTGACTGCATACAATGCATATTCCTTAATCACTGTACATATCTCTCTTCCTGGAAAAAACTATTTTGACCTTGATTTCACCACAACTTTTACTCAAATAAAAAAATGAAGCTCTTGAGCATAAAAGACTCTTTAGGCTCTACTTAGATTTACTAGCACTTATTTTGGAGCAAATTAGTTTAGTGAAACTCAAAGTTTCATCATCTATTTATTGAGAAACTTTGTTTTTTCTGGTACATTTAATGAGCACTGAAAATATACCAAAGGTACCTAATAGAATTCAAAGTGAAGAAGTCATCTTATTTTTTTATTGGGTCATGAA